>NW_006408858.1:806951-813183 GCF_000296735.1 Chrysochloris asiatica | reverse complement strand
AGTATTTTGTTCTGTTGTGCATAAGGTTGCTATGAGTTGGTACTGATTCGATGGCACCTAACAAAAGTGCTGGTGTGATACTGTGGAATGCAGCACTGGACCTCACTGTCGGTTTGAACTACAAGGTTGGCAATTCAAACTCACCAGCTGCTCCTTGAAAACCCAAATACAGAGTTGCTATGAGTTGGAATAGAGTCATCGGCACTTAACAACAACAGTACTGGAATGACACTATATGGGGAGTGCCATCCATGGTTCAGCAGGAAAAGTACGGGATTGTAAACCACAAGGTTTGCAGTTTGAGCTTAACAGGTGCTAAAGATGAGGCTTTATGCTACCGCAAAGATTTCCAGTCTCAAAAACCCTATACACGGTTGCTATGAGTTGGAACTGCTTGAGAGCACTTAATAACAATTCTAGTATAACAAACATGTAGGATAAAGGATTAGAATTTGAAGTTCAAAAATAAATTCACACCTCTATGGTTAGCTTAGATTTTGACAACAGTGCTAAGTTCATTCCATGGGGAAAAAAGAGCCTCTTCAATAAATGTTGTTGTTGTTAAGAGCCATTAAGTCAGTTCCAACCCATAGGTTTCCAAATAGCGACTGGTGAACTTTAACTGCTTACATTGTGGTTCAAACCGACTTTGTAGTCCAGCACATTTACCCACAGTGCCATGCCAGGACTCCAATAAATGGTGCTAGGAAAATTGGATTTTCACATGCATATGGATGGATCCAAGCCTCACACTAACACAAAAATAAATTCAACAACATACAATCATAAATTAAGTACAAATATGATACCCTCAATCCCCCTTCAAGTCTGGAAAGGAACTCACCCTAGTGTTCCAACTTTCAGCCAAGCAGCAGGAAGGTATACAGGGGGCATATAGGGGGACAACAGTACTAGTGAGGTATGCTCACCAGGAATGAGGGAATGATCAATCATTCAAAATCAAAAGGGCAACATTTACCTAAGGACAAAGTTGAGACGGGATGGGAAGGTGGTTGGAATGGAAATAAGAAGCAACGGGGAGGAAGTGGGACAGCTGTTGTTGCATGAAAGGGGGCTGCAATCACTGAGATGAAACAAAGTGTATGATTTGTTGAAAGTAAAACTGATGACTTTGTAAACTTCACTCATCAGGATAATGTTTGTCCTTTTTGTTCTGTAGACAACAGACAATTTTAGCTTACATGAAGAAACAAGACAGAATGGGTCAAACAAATGACAAAAATGCATAGCCAGAAAATATTTCTGAGGAAGAGAAAGTAATGGAACTGAGAAAGAACTTCCAAAGAATGATTATTTAGGTACCTTCAGAGGGCTGACAGAAAGATCATGGAAAGCTAAGAGAACACTGAAAAACTTTAGAAGAAAACAGGAAAATGTTACAATAACAAAAAGACAAATTAAATGTAAATTTTGAAATAATATAAAACCTGCAATTAGAAATCTAGAGGATTAATACTAGCACATCAAGGGTGATCTGAATTCCAGAACAGTAAAAGACAATAAAAAAGCACAGAAAAAAATTGTTAAAGAGTTGTTGAAAGGAAACTTTAATATCATGAACAATGAGAAGAATACAAGAAGCTAACCCAGAGCGACTAGAGGAACAGAAGATACTTCCTGAAAGAAACATCAGCAGGAAAAAAACTGGCAGTCTTTTTAGCTACTACAAGAACAAGCAAGCTGTTCGCTGGGGCGCCATCAAGGCCAGCCATTAATTCCCTTCAAGACAAACCCCACTCTAAGACTGAAACGCAAAGGGCAGGCATGTAAGCTCCCTGGCAACTGCATTGCTCTACATTTGAGTGCAAGTGGGGTAAGTCAGCAATGATGATATGGGCTGATTTCAACCACATTCCATAGACTACTGTCAACCTCTTGATGAGAGAGAGAAAAGGAAAGGCTGGTTGGTCCCAAGTTTGGAGAGACTTGGGAACTCCTGAGCCCATTAACTACATTAGCATTAACCTAGCCACAGAGGGGTAGAGCTGAGAGTGAAGCATTCAGCTGATATGAAGAGGGGTAAAAGGCACAAGAATGCCCAAACTTGACCTAGCTTTGATGGCTTGATGACCAGAGCTCGACTAAAGAAAGATAAAGAAATATGATAAAGGAAGCAAGTATACATTGTTACAATTTGATGAACTTGGGCTATACTTAAATGAATGTAGCAGCTCAAAATACCAACCGAGAGGGAAGGAGTCTTTACATCAAGGAACAAACATATCCTCTCAATATACAAGCTCGATAGGAACCAGCAACTTAGTCATTGCCTATCTAAAAAGGGGGGTGGGACTGGGGAGGGCACTATAAAGGCATGAAGTGGCTGGCTTACAAGTTTTCAAGAAAAAGTTTAGTTTCAAAGTGTGTGGGGGAAGGTAGAATCCCCACTGAATAGTTTTCATCTTGTCTAGATGGGTCTGGTGAAAGGAGATGGGAATAGTACTCTTGATTCAATACTGAGTAACTTATAACTAACTGCAACTGTCACAACTGTATAGGTATAAATTTTGTGACATAAAGGAGGGAGTAGTTCATCTTATATTCCAGGAAAAGAAGACCCTAGGACTATCAAGGGAGAAGAGCATGAGCAGAACATGGGACCCTAACCAGAGAAGTAAAGAGCTCTGGTAGTGTAGTGGTTACAAATTGGGGTGCTAACCTCAAGGTCAGCAGTTTGAAACTACCAGCTGTTCCATTGGATAAAGGTGGGGCATTGTGCTTCCTTAAAGATTTACAGCCTCCAAAACCCTATATAGAATTGCTATGAGTCAGAGCTTACTCCATGGCACACCAACAACAACCAGAGAAGTGGTGACACCAGAGATGGAGGCAGAGATGATGATATGGAAAGAGAAAGTTTATGTGCTGGTGGCTGGGAGGCAGGCTTACAAAATGTGCCCTTTGGTTGTTAAAATGATTATACATATTTCTGAGTGTTTTTGTGTACATCAAAACCGAAGGAAAAAAAACAACAAAAAAAAAACCCACAGAGGGAATAAAAGCAAATACTGTTTAGATGATGGTGCATGGAGGGGATTGTAATCATTGCAATCAAACAAAATACGATAGGATGAGTGCAAAACTGGTGTTCTCCCATGTAAACTACCACTCAATTCACAATAAAAGCTTAAAAACAAAGAATACAAGAAGCTGAATGACCCCCAAACAGATTAGATCCCAAAAGAAAACCATCATATCATAAGCAAACTTCCCAAACCAAAGACAAGGAAAGAATCCTGAAAGCAGTCAAGAAAACTATGAAAAATTATCTACAAAGGAGAACCAATAAGAATAAGTTCTAATTTCTTAGTAAAAACCAGGCAATGGGATTACATATACAAAACTCTGAAAGAAACAAGAATTTCATATCTAGGGAATATCTGGCCCTCCCTGTACAACAATGATACGAGAGACCAAATAAAAGACACAGATGAAAATTCTGGCACTGTGAACTTCAGAAGAAAGGTTAGAGAGGTGGATGGAGTGTATGCTAGGAGGTCATGAGAGGTCATACAGGGATGAAGGGAGAAGGAGAATGACTGGCCAGATGCAGCTCAATCATCTTGTGAGCAGCTTTGGCAGGGTAGGGTCTGGCAGAGCAGATAGTGCTGGTGATGGGAAAGGTGCAATTTCTCCTTTTTCCTCATGTTCCACAGGTGAATGGAGTCCTAGTGTGGTGCTGTAGGATAAGCACTGAACTTCTAACCACAAGGTCATTAGTTCAAACCAATCAACTGCTCCTTGGAAACCCTATACAGGGTCACTATGAGTCAGAACCAACTCAGTGGCACTTAATAACAACAACATCTGGTAAACAAAGGTGTGGACAGCTTTTACCCTCAGCCACAACCCAGCAAAGAACATTCTCTGTGGGAGTTTACAGCCATGTAGTTGGAAGCCACACCAATATGAGTTAGGGGCCGGCTATGTCTGGTAGCGTAGTGGTTACGAATCGGGCTGCGAACCTTAAGGTCAGCAGTTCGAGACTACCAGCCGCTCTGCGGGAGAAGGATGAGGCTTTCTACTCCCATAAAGATTTACACCCTTGGAAACCCTGTACAGGGTCGCTATGGGTCGGAACCGACTCAAGGGCACTTAGCAACAACAACAACAATGCCATTTTGTTGCCTGGATTTAGGTGGGTGTGGCTCCAGATCCATAAAACCCATATAGCCACCAGACCAACATTAACCAGTCACCCTTACCCTCAGCTGCCCTGTGGTTCCAACAGACGCTAAGCCAGCTCCAAAAAGGGCCCCCACAAACTAATTCTGTGTCTAACAACTGTTTGTTTTTACAAATACAACAACCGCACAGCCCTGGAGACAACAACTTTAGTTCATATGAAGAAACTAGAGAGAATGGTTCAAATGAGCAAGATACAGAACCAGAAAACATTTCTGAGAAAAAAAAGGTCATGAAAAAGAATTCAAAAGAATGATATTTTGGCACCTTCAATAGACTGACAGAAAGATCGAGGAAACAAGGAGCAAACAATAAAAACTTTAGGAGAATTCAAGAAAACACTACAACAGATGGAGAGGCTGGGGACTTGAGATCAAGAGAGGGAAAGGGGCTGTGTGCTGATGACGGAGGGGGTAGGGGTGGGAAGGCTTGCAGGGTATACCCTTTGTTGGTTGATGATGCATGGACAGGACTGTAACTATGGCAATGAAATAATATATGACAGAATGAATGTAAAACATATCCCATGTAAATGATCCTATAAACTCACAATAAAATATTTAAAAAGAAAAAAAAAAGAATCATCATCTCATGGTCTTAGGGGTCCTTGACCCAGAAACATTCTAAATGTAATTTATGAAAGAAAACGGCTGTTGTGCAAGATTATAAAGGATTATGTTGAATCATTAAAGACAGAGCTGGCCGCATGAAAAAAAAAAACACTACAACAACAGACAAAGCAAGTGAAAAATTTGACACAATACAAAACCTGCAATCAGAAGTTCAGAAGATTAATACCAAGATCTCAGAAATGAACTATATATTGAAAGGACAAAGGAATACATGTGAAGCAACGGAGGCCCAAATTACTAAGCTTGCAGAGAAATCTTTCAATACCAGTATGATAGAAAAGCAATCAGGAAAAAAATAATGAAAAATTCCTGAGAAAGCCAAAGAGTTATGTGGGACTCCACGAAGAGGAACAACTTACGGGTGATAGGAATTCCTGAATAGGAACAGATAAGCACAGAGAAAACTGTCAAATTATTGCTGGAAGAAAACTTCCCTAACATCATGAAAGATGAAAAGATATGCATACAAGAGCTAAATGAACCCCAGACAAGATAGATACCAAAAGAAAATAGCCAAGATATACCATAATCAAACATTCCAAAATCAAAGACTAGGAAATAATCCTGAGAGCAGTTCAGGAAAAACACAAAGTTACCTACAAAGGAGAACCAATAAGAACAAGCTATGATTTCTCCTCAGAAAACATGCAGGCAAGAAGGCAATGGGATAACATATACAAAACTCTGGGGGGAAAGAGACTGCCAACCAAAAATCATGTATCCAGCAAAGTTATCCCTCAAATATGAGAGTGAAATTAGGATATTTCCTGATAAACAGAAATTAAAGGAATTTGTAATGAACAGACCAACTTTACAAAAAATGCTAAAGGATGTTCTTTGAACTGAAAACCAACAACAGACAACTGACATTACCATTCATAACACCACCCTCCACAATTCAATCCAGATACGTAAGTATTTAAAGTAAAACAAACCTACAAGACAGAAACCAGAGATAGCAATGTACAACAAAGTCAACTACACAACAAAGAGACAGAATAGTAGAGATACAGAAATTGCAAATGGCAAGGAAGCCAAGCAGATTTCAAGAAACAGACTGCTTTAAGCAAGGAAAAATTTAATAAATAAAAATTTAAAACCTCAAAGAAAAACATACACATCAAAATTTTAAAAAGAGGAAAATCAGAAAGATTTAGTAAATATTAAAACAACAGAAATGAAAATGAAAAGAAAACCCACAATTGGCAAGATCTGGGGACTCCTCGGCCCAGAGGCAGTGACATGGCCACAGAAGACTAGAGTGGAGAGTGAAGCATTCAGCTGATATGAAGTGCAGGGAGATGCACAAGAACACCCACACAAGAACACCACCCACTTGACCTGGCTTTGATAGCTGGATGATCAGAACTCGACTAGAAGAAGAAAGAAAGGGT
>NW_006408858.1:806321-806851 GCF_000296735.1 Chrysochloris asiatica | reverse complement strand
TGGACAATCTCTTTGATATCCCATGCAAGTAAAGTTTTACTTAAAGTAATACAGAAACGGCTACAAGCATACATTGACAGAGAACTTCCAGAGGTTCAAGATGGATTCAGAAGAGGACATGGAACAAGGGATGTCATTGCTGATGTCCAATATATCTTGATTGAAAGCAGAGAATATCAGAAAGATATTCTGATATTCTATACAAAGGCTTTCAATTGCGTGGAACATGACAAGCTACGGACAATAATGCAAAGTATGAGTATTCCTGAACACTTAATTGTGCTCATGAGGAAACTATACATGGACCAAGAGGCAGCTGTTCGAACAGAACATGGGAAAACAGAATGGTTTAAAAAAAGGTGTGCGACAAGGTTGTATTCTTTCACCATACTTATTTAACCTGTAAAGCTGAGCAAAAGCTGAGAAACTGGGTTATATGAAGAAAAACGTGGCATCAGGATTGGAGGAAGGCTCATTAACAACCTGCAATATGCAGATGATACAACCTTGCTTGCTGAAAGTGAAGAGGA
>NW_006408858.1:776115-804410 GCF_000296735.1 Chrysochloris asiatica | reverse complement strand
CTCCATTTTTCCTGCAGGTCTTTCTTTCAAGAGGTATCTTTTAAATTCTTCTAGCCGCTCCATGCTGGTCAGCTCGTCCTTTCAAGTGGAGATTTCTTATCTCTGGAGATCTGGATGTGGTTACGGTCTCTACCTATAGTTTTATGTATTGCATAGGCTCTGCAGGAAGCCTCGTTCACTGGGTAGCCCCATTTTAGGTATTCCAATCATAGGCAGAAGATGGACTTACAAGCCTTCTAGTGTGATGTTTCTGACTATTCCTTTCTCTCCCTTCTCCAGTGTCTACTCTGTATTATAATGCAAGGGAAACCACGATTAAAAAAACAAACAAACAAATAATAAACAGTCAAGAATCTTAACTTGATTCCCCCCAATTCCAGCCATGACTCAATCCCCGCATCTCAGAGCCCTGCAGTTCCAAGACTGTGCGTATATCGTCCTTTATCCCTGTCCCACTTGGCCCTCTCAAACATGCCCAATTGTTCTCCCATCTTCCCTGTTTCTCCACTTCCCTCTCCCTCCCTGTATATTGCCCCCCTCCCCAGCACCCAAGCTCTCCTGTGTCCAAACCCCGCCCTGTGCTCCACCCTCCCCCCTTCCCCCCTACCCCTCACCAACTTCCCAACAACCAACAAAGACTTCCCCCTACCCCCCTTTAGTATGGTTTCTTTTTCTTGGTCTTTTACAGTAGTGGTCCTATGCAGTATTTCTCTTTTTGTGACTGACTAATTTCACTCAGTATAATGTCTTCAAGGTTCATCCATGTTATGTGGTGGCTTGCTGCTTCCTTGTTATTCTTCAATGTAGCATAATATTCCATTGTGTGTATGTACCACAATTTCTTTATCCATTCTTCAGTTGATGGGCACTTTGGTTGTCTCCATCTTTTTGCTATTGTAAATAGTGCTGCTATGAACATTGGATCAGCCAGGTGGCATCATTGATGGCGTCAAGTGTGGCG
Organism: Chrysochloris asiatica; assembly: GCF_000296735.1. Lineage (NCBI taxonomy): Eukaryota > Metazoa > Chordata > Mammalia > Afrosoricida > Chrysochloridae > Chrysochloris > Chrysochloris asiatica. The sequence goes on along the minus strand of NW_006408858.1, from coordinate 803,449 downwards.
GCGGTAGTAAGGTTGGCCCGGGATCGGACATTGTTTCGTTCTGCTGTGCATGGGGTCGCTATGAGTCGGTTCCGACTCAATGGCACCTGACAACAACAACAACAACCAACTAGATGGCACTTAACTAAAACTGCCCGTTACACTCAGCTTCTTTCAATCTGGCTCTACCAGACCAGCCATCCCCTGTTCTAAGCCACCTTCCATCATCTCTGCCACCCCAGTCCACTCATTCCCCAACTCTAATCACCCTCCCGCCCTACAGCCAGACCATGCCCACCATGGACCTCCTGAGCACCCAAGTCAATGGTCCCATTTCACTTCTCCACCTCTGGACTACTCTGGCATCTGAAGTCTGGGGCCTCACTCACCATCTGTACTCAAAAGTTCTTTCTCCACCACCTCATCTCTCTATCACCGCCCTTTCTGGGGGGTATGTTATACAATGATTTATCAGGCACGTATATCTCCCAGTTTGAGTTTGTGAAAGCTAGCCCCTGCAAGGTAAGAAGGTCTGGGGCCTGGACCCCATGATTTGGGCGGGCACACACACAAAGAGTGTCCATTTCCAGTTCACCAAAGGCAACCCCAACAGACTGCACTCTTTAAAGGAAAGAACTGGTCTTATGCAGATCTGTACTCCCTGTCAGTATGTCACAAGTCTTGTGTAAGCAACATTAGGACACCCCATTTTTTTCAGCCATGACGTCCAGGAGTCTGATCTGGCTCATGACTGCCCCCTTTTCACTATGCTCCCATCACAATGGACTCCTGGTGTGGCACTGCACGATCAGCACTGGGTGTGAACCACACGGTTGGCAGTTTAAACCTATCAGCTGTTCCTCTGAAACTCTATACAGGTTCCTTATGAATTGGAACCCACTCAACAGCACTTAACAATAGCAACCCATTACACTGGCTTCCTTTCTCAAGCTCTTTACCTACCTCTGAGCTTGCCACTCTTTGCCTCACCCACCTTCCCCTCCAATTTAGCTTCTCACCTTTGAGGTTTGGGTTCAATATTACGTGTGAGGTATAGAGTTTTCCTGACAATCCCACTGGGGCTACGGGATCACTAAGCCCTGTTCCCACTTCAGGACACTCACCTTAATCTGAAATTATTTAACCATTTGTTTACTGGTTACAATCTCTATCCAGTGAACACTCCCCACAGTACTTGTAAGACACACCCTATAACAGTGCAAATGGGACTGCCATAAAATGAACTATCTTTCCTTGACAGAGTACTATGCTAATTAGGTAAAGGTCAGTTTTCTTAAAGCATTTCTAGGGCACCCACACACACATCATATAATCAGCCCCATGTCAATTAAAGAAAAAGGTGAGGTTGCAGGTTAAGCATTGGGTTGCTAACCACAAGGTGGGTGGTTCAAACCCACCAGCTGCTTCTTAAGAGAAAGATGAGGTCCCCCATGATTCTGGCCAACATACCCGAAGAGGCTCCTTTCCTGTTCCCCAAGGTCAACCAGGTAATGACACAACTACACATCTTGGTACATTAAGACAGCTGTTCCAGCCCCTCTAAGATTGAAACTCAAAGGGAACACATGAGCAGGCATGTAAGCTTGCTGGGGACCACATTGGTCTACTGGTGAATGGAAGAGGGGGAAAGGCAGCAATGAAGAAATGGGCTGAGTTCAACCACATTCCATTGACTCCCCGTTGACCTGGAGATGAGAAAGAGAAGAGGAAGGGCTGGTTGGTCAAAGTGAGGTGAGGACTAGGGACACCTGAGTCCATGGACAAGGACATAGCCACAGAAGGCTAGAGCTGAGAGTAAAGTATCCAGCGGATATGACATGAGGGGAGATGCACAAGAACACCCAAACTTGCAGAGAGTACCCATTTGACCTAGACTTGATGACTTGATAATCAGAACTCGACTAGAGGAAGATAAAGAAACAATTTTTGACAAAGGAAAGGAGTGTAAATTGCTACAATTTGATGAACTTGACCTATACTTATGGATGTAATAGCTTAAAATACCAATAGAGAGGGAAGGAGTCTTCACATCAAGTATCAGTGCTATCACCTCTATATACAGGGTAGATAGGAATAGGCAACTTAGACATTGGCTACCTAAAATGAGGGGGCAGTAAAGGCACGAAGTGACTCACTTACAAGGTTTCAAGAGGGAGTTTAGTTTCAGATTGTGCAGGGCAAGGTAGAGTCTCCACTGAATAGTTTTCATCTTGTCTAGATGGGTCTGGTAAAAAAAAGATGGGGATAAGATTTTTATGATTCAGTTATCATGACTAATTGAGACTGTCACAATCGTAAAGGTAGAAGTTTTGTAACAAAAATGGGGGAGTAGTTAATCTTACAGTCCAGAAACAGAGAACCCTAGGACCATCAACGGAGAAGAGCACAAGCAGAATGTGGGACTTTATGCAGAGAAGCAGCAGCAACACCAGAGATGGAAGCAGAGATGGGGACATGGAAAGAGGGAGCAGCTGAGGACTCTAGATTCATGGAAAGAGAGGAACTGAGAGCTGGTGGCCAGGAGACAGACTTGCAGAAGGTGTCCTTTGGCAGTTTAATTATTATATATGCCTGAGTGTTGAATAAAAAAAATAAAAAGAGCTAAAATGAATAGAGAGAAATACTGTTAACTCATGGTACATGGAGAGGATTATAATCATTGTAATGAAACAAAGTATGATTTGTTGATTGTAAAACTGATGATCTGCCCTGTAAACTTGCACTCAATTCACAATGATGTTGTTGTTTAGTGTCGTCGAGTCGGTTCCGACCCACAGTGCCCCTGTACAGGGTTTCCAAGGCTGTAAATCTTTACGGGAGTAGAAAGCCTCGTAGTTTCGAACTGCTGACCTTTAGGTTCACAGCCCGATTTGTAACCACTACGCTACCAGATTCACAATAAAACATTAAAAAAAAAATGCTGTTACAGGCCATTACCCATAACTTCTGAGTTAAGAAACCATGGTCCTAAAAAAAAAAAAAAAAAAAAAAATCCAGGCCTCCTCATAAATACTTACCATTAAGTTACACATGTAGACAATAAGAATAGGTATGAGCTTAATGGGTGTTCGTTTTGTACAGAGCATGGGCTATATTTCATACTATATGCTGTTATCATTAGATGTCGTCAAGTCAGTTTAACTCATAGTGGTCCTATGTACAACAGAAGGAAGCACTGTCCAGTCCTGTGCCATCTTCACAACTGTTGTTATGTTTAAGACTATTGTTTCAGCCACAATATCAATCCATCTCATAGAGGCTCTTCCCTAGTTGTATTTTGAGTACCTTCCAACCTGAGGGGGCTCATCTTCTGGCACTCAATGTTTCACTTTTCATCAAGTTTTTACTGGTCAGTGTTTCCAGAAATATATCACTTGGTCTTTCTTTCTAACCTGTCTTAGTAGGGAGGCTCTACTGAAACTAGACTCAACATGAGTGACTGGTGGCACAGCTTCCACCATCACAGCAACATGCCAGTCATCACAGTAAAACAAACTGACAGACAAGTGGTGGTCTGCATTATAAAGCTATAACTAAGGATACTAGATCTACCAAAAAGTAAAGATCTAAGATCTACAACAACAGAACACAAGCAATCTTTAGTCTGTTTAAAACTGGTAGAGATTACCAATGCCATGCCATGAAATTGCATAATGGGGCAGGACTGGACTGACATCCTGATTTGGCCACTTTCACTGGATACCTGACATGGTAAATTGCTCAAGTTCTCCAAGTTTCAGTTTCCTTCAGCATTTGAAAGCTTCTTTCAGTAATTAAATGAAGTACTACACGAGACTTGTTACCAGACACTTACCTAAGTCAATGGCAGCTCTTATTGGAGTGGTTATTCCTAAGTAGAACCCAGCCCTCTATCCCACAGGCTAGTTTTTACTGGTCACTGTCCTCCTAAAGCACTAAAGGAAACGGAATTGGCACCAAAACAAATAGCAGTACACAACACCCACTCCTTTTCCTTATCAACATTATGTCCCAAAGACAGGTCACTATAGGAAAACTGGCACTATACAAAAATGGAGTATGAGCCCTTGTGCGTGGAACTTCTTAGGCTGTCCAGATGCCTGACTGTCAACCCCTTCATGACCTCGGACCGTAGCAAGAACTGCAAACACCACTTCAATGCTCCCTCACACATGCACAGGAAGATCATGTCGTCTCCTCTGTCCAAGGAACTGTGGCAGAAGTATAACATGCGCTCCATGCCCATCCCTGAGGACAATGAGGTCCACGTGGAACAAGGACACTATAAAGGTCAGCAGATTGGCAAGGTAGTCCAGGTGTACAGAAAGAAATATGTCATCTACATCAGAGAGGATGCTCATGAGAAGGCTAATGGTACAACTGTCCATGTGGGCATTCACCTGAGCCAAGGTGGTTATCACCAGGCTCAAACTGAACAAATTTCGGAGAAAAACTCTTGAACACAAAGCCAAATCTCGACAAGTTGGAAAACAGAAAGGCAAATATAAGGAAGAACTTATTGAGAAAATTTAAGAATGACTGTAATCTGTATGAAACCACAGTTTAACCCTAGATTTCTAACCTAGTGTGTGTTCCCTGGAAACTCTTCCAGATAACTTTGGAATATTTCATTTTCATCTTATTCTGTTATTGATATGTGACTCTGTAAATTTTTCTTTACAACTCTGATTACCAACATTACGAATAAAAATCTGGAAATGTTTCCTAACTGCAAATGGTGTTTACCTTACTTTGCAAATAAAATCCACCTTGTTATGCAAAAAATAAAGGAGCATGATCAAATCAGATCACAAAATTATTACAAAGCTGCAAAATACATCACTATATAACAGCTAAACTGCAACTGAGAATAATAGCCCAGACAAAGTGACACACAACTTTACAATCACAGTCAGTATGGTATTAGTCTCACCTAACACCTCAGCATTCATTATTGCCAGATGTATGTCATTAATGTGCAAAATAATTGGAGAGAGACTTTTTTTTAGTGGTCAAAAATGAGAAATGTTAGATAATGAGACAGTAAGTGAGGAGTAGGAATATTAACAAATGGATTTTTAGCCTTATAACAATGTTCTTCCTGGGGGGAGGAGCCCAGGAAGGATAGCATACTAAAATGAAAAAGGAGGACAGGTCTGAAATAGGGTCTACTGATTAAAACTGATGGGTACTAGGCAGCAGAAAACAATGTGAAGATGGAAAATAGTATGAGTCAAATACGGAAAAAAACAAGAACACTCAAATCTCATGCCTTGCAATGAATGATTGTGGCAGTTTTTAGAACACAATACTTTCCATATTGTTGGCTATCAGTAGTAACACAAGAAAGGTACCCTTGGCTATGCCATGCAGCCTACTGCCTGGTTTTAGACATGGCTGGGGATCAGCTTCGTTCATGGGCTACCAAAGATTGTTTGATCAGATCCAGAAGTGAACAGCTGCTCAGCCAACATCTCGCTGTTTCTCTCATCACTTCCAATTCTGGATCAGTGCCCTCTCTCTGGCTTCATGGGACAAGGTCTGAACTCAAAGTAACATTCACTCTGGAGGGCAGACCAATCTTGAAGTGAATGGATATCAATTCCATTCAAGGAGCAAACTGAATCTGGAAGATGTGGACAACCCTCATTCACAGCTTAATGCACTCTAAGCAGCTCCATCCTTCTGGGAGTCTTGAGAGCTCTTATGCATTCAGTGCTTGCTTAGAGGTTAGCACTTCTTGTGAATACATGGGGATTTTATTTTAGGGCAGGCTAGGAGACATATTTCATGTTCCTGAATAGGAAAATTCAATATTAAGATGCTGTTGTTGTTAAGTGCCGTTAAGTTGGTTCCAACTCATAGCGACCCTGTATTGAGTTTCCAATAAAAGCCACTGGTGAGTTTGAACTGTGAACATTGCAATTCAAACCCACCTTATAGTCAAGTGTTTCTCCTAGAGCGACACATAACTCTTCCCAATTTGATCAATATATTCAAAACAATCCCAATAAAAACCTAAGCAAATTATTTTTGTGGATAATGGCACAAAGACTCTAAGGTTTATATAAAAAGGCAAAAGACCCAGAAGAGTAAATACAATACTGAAGAACAAAGCCTGAGGACCAACACTACCTGACTTCAAGGCTTACGATAAAGTTAAAGTGATCAAGACAGTGTGGGAGAGAGAGGGGCTGTGTGCTGACGACCGGGGGGCAAGCCTGTAGTGTATACCCTTTTGTTGGTTGATGATGCATAGAGGGGATTGTAACCATAGCAATGAAACAATATACAATAGGATGAATGTAAAACTAATGTTCTCCCATGTAAACTATCACATAATTCACAATAAAACATTAAAAAAAAAAAAAAAAGACAGTGTGGTACTGGCAAAGGAACAGACAAATAGATCAAAGGAACAGAACAGGAAGCCCAGATATAGACCTACCAAAATACAGTCACTTGATCTTAATAAAGGATCAAAGGTAATTTGATGAGCAAAAAATAGTCTTCCCAAGAGATCTTATATATCTCATAATTTTTTTTTTAATGGATCACAGACCTAAATACAAAGCACAATATATCTAGAAGATAACAAAATCTTGGAGTCATGTTATCAAACTGTGTCCCCAAAACACGTGTCGGCTGGGCTGGGCCAGGATTCTCAGTTGTTTGGCAGTTATGTAATAATCCCCCGATGTGATTCGATGTGGCAAAGCAACAAAAAGATTTAGGATGGGATGCAACATCATTAGTCTCACCATAGCCTTCTAGGGAGTTTCCCTGGGATTGGCCTATATCACTTTTTATCTTATAAGAGATAAAAGGAAAGAAAGGGGGCAGAGAGCAGAGTAGCCTATTACTATCAAGAAAGAAGAGCCAGGAAGCCAAGCGCTTCCTTTGGATCTGGGGTTTCTGTACTGTGAAGCTCCTAGATGCAGGGGAAGATTGATGCCACGGATATGTCGAAGGAACGTTGTGTCTACAGATGCTGAAAGGAGACAAGGACCTTTAAGCGGAGTCCAACGCTCTGACTTTTGGGCTTCTAGCCTCCTAAATGGTGAGAGAATACATTTGTTTGTCAAAGCCATCTACTTGTAGTGTTTCAGTTATAGCACCACTAGATAACTAAATCATCAGGTGACCCTGAGTTTGGCAATGAGTTTTTAGATACAACACCAAAAGCACAATTCATGAAAGAAGAAACTGGTAAGTTGAACTTCACTAAAATGAAAAGAACTTTCTTCTCCTCTGTGAAAGAGAATGAAAAGATAAGCCAGAGACTGGAGGAAAAAGATCTTTGCAAAACATATCTGGAATGGGTGGTTGGTTTGAACCAGGACCTGTATCCAAAATATACAAAAACCCTTTAAAATTCAATAAGAGAATAAACCCAATTAAAAATTTAGCAAAAGATCTGAATAGATACCTTGCCCCAAAGATTTACAAATAGCAAAAAAGAATATGAAAAACAAATGCTAAATATAATTTCATTGTTGTTAGTTGCTATAGAGTCACCTGATTCATGGTGGTGGTGGTGGTTCCAACTCACAGCGGTTCCAACTCACAGCAACCCTGTATAGGGTTTCCGAGGCTGTAAATCTTTATGGGAGCAGAAAGCCTCATCTTTTTCCCAAGGAGCCGCTGGAACTGCTGATCTTGAGGTTAGCAGGCCGACTCATAACTACTACGCTACCAGAGTTCCTTCTGACTCATAGTAACCCTATGTATAAAAGAACAAAATACTGCCTTGTCCTACATCATTTTCATGATCTACCTTGGTAGTTCATTTTTGTGGTTATTTTGTGGTTAATCCATTTCAATGAGTGTTTCCCTCCTTTGTCAGGGAATTACAAATTAAAATAGCAGTGTAATATATACAAAACCAACAGACAACATCACTCTGAAGGGAGAGAAACTGAAAGCACTTCCATTTGTAAACAGGAACCAGACAAGGATTCCCTTTATCACCACTCCTACTCAATATTGTGCTGGAAAGCTGCAAGATAAGAGAGGGCAATTAAAAGCATCCAAATTGGCAAAGAATAAATATAACTTTATTTGTAGATGATATGATCCTATATATAGAAAATCCCAAAGTTTCTGCAAGAAAATTATTGAAACTCATTGATTGTTGTTGTTGTGAAGTGCCGTCGAGCCGGTTCCGACCCATAGCGACCCTGTACAGGGTTTCCAAGGGTGTAAATCTTTACGGGAGTAGAAAGCCTCATCTTTCTCCCGCGGAGCGGCTGGTAGTTTCGAACTGCTGACCTTAAGGTTCGCAGCCCAATTCGTAACCACTACGCTACCAGAAACTCATAGATAGATTCGGCAAAGTGGCAGGGTACAAGATCAACATATGAAAATCAGTTGGATTCCTTTATACTAATAAAGAGAGCTCTATAAAAGAAACCAGGAAAACCAAGCCATTCACAATAGCTACTCAAAAGATTAAATATTTAGGAATAAATCTAACCAGAGAAACAAAAGACTTACACAAAGAAAACTATAAAACACTACTACAAGAAGACAAAACAAGAGACCTAGAAAAATGAAGACTATACCATTTTTGGTATAGTAGGTCACTCTGCTCTCTGCCCCCTTTCTTCCTTTTTATCTCTTGTAAGATAAAAAGTTATGTGAGCCAATCCACGGGAAACTCCCCTCATGGACACATGAACAGGAAGACTAAACACTAAAAATATTTATCTTATGAAATACTATACAAGGCAATCCCAATCCAGATCCCAAATTATTCATTAAAGAGATGGAAAAACTAACCACTAACTTTATATGGAAAGGAAAGAAACCCTAAATAAGCAAAGCATTATTAAAAAAGAACAAAGTAGGAGGCCTCTAATTTCCAGATCTTAAAACTTACTACACAGTCACAGTTGTCAAAACATCCTGATACTATACAACAAAAGGCACAAAGATCAACAGAACAGAATTGAGAATCCAGAAGTAAATCCAACTACCTATGGTCAGCTGATCTTCCACATAAGGTCAAAACACAGTAAACGGGGAAGAGATAATCTTTAAACAATTGGTACTGGCAAAACTGGAAGTCCATTTGCAGAAGAATGAAACAGGACAGGTATCTCACACTATATACAAAAACAAACTCAATGTGAATTAAAGACCTAAATGTAAAACTTAGAACAATCAAGAATATCAATGAAAAAAATAGGTGTCTGGATACATGGCATAAAAACACTATCAAACATAATTAATCTCTAAAATTTATAGAACACTTCAACACCTCAATAAAACAACAACAAAGAATCCAGTTTTAAAATGGGCAAAGGAAATAAACATTCACTAAAGAGGACAGACATTCAGGCGGTCAATAAGCTAACCAGAGAGAGACAAAGAAGCTGAGGACTCCACTCAAGCAAAGACTGAGTGCTGGCAGCCAGGAAGCACACTTGCAGAATGTGCCCTTTGGTTGCTTAAATTAATATATATTCCTGAGTGGTTTTGTGTACACCCCCCTCCAAAAAAACCAAAACAACACAGAGGGAATAGAAGCAAATATTGCTGAATGATGAAACAATAGTGCAAAGCCGATGTTCTCCCATCACTATCACTCAACTCACCCACACACAAAAATGCCATTAACCATTAAAGAGATACAAGTCAAAACAACAATAAGATTACCATCTTATATCAGCATTAACAAAGTTTAGAAACACCAGAAAGCAGCAAATGCTAGCTAGGGTGTTGAGAGACTAGGACCCTCCTCCTACACTGCTGGTAGGACTATAAAAGGTGCACCCACTGCATGGTGCTTCCTCAAAAAGTTGAAATAGAAATAGCATGTCACCCAGCAAGCCCTCTATTTGGCATACAAGAAATGGGAGCCGGGGCACGAACAGGTAAGATATAGGCATACCCATGTTCACTGCAGCGCTATTCACAGTAGCAAAAGGATGGAGATAGCCTAAAAGTTCATAAACAGAAGAATGAATGGCTAAACAAACTCTGGTATATACACACAATAGAATACTATACAATGTTGAAGAATGATAATAAATCTGGGAAACACCTCATAACATAGATGAATCTGGAGGACAATATGCTGAGTGAAATTAGCCAGTCACAAAAGGACAAATATTGTATGAGACCCCTGCTGTAAAAAGTTAAGAAAAAGTTTTCTTGCTAAAAGAAACAATCTATGATGATTACCAGGGGTGGGAGGGAAGGGAAACTTATTCATGGACTAGAGGAAAACACAAGTTAACTTAGATGATGGGGAAGAGGGGAAGACAACAAGGAGGTTGGCAGAGGAAAGCTGAAAGTTAGGGAAGACACAGCGAGGAATGCAAGAGTTAAAGTGAATAAATACTGTTAACTTTTACATGAAAGGGATTGTAATAATTGTAATAACACAAAGTGTATGATATGCTGAATGTAGGACTGATGATCTGTTCTGTAAAGCTCCACTCAATTCACAATAAATTTTTTTGTTTTAATTATTACTTAATATTATTAGAGACCAGTGTACAATTTTTCCCAATTATCTCAAGACTTGCTTACCCTTTGTTTGAATCAGGGGTGAAATAAAAACCACATTTTATGATGAAAAAAAAAAAAAAAGAATTTAATATAAATAGATGCTGCATTTTAACATACTAACATTGTCACTTTTATAAAGCTTTGGATAGCCCACTGTGAAGCTTTTATCCACTAATTCATTATAAAAATACAAAATAAAATAGCAGTGAAATAACACTGTTGCAAAGTGCCATTGAGTCAGTCCTGACTAATATCGACCCAAGGAGCAACTGGTGGGTTTGAACTGCAAACCTTGTAGTGATACACCAGGACTCCACTACACAAAAAACCAGCTGCCATGAATCAATTACAACTCAGAGTGACCCTATGTGTGCCATAAGATATTCAAATGCCTATGGACTTTCAGAACTAGGTTGCTAGCCCTGTCTTCTGAGGTACCTTTGGGTGTATCTGAGGCACTAACCTTTCTGTGCCATTCAAGGGACTCCATAAACCTATTAGAATGCTGAGATCTAAAACAAAGGCAACACCAAATGCTGTTAAGGAAGCAGCATGACAGGCGCACTCATTCTGGTGGAAACACAAAATAGTACAGTAACTTTGTCCGGCAGTTTCTTACAAAATTAAGTATAGTATTAACATATGATCCAGCAATTGTGCTCCTAGACATTTACACAAATGAGTTGAAAACATTATTGTTGTTAAGTGCTATCGAGTTGGTTCCAACTCATAGCGACCCTGTATAGGGTTTCCAAGGTGCAGCTGGTGGGTTTGAACTGCCAACCTTGTGGTTAGCAGTCCAGTGTTTATCCTACAGCATCTAAGTATGCTGTAAGTATAATGTTCAGTACTCCAAGAAGATTATATGTGCACAAAAACCTGCATACAAATGTTTACAGCTTTCTTCCTAATTGCCCAATGTCTGAAGCAACCAAGATGTATTTCAACAAGAGGATGCATCAACAAACTACTTCCACACAATGGAATAATATTCTATAATTAAAATTTTTTTAAGTTATGACACTACAAAAACACTTAGCGGACCTTAACTGAATATTGCTAAATGAATGAAGTCAGTCTGAAAGAACTACATACAGTATGATTTTGACTACAGGACTGTATAATAAAGGCAAAACTATAGAGACAGTAAAAATGCTAGTGGTCTCAAGAGGGAGGGATGAATAAATGGAGCTCAAGTTATTTTTCAGGACCTAGAATGGGAAATCAGCATTTAAACACATAGCCTTCTGCTGACATCTGCCACCTCAGTTCAGGGGTGGGGAGCTAGAATAGAGTTGAAGAGAGTTGGTATGACTTGCATGTGTCAAGTAACAGTGGTTGGGCCACCAGATTAAGAGCTAAGGTGAGCATCCTGAGGCTACCAGTTTGGATTCTGGGAACAGAGTTGTCATGTGAGCTGGACTTAAAATCCCACTTCTGCCTTAGGACTCTACCATGTGTACCTGAAAAACTTCCATCTGTTAGGTGGCCCCTGGAGTGTACACAAAGGGTTATAGAGAGAACAATTCATTTCTGTAAAGGGGGCATGCCTAATTGAGGCCAGTTACTAGGCTATTACACAGTTCTCTTAGACGCCAGAGGGCTCTACACCTGAGCCTCATCATGAAGCTAACCAAGCTGTCTGAACCTCATCAGAGGCTTTGAAAAAGTGTAACTTCACAGAATGAGTAAACGGACCCAAGAAGTAGAGCTGGGCTTAAATTCCATTCACTGGTCTTTTTCATTGTGTATGCAGATGAACTTTGGACTACAGAGTAAGCAAATAACCCATTTCTTAGAATATATTGGGAGTCCTGGTGTGGCACTGTGAGTTAATGTACTGGACTGCAAAGTTGGTTTGAACCGAAAGGTCAGCGATTCAAGCTCACCAACTGCTCCTTGAAAAACCCTATACAGAGTTGCTATGGGTTGGAACCCGCTTAACAGCACTTAACAACCACAACATGAATGTATTATCTTCTGAAACTATCAGGATTAACAGTGCCTGTCTCATGTTAAAAACAACTCTTTCTCTTGGGACTGTAAGAAGGCTACCATGAAAAGAATTATAATTAAAATGAGAAACCGTGAGACAAGTAGGACAAAATGTGCCAGTAACGAAGCCCCTTGAGAGTATCACATAGAACAATGATGGCTTAGGTGAGCTTTATTCCTTGAAAATACTTGGTAAGCTTTTCTTTTTTTTCATTCCTTCACAAAATCAGATTACCTACTGGGAATCCCTGCAAGTGAAGAGAGTTTTAAACAGGTCTGTGTTGAGCCATTTTTCTCTCTTGCTCACCTCAAGAAGTGAGATGATCATGGCTGACTTGACGGAGAAACCTTGGTTCCTGTGCAAGGTGACTGGCTGTGTGCAAATCACGTCACAGCACACTGAGAACCTATACCTTTGTTGTTGTTAAGTGCCGTCAAGTTGGTTCCGACCTATAGCAACCCTGTATAAGGTTTCCGAGGAGTGACTGGTGAGCTTGAACCGCCGACCTTGCAGTTCAAATGGCTTTGCAGTGTGGCGCATTAACCCACAGCGCAACACCAGGACTCTATCCATCTTCATTTCTTGATGGAAAGAAAATCGACTATGTGAGACAAACTTTATGATGCTTCAGGAAGAAAAAGGAGTGCAGGCTGAGAGTTTGGAAAAGACAAACAGGAAAGCCCATGTCATTCATCTGGCGAAGGGTCTTCCTCCCTTTCACTGACCCTCTAACTTTACCAAGCATGATGTCCTTCTCCAGGGACTAGTCCTTCCAGACAACATGCCCAAATTACATGAGACTGAACAGACAGCTTCTCTCAGTTCTTTTACTCCTGATTATAACCTAAAATGAGCAGTACTAGCTTGCTTACAGCACTGCTGATGGAAGAACTAAAAATCCCATTCTCTGGATAACTCCAAGATGGGTACCTGGTTCTCTTACTCTCATTAATTCAATTTAACCTTTGGTAGAAACTAAACTTAAACTAAAAAATAAAATATTAACTAAATCAATTTTACCTCTAATGCCAAGGCAGTCTTGTCATAAGCACAGGGCACTCTTTTCTGGATTGCTTTCGCAAAGACAGGTCCATTCTGTGTGGATGGCAAAGGATTGATGGCTGCTCCAGGAGAACTGGAAACGGCGGGAAGAGGCGTTGTGGTCTGAGGTTGAGCATAGGCATGAGCAGGTTCTGGGATCCCATAACTGTTAGAATTTCGGTTTCCATGCTTTCCATGTGGGGAGGATCGCACCAACTTTTCCACATAAGGAACAGGGATCATCCCAACTCGGCCATCCTTGTTCCGGGCACTCCACCACTGTTCTTCAGGCTTCTCGATGATCACGAGGATCTCACCCTTTTTAAAGGGCAGGTCTTCGGCATCATTCCCAGGAAAATCATAGAGAGTCCGCACGTATTCAAGATTTTCTTCTGTGGTAGGCAGGTTGGGTGCTGACACAGTTGCCATGAGGGGGCTTGGGTACCTGAAGCAAGCAAGAAAATCATTTGTAAGAGAAGTATCTTACTTTACATCAATATTTCTCAAATGTTCAATAAATCATTCCCCTCTACTATGAGTTTGTTCTCATTTTATATTCTCAGTTCTGTCACACTGGTGTACTTTCTGTAGTCTGTATTGTAAACATAGACTGAATATGCCTTTTCAATTGACATATCAAGTGCATTCAAAAACCTCTTGATATCTGTTTTACAGGAATCTTTTGTTTCTACAGAGACATGTGAATTTATTTTTTAAATCTCCAACTCAGTCCCATAGCTGCCCAACACACCAAAAGACATCTCACCTCTCATTCATGTGTCTAATCTATGGCAAACATATTGTCCACTTCCACAGAGAGCAGACAGAAGAGAAACACAGGGACCTCCCACTGATCTTGCATAAAGATAGTGCAGGGCACTCCTCCAGGTATAAACACCAAAAAAAGGCTTGCCAAATTAAAAGAAAGCAAAGCCAGCTAACTGCAGAGCTAATAATTAACTCCCCTCCTCTTTTTTGGTTAAAACACATTTTTCAGTTTCATGTATAAACCACAGACGAAACATCTTTTAACATGAGTACTTACTAACAGTAGCTTCTAATTTTAAATTTCTTTAATCATGTTAAAGAACTCAATCAACATCTGGGGATGATGATGTCTATTTTTTAAAAGGGGATACATGGATACTGACAATTATTTTTCAGAAAGATTTGTGTGTAAGATACACATACTCTTATAAGTATGAATTATTTCTGTGTGGATCCTGACAAGCCATGAATAACACTGTGAAGAATGGGTATTCCAGAACACTTCATTGTACACCTATATGTTGTTGTTGTTGTTGTTAAGTGCCGTCGAGTCGGTTCCGACCCATAGCGACCCTGTACAGGGTTTCCGAGGGTGTAAATCTTTACGGGAGTAGAAAGCCTCATCTTTCTCCCGCGGAGCAGCTGGTAGTTTCGAACCGCTGACCTTAAGGTTCGCAGCCCGATTCGTAACCACTACGCTACCAGAGCTTCTTACACCTATATATAGACCAAAAAGCAGTCATTCGAACAGAACAAGGGGGCACTGAATGGTTTAAAAATCAGGAAAAATGTATGCCAGGATCGTAGTCTTTCACTGTACTTATTAAATCTATATGCTAAGCAAATAATCCTAGAAGATGAGCATATGAAGTGTGTCAGAAATGGAGGAAAACTCATTAACATTCTGCAACATGCAAATGATACAACCCTGCTTGTTGAAAGCAAAGAGGACTTAATATACTTACTGATGAAGATCAAAGACCACAGCCTTTGCTATAGGTTGCACTTCAATGTAAAGAAAACAAAAATCCTCACCACTGGACCAATAAATAACATCATGATACATGGAGTTGTCAAACACTTCATTTGCTTAGATCCACCATCAATACTCATGAAAGAAACAGTCAAGAAATCAAACAACATACTGCATTAGGCAAATCTGCCACACAAGACCTCTTTAAAGTGTTCGAGAGCAAAGATGTCAGTTTGAAGATGAAGGTGCACCTGACCCAAGCCACGGTATTTTCAGTAGCCTCATATGCATGTGAAAGTTGGACAATGAATAAGGAAAACCGTAGACGAATTGATGAATTTGAGTTATGGTGTTGAAAAAGAGTATTAAAAGTACCATGGACTGCCAGAAGAACAAACAATTCTGTGCTGGAAGAAGCAGAACTAGAATGCTCCTTAGAAGTCAGGATAGCGAGACCTGTCATACTTTGGATATATTACCATGAGTCCATGGAGAAGGACATCATGCTTGATAAAGTGGAGGGTCAGCGAAAATGAAGACACCCAATGAGATGGACAGGCACAGTTGCAGCAGCAATGAGTTCAAGCATAACAATGATTGTGAGGATGACGCAAGACAGGGAGGGCAGTGTCTCCTATTGTGCATAGGTCGCTGTGAATCCGAACCAAAACTTCATGTTGAGAACAATCATGTCTTGTTCTCTCCTGTTCTTTCAATTAAAGCCTTCTCTGGAGTCATTTGTCTCCCCTCACCTTCTATATGCAATATGGCCAGGAAAGGTTGCAATCTTGGTACAGATTCTCATGGTCCCTTCTCTAGATTCTCTCCTCACCTAGTCCCACACTATAGCCAGAGCAGTTTCTAATAAACAGAATCCATCACTACCACTTTATTTTGTTTAAACCATTGCTGGTCCCACTATTCAAACTCATTTACCCATCAAAAACAAGCCACCACATAGTTATAAGTTATAATTATGCCTTTTCTTTTTCCCAAACTGAGATGAGTATACTTACACTCACCTTTCATGAATAAGTTGAAAAAGAAAGATATTACACAGAAAAACACACTACTTTATATAGAAGATCACCAGCTTTACATTCAACAAACCATACACTTTGAAAAACACACTACTTTATAGTACAAAAGCATATATCTTGTATATCAGAATTGTAGAAACCAAAATGTGGTTCATGCCCTGGTCAGTCCTGGCTGATGAAGCAGACCTAAATTTAAAAAGGTGCAGCAAGCCATTTCAGGAACCTGGTGCATAGCGCTGGATTGTTGCCAAGATTGTGAAGAGTGACATATTCAAGGCTGCACAGAGAGTTGCCATCTTTGAACCGTTCACTGCTGCCCTTGTTTTCTGAGAGAGATTTCTAATAGGGCTTTGACCCATAATTTTTCCTCTTCTAGTTCACCCACATTTTAAAAATTTGTATCTGTTCTGGTGTCACTTTGTAGGCCATGTCTGGGTGGGCTGAATCCATCTGAAGCCCTGGCTGATGTTATACTGATTTTTTGAGAAGGAAAGAAACAGTCTCTTCAACAAATGGTGTCAGTGGCATCTCTACATGAAAAAGAATGGTGCTGTGCCTACCTCTCACCTAAACCCCCACCAATGAGGTGATTTCAACTTAGAACAACCCTCTAGGACAGAGTAGAATTGCCCCATAGGGTTTTCAGGGTTGAAATCTTTACAGAAGGAGATTGCCACATCTTTCTCTTGCAGAGCAGAATGGCTGGTGGGTTTGAACCAACAAGCTTTTGGTTAGCAATCACTTAAACCACTGAGCCACTAGGGCTCCTGCCATAATCCACACCACATATGAAAATTAACTAAAAACTGTAAGAACTAAAATAATGCAATAATTTCCAAGAAGAAAAGAGGGAAAAGCTTCAAGACTTTGTTTTTGATCATGGGTTTTCTTAAATGACACCAAAAAGCAGAGCAATACAGAAAAAATACAGCAATACAGATAAATTGGACTTCATCAAAATAAAAAACTTAAAATTAAAGGATACAGCCGACAGAATAGGAGAACATATTTTGGAAATATATATCTGATAGGAGTTTAATGCCCAGAATATGAAAAGAACTCCTACAGCTCAACAACAAAAAGACAAGCAACCCAATTTTTAAAATGGGCATAGGAACTTCCAGGGCAAGATGGTGGAGAAGGAAAATGTGCTGAGCAGACCCTCTGCAACAAAGGCACAGGACACCAAGGAAAACATAAGGATGGTGATCCTAGAACCCTGAGCTTCAGAGGATCAGAGAGAGGCACACTGTATGCCCACTGGAAGAGGAACCCAAACAGGAGCATCAACAGAAGAGAAAAATGGACAGACTATTAGCTGGCTTGAGCCACTTGAGCTTAAGTCAGCTGTTCAAACCCACCAGCCACTCATTCCATGAAGTAAGATGAAGCTTTCTGCTCCCATAAAGATTTAGAGCCTCAGAAATCCTATAGAGGAATCAATAACAGTGGGTTTGTTTTGTTTGGACCAATATAGTGACTAGAGGCACAGGATGTAGATGGAGGTAGGCAGCAAGGGGGATACTGTTCTCCCTTGTTCGCCAGGCCCTCCTTGTAACAAGGGGCAAGGTCAGTAGTTGCCCTCTTCAGCCCAGTGGTCAGTGGCATCCTCTCCTACACAGCCTCTTTTCTGCCTGGGGTCAGTTGGGTACTGGACATATCATCCTTGTGTCTGGAAGTACATGAACCCACCCTGAACTATGCTACACAATAGCAAGCAGAGAACTGTGCTCACAATTCCAGTTTCTATCACATCCATCAGGAGACATGTGAGAACATACCAAAAGAGTATTGATTAAACATAAATACAACAAATGACACCACAATGTCTGAGGCAAGACAATTTCAGCTTATACGAAGAAGTAAGACAGAGTGCCTTACATAAGTGACCCAAATACAGAGTCACAAAATATGACAACAGAAATGGTATAGGAACCACCTAATAAGGAATTTATTTACCTATATGCAGACACCTTCAAAGGAGCTCTGGTAGCGTAGTGGTTACGAATCGGGCTGCTAACCTCAAGATTGGCAGTTTGAAACTACCAGCTGTTCCACGGAAGAAAGATGAGACTTTCTGCTCCCGTAAAGATTTGCTGCCTCGGAAACCCTGTACAGGGTCGCTGAGTCCCACAGTACTTAACAACAACAACAATAGGCACCATCAATTGACTGAGAGAATAACTGAGAAAGCTGCAGGTGAAATCAAGGAAACAAGGACAAAACTTAAGAAGAATTCAAGAAAACACTACAAGAACAAATTGGTAAAATAAATGACTAAGACTTCAGATATGGACAAAACATTACAAGGGCAAAGAAGTACAACTGAGTCAATGGAAAGCCAAATTAGTGAACTGGAAGACAATTCTCTCAGTAATCACCTGCTAGAAGAGTCCAGGCATCCTGGGGGTGGCACGGTGGGTTAATGCACTGGACTGCAAAGTCGGTTTGAACCACAAGGTCGGCAGTGCAAATTTACCAGCTGCTTCCAGGAAATCCTATACAGGGTCACTATGATTCAGAACTGACTTGACGGCACTTAATAACAACAACAGAGGAGTCCCAGGAGTCCTGATGTAGCACTGTGAGATAATGCACTGGACCATAAGGTCGGTGGTTCAAATTCACTAGCTGCTCCTTGGAAACCCTATACAGGGTCACTATGAGCCAGAGCAATTCAAAGGCACTTGACAACAGAGGAGTTCTCGTGTGGCGCTGTAGGTTAAGCATGGACTGCAAGGTAGGTCTGAACTGCAAGGTAGCAGTCCAAACCCATCAGCAGCACTTAACAAGAGGAACAATAAAAAGCCTGTAACAGGAAGAGGGGAAAAAAACATACAAACAACAGAGAGAAAACTGTCAGTGTTGTTGGAAGAAAACTTTCCTAATATCAAGAAAGATGAGAAGATATGAATTCAAGAAATTAAATAAACTCCAAAATGGATATAATTGCCATCAAGTTGCTATCGACTCATAGTCAATCCTTTACAGGTACAGTCATCTTTTTCTTCCTAAGAAAGGCTGGTGGGTTTCAACTGCTGATCTTGCGGTTAGCAGCACCTTCCGAACAAGACAGACCTCCCCCTATCCAAAATAAAATATTTCATCAAGACATAATCAAATTTTTCAAAATTCAATGAAAAGAAAAGAATCCTGACAGCAGCTCAGGAAAAACTAAGTTACCTAACAAAGGAGAAGTAATAAGACTAAGTGATCTCTGATTTTTTCAGCAGAAACCATGCAGACAAGAAAGCAATGGTATGACAAATACAAAATTCTGACAACTGGCAACCAAGAATCATATACCTAGAAAAATTCCCCATCAAATATGATGGCAAAATTAGGACATTTCCAGATAAACATAAATGTAAAAAATTTGCAAAAGCCAGACCAACCTTACAAAAAATACTACAGGGAATTCACTAGATGGAAAAAATTAAAAACAGAAGACCTGAGATCAACATACGTGACAGAAGTCAGCCCAGATATGTTGTTGTTGTTAAGTGCTGTCGAGTCACTTCTGACTCACAACGACCCTGTATAACGTTTCTAAGGAGTGGCTGTTGGGTTAGAACCCCAAACCCTTCAGTACTCAAAAAATACTTAAAATACTGGAAATGGGGAACTAGAGTTTGCAACAACAAAAAAATAACCATAAAGTAAAAAGAGGGGGAAATGTAGATACCACAGACCTTGCAGTTAGCAATCCAGTACTTATCCTATAGTGCCACGCCAGGACTCCTTAATTCCTAATACCTGCAAAAGTCTCTAAGTGGTTACCAGGTGCTGAGGGTGGGTGGTGGGTAATTATTACTCAAGAGGGTCAATTCTGTTTGGGGTAACGGAAATATTTCTTAAATGGATAGTGGTGGTGAAAGTAATTAATGTCACAAAATTATATACTTAAAAATTGTTAAAAGGCCATTTTTTTGTTATACATATTTCATCATAATGAAATTTTTTAAATTAAGGAACCATCCAATAAAAAGAATCAGACCAAACAAAACAAGCACCAGATCTGAGCCAGACAGTTAGCAAAATAAACAAAAGAAATGAACTATGGGCCCAAAGGCATTAAACACTGGTTCAACCTAACTTGTTCTGAACAGTTTGGGACATGAAGCAGCATTATTACCTTTGTTTTGCATGTGGCCCAGGTTCTAGAGTCCTGGTGTGGTGTTGTAGGATAAAGTACTGGACCACAAGGTCAGTTTGAACTACAAGGTTGGCGGTTCAAACTCACCAGCTGCTCCTTGGAAACCTTATGCAAGATCACTATGACAACACTAGATCAGTGTCGTTTTTTCTATAAAAGGCTACTGACAGAGCTAACTCAATCTTGAAATGTCAAGCTTTTGTTTCTTAAGTATTGAGTCAGTTTTGACTCATAAGTTTTGACTCATAGGATAATGTATTGAACTACAAGGTCAGTTTGAACCACAAGGTCAGCAGTTCAAACCCACCAGCCGTTCCTTGGAAACTCTACAAACCCACTAGATGGCATTTAACAACAGCATAGGAAAACAAAGCCTAAATTACAACAGCCTGGGGCGTGGGAGGGGGGAATGGGAGGAGAAAGGGAGCAGAGCGCCTGGCTCTGTAAGTCAGGGAAAATCAAAAACCAGCATAACAAACAAACAAAAAACACCATTCTGACATCTGTCCATTCTGAATCATAGGACCCTACAAACACAGTGGGTTATGCGTACTGGGCAACTTTGAACCCACCAGCCACTCCTATAGGGTACCATAGGACAGGTAAGATATCAATAGAGAAGTACGGGGCAGAATTAGGCATTCAATTAAAGAACCAGCAGCCTGAACAAAATTACAAAGGGATGACAACCAGAAGTGCACCGTGAAAGGAAGAATGAAAGGGATTGTGCAAGCAAGGGAGACAGAAACAAGTGGTATCTCAGAAGGCATGGATATAGAAAACTTGATCTCAGTTTGTGAGGAGTGGAAGCAGAAGAGGACCCTGCCCTCAAGCTCCCTTTTGTGATGTACCTGTATGATAGCACCAGCCACTCAAGGCCTTGCACACAGCATGAGAGTGGTGTATTAGGTGCCTTAATTCACCTTCAAAAATCAGGAAACCAATTAACTTATATCACATCTCATTACATTATAGTGGGCTAGTACCTTCCAGTCCCTTCTATTGAAATTACACTGTGCTCAAAGTTGACTATCATTACCAGCATTTTGGGTACCTTGAGACGCTGCAGATTAAGTCGTGGGCATGTTGTTGCTGTTAAGTGCTGTCGAGTCAATTCTGACCCATAGCAACCCTGTATAGGGTTTCCAAGGAGCAGCTGGTGAGTTTGAACCGCTAACTCTGCAGTTCAACTGGCTTTACAATCTGGTGTATTAACCCAAAGCACCACACCAGAACTCCAAGTCTTGGGTTACTAACCAAAAAAGGTCAGCAAGTTGAGCCCACTTAACTGCCCCACTTGAGAAAGATGAGGCACTCTTGTTAGGCAAAGATGAACAGCTTCTGAAATCCTATGGGGTAGTTCTATTCATAGCTATGAGTCAACATGTGTTTGGTTACATTTTTTCTTCAGTATCTGGACATTTCTCGAGATTCTTGGTATTTTGGTCTTCACTATGCAGAATTTGAGTTATAATCACATTTCCCCTGATCCATTTAGTCCTGCAGCTCATCTTTATTATACACTCATGGATTTGTTTTTTGAATCTCTATTCTTAGTGTGTGGATTTCTGGTGTGGCGCTGTGGGTTAATGCACTGGACTGCCAGGTTGACTTGAACTACAAGGTAGGCAGTTCAAGCACACCAGTAGCTCCTCGGACACCCTACACAGGGTCACTATGAGTTGGAACCAAAAGCATATAACACTCTGATTGGTGATGTTTGTTACCAATAAAGGAACGTGGGGAAGAGCAGCAATGAAGCTGCAAGCTGAGCCCTATAATGCTCAATAGACTCCTGTGAGCCCAAATGGAGACCTGGTTGACCAGTAGTGTGGCAAGTCCAGGGGACTCCTGGACCCAGAGTCAGCGACATAGCCACAGAAGACTACAAAGTGGAGAGTGAAGCGTCTCCCTGATAAGAGAGGGCACATGCATAAGTACACCCACACTTGCAGATAATACACACTTGACCTAGCTTCAACGACTGGATAATCAGAGCTCAACCAGAAGAAGAGGGAAAAAAGAATAATCTGATAAAATTTGATGAACTTGACATACACCTATGGAAGCAGTAGCTCAAAGGACAGAACAAATCTTCACAGCGAGGCTCATTCCCACCGCCTCCACTCACGGAGATGACAGGGATGGGCAACTTGGATATTGGCTACCCAGAATGGGGGAGGCTACAGAGGCAAGAAGTGACTGGCTTACAAGCTTTCAAGAGGGAATCTAGAGCTAGGGGGCATGGAGGAAGGCAGAATCACCAGAGAGTACTATCCAATCTGTCTAGGTGGAGCTGATGAAATGAAATACAGATGGGTTACTCGCGATACTGTAGTGAA
The DNA here is from genome assembly GCF_000296735.1 of Chrysochloris asiatica. Taxonomy (NCBI): domain Eukaryota; kingdom Metazoa; phylum Chordata; class Mammalia; order Afrosoricida; family Chrysochloridae; genus Chrysochloris; species Chrysochloris asiatica. The sequence goes on along the minus strand of NW_006408858.1, from coordinate 780,636 downwards.
TAATGGTTATCAAGACGGATTGTGAGGGTTGGAAATGCAAAGGTGGACGTTTTGTAGCAAGGAAGGAAGTGACTATTTCTCCAGTCTAGGAGCGGAGGTCTCTGGGACCACCAACGGAGAAGAGCCGAGAGTGGGACCCTACCCAGAGAAGCAGGGATGCCTGAGATGGAGACAGAGATGAGGACATGGAGGGATGAAGTGGCTGGGGACTTTGGATCCAGAGAGGGAGAGGGACTATGGGCTGAAGACTGGGGGGGGGTATGGGCACCGGGTTTCTAGGATATTCCCTTTGGTCCGAAGGGGACTGGAACCATGGCAATGAAATGATATATGATGGAATGAATGTAAAACTAAAGTTCTCTCATGTAAACTATCATAATAAAACATTAAAAAAAAAAAAAAAGAGGGAATCTAGATCCAGAGGGTGTGGAGCAAGGTAGAATCTCCACTGAGTACTATCCATTCTGTCTAGTAGGGGCTGATGTAAGGAGATGTGGATAGGTAGGTCTCTTGCAATACAATAACGGATAATTGTTATCAAGACTGATTGTAGAAAGAAAAAAAAAAAAGACTGATTATAAGGGCTGGAAATGTAAAGGTAGGCGTTTTGTGGCAAAGGGAGGGCAGCGATTAACTTTGCAGTCTAGGAGCAAAGGTCCCTGGGACCATCAAGGGAGAAGAGCGGAGAACGGAACCCTTTCCAGAGAAGTAGTGATGCCAGGAATGGAGGCAGAGACAGGGACCATCAAGGGAGAAGAGCGGAGAACGGAACCCTTTCCAGAGAAGTAGTGATGCCAGGAATGGAGGCAGAGACAATGACGTGGGGAGATGGAGCAGCTGCCCGGAGAGGAAGAGAGGTTGTGTGTGGACAACCGGGGACAGGCTTGCGGGGTTGACCATTTGGTTGGTGGATGATGCATGGAGAGGACCGTAACAATGGCAAGGAGACGATATACGACGGAATCAATGTGAAGTTAATGTTCTCCCATGTAAACTATCACATAATTCACCATAAAGCATTAAAAAAAAAAAGCATATAACAACAACATTCCTAGTGTGTGTTGTAGGATAAGCACTGGACTGCTAACCATCAAGGTCAGCAGTTGAAACTCACCAGCTGTTGCTTGGAAACTTATAGAGGAGGGGTGGGAAACATCCAGACTGCAGGCCTTATGTTGTTATTGTAGGGTTTTTGAGGACCAGCTGGAAAGTTTGAACTGCTGACCTTTGGTTCAACCCAACCTTGTAGTCCCACAGCAACACATTAGGACTCCCGAAGGAAGGCAGTATATTGTTGTTAAGTGCCTCCCAGTCAGTTTTAACTCATGGCTGCCTCATAGGGTTTCCAAGGAGCAGGCTGATGAGCTTAAATCACCAACTTGTGGTTCAAACCAACCTTACAGCCTTGGAGTAGATTCCAACTCATAGAGATCCTGTATAGGGTTTCAAAAGAGCAGCTGGTGAGTTTGAACTGCCAACTTCATGGTTCAAACCGACCCTGTGGTAGAGCACTGATCCTACAGGGCCACAAATGGACTCCTAGCCATCACATTGTTGTTAAGTGCCAGACATTATTAGGGGTGAGTTAATTGTTTGACCAAATTATTAAGGTGATAATTTTGTATGGCCTGTGAATGATGTTATAAATATCAAAATGGCCCTTGGCAGAACAAAGGTTCCCCATCCTTGCTATAGGAGGAGTTCTGGTAACATAGTGGTTACAAATAGGGCTTCGAACCTCAAGAACAGTTCGAAACTACCAGCTGTTCCGCGGGAGAAAGATGAAGCTTTCCGCTCCCGTAAATATTACAGCCTCCGAAACCCTGTAGAGGGTTGCTATGAGTCGGAACCGACTCCATGGCACATAGCAACAACAACAACAACCCCTGCTATAGAGGAGTCAAAACTGACTCAAAGGCATTTAACAATTTCATAGAAGCAAAGATTTAATTGTAGTTGGTGCTTCTTCATTGAGTATAGTAAAATTTCTTCAGTTCATATTTGGTATACTTTAAAGTAACTTTTGACTCAGGAAACGTAATGGAATAAGAAACGGCTTTCAAAAAGTTTGTGGAAAAATGAAATTAAAAGATAATGGGGGGGGGGGAGAGAGACAATAGAATTCTTCCATGAAATGACATTAAAGCAAATGAAGCTAACAGTCAAATACCATAGTGTATTTCACTTGAAAACATGAACACTTGATGCTTAGTTGTCACTGAGTTCCTGATTTAAAGTAGAACTTGAAATCCTTAGACTGAGAACTGAACTCAACTGAACTTAGACTGAGAACTTAATTTGAAATTGAAGGGGAAAATAAAGTCTAAGTCTTTCATTAAAAAAACTCCACTATTAACACTCCTTATTAATGTGTTGGACTGCAAGGTCAGTGGTTCAAGCTCACCAGTTGCTCCTCGAAAAGCCTATACAGGGTCCCTATGGGTTGGAACCCACTCAAAGGCACTTAACAATATCCCACCTCAACTAGGGGGATACAGGGAGTTTTAACCAAATTGATCTCTAGTCTATTCACAGTCTGGATTCCTGTTGTGGTGCTGTGGGTTAATGCGCCAGACTGTAAAGCCCGTTTGAACTGCAAGGTGGTGGTTCAAGCTCACCAGCTGTTCCTAGGACAACCTATACAGGGTCGCTATGGAAACGGACTCAATGGCACTTAACAACTATTCACTCCAGCAAAGAGCAACAGTAACTATCTTTCCAAAACAAAAAGGTCTTCTCTGAGGGCAAAATAGCTTTTCTTTTTTTATATATGTATGGGGGGGAGGGGCACGTGTAATCTAGACTACATTATAAAACAGAAGTAGTCTAGAGTTCCACGTCAATTTTAGCATCAGGGCATTAAATATACAGGAGGGAAGGAAGAGCCTCAAAAAGGTCTTGGCAGAATTCCATGATCCTTCTTCCCCGAACTTTCAAATCCCCACCCCGCCAAATGCTGTTTAAGCTTTTTGTTTCTAAATGCTAACACACTTTCATTTTTCAATTGTCCCAAAGGCTGCTGTGCAAGAGTTCTGAACTCCTAGGGGACCTGCGGGGAATGCAAGAACCCGGAACGATGTGCAACCTAGACGTGCCTTTTCAGAGGGGAGGGGACGCCTTTTCAAACCTACTGCCAACCTGTCCGTCCCGACTTATAGCGACCCTACATAGGATTTCCCAAGGAGCTCTGGTAGCGTAGTGGTTACGAATTGGGCTGCGAGCCTCAAGGGTCTGCAGTTCTAAACTACCAGCTGTTTCGCGGGAGAAAGCCTCAGATTTCTGCTCCCGTAAAGATTTACAGCCCCGGAAAGCCTGTATAGGGTCGCCATGAGTTGGAAGCGACTCCACGGCACCTAACAACAACAACATATAGGATTTCCCAGACTGTAAAACTTTAGGGACAATCTCACCGTTTTCCCTATAGCGGCTAGTGGGTTTGAACCTCCAACCTTAGGGTTAGCAGCCCAACATAGCCCTACTTTCGTTATGATCTCCGAAAACAGTAAGTGACGAAACGGCAAAAAAGTGTGCAGTTGAAACTATGCCCCACCGTTAAATATATTTAACACTGGATGAGCGCATCCAGTAATCTATCCCCTTGGGATTTCCCTTCTGGAAAATCACTAGGTTCCGAATAAGGCGTCAGGGTTCCAGCCACCATCCCCCGACCCCCCACTTTCAACTCCCCGGGCCCGAGTGCAGCACAGGGTCCACGGTCCCCAGGATCCGCAGACAGGCTGGGCGCGTACCTGGGCGCGGGTTCGATGAGGGTGGTGGTGTCCAAGTAGTGGATCTTGTAGAACTCCAGCAGGGCCGGCAAGTGGTCAAACTCCTGGTCCCCGATCTTGAAGCGCCGGTTGGGTAGCGAGTTGATGATATAGTGGGAGACCCGCGAGTTCTCCGACACCGATAGCACATAGTCCCCGGGGCAGGTGGAGGAGTCGCGGACTAGGAACATGCCGTGGCGCTGACCCTGCAGCCGGGTCTGCGCCTCCTGGCGAGACACCGGCCCCATGTACCAGGCAGAGCGGTCAGAGGAGTCGAACCGGGCGGAGGACATGGTGACGGACGGGGGGTCTCAGCGGCTGCTCTGGAAGCGTTTGCCCGGCAGATGGCTTTAGGACTGAAGGAGGGCCTTCCTGCACACCTCGGGGTGCTCTCACAGAGCTGGGCCAGCACCTTTCTCACGGCGCCAAGCCCGCAGCATCCTCCGCCGCCTCCCGCCTGCTCCGGGGTCGCCTTGCGGAGGGAGCCGGCCCAAGGAATGCGAACAAGAGCCGGGGGCCGAAGCAGGCAATTACTAGTTCTGGCGGAGGCCGCCCTGGGAGTCTCTGGAAGTCCGGCGTACCAGGAGCGCCTCTAACGGTTCCCAGCCTGGAATGACCCAGCAACGCACCCCACGACTGCGCGCCAACGCCGGCCGCGGCGCGAAGCACCGAACTCCAGGATCGTTGCGCCTCCGGGCCGGCTTTGCTTAGGCCGTTCCCAAGAGCCACAGCAACAAAATGGCGGACGCGGGAG
>NW_006408858.1:760670-776015 GCF_000296735.1 Chrysochloris asiatica | reverse complement strand
CCCCCCCCGCGCTCAGCAAGGTTCATCTGCGCACGCGCGGCTCTAGCTCCCAGCTGTCGCAGGAGTCTTCCGCGTGACGTCATGCGGCACAACCAATCAAGAATACGATCGTGAAGTTTGGCGAGCACCGCCCGCGTCTGCTCCCGCGTTCCGGGAGGGAAGGAAGGCGGTCACGGTGGGCACTCCCTTACTAGACCTGGCCTGTGCCGCAGGGGGCGCTGCAGCCGCTGTGTTCGGCCGGCCCTCGGCGCTGGCAAGAAAACGGCTGTACAGCGGAGAGGTAGTGGCGTTTCGAAAACCGACTTCAGAGGAACAAAGAGTCTGCGGAAGCTATGAGAAGAGACGGGCCAATTCGCTGAAGTGACCTACCTGTCCGGCCGACTGCTCCCAAGTAGTCCCGCACTGAGGGAGGCCGACGGGCGAACAGCTCCCAATGGGACGAAGTGATCCTGGGCCTGAGGTTATCGCATAGTCAAAGAGAAGTCTTAGGCCTGAGATGGTAGTCAGGTTACCCTGAGGGAAGCCTTGGTGGTGCCACGGGTTAATCATTAGGCTGCTAACCACAAGGTTAGAAAGATGAGGCAGTCTGTTCCTGTGAAAATAGCCTCGGAAATCCTAGGGAGCAGTCTACTCTGTCCTATTAGGGTCGCTATGAGTTGGAATCCACCTGATAGCTGTGGGTACAGGCACCAAGATGATGTGAAGATTGCATCGACGGAATGAAGTGTCTGCTGTATTGCTGCAAGTACGAGGGGACTTCAGAAAGTTCGTGGAAAAAAATAACATTTTTCAATTCCATGTTGCCATGAATTTTTTTAATGCTCTCTTTGAATTCAGTCAGATGATCTGACGTCCTGCTCCCTAGTTTACCCTGCCCTATTCAACCTATTTTCACCGTAGTTGTTACGATTTGGGTTGCTAATCTCACGGTCAGCAGTTCGAAACTACCAGCTGTTCCGCGGGAGAAAGATGAAGCTTTCTGCCCACATAAAGATTTACAGCCTGGAAACCCTGTACAGGGTCGCTGTGAGTCGGAACCGACTCCATGGCACACATCAACAAACCCCCAGCCCTGGTGTGGCGCTGTGGGTTAATACGCTAGACTGCAAAGCTGTTTGAACTGCAAGGTCGGCGGTTCAAGCTCACCAGAAGGTCCTTGGAAACCCTATGCATGGTCACTATAAATTGGAACTTACTCGACAGCACTTAACAACAACAAACCTCCCCCCCAGCCCACCCCACCCCTGCTAGAAGATACATTTTAAGACAACAGGTATTTTGTCTGCTTTGTTCTCCTTTGGCCCAGGGTTGATGGTCAAATCTCTAGGGATTGAGTTGAGAAAAACCACCAAGCACTCCTGGCTAGACAGGCAAGAAAGGAAAGAGCAAACTGCCCAAGTTCAGACTTAGATTCCTGTGCTAATGGAATTTTCCTTGACTGTGTACACCCCCAGATTTACACACAATCTAGCTGGTGGGGTGATGAATGGTGTCTTCCATAAATAAGGGGAAAGTCATGGTCTGCTGCCTTCTGTGACTCAGCATCAATAAGTTTTCATCTTCCCCAAATTGCATGTTGGATTCATCCCAGATGCAATTTGAATAGCACAGAATTTGAAATGGATTCAACCCACAGACATCACACTCTTAGAGACACTATAGGACAGAGTAGGATTGCTCTCTAGGGTTTCCCAGACTGTAAATCTTTACAGGAGAAGACTGCCTGGTCTTTCTCCTAAGGAGCAGTTTGTGGGTTTGAACAGTCAAACTTTCTGTTAGCAGTTCAGAACTTAGCCTGCTACACCACCAGGGCTCCTTTAAGCTGATTGCTTGGATTAAAAGCCTATCGGTGACTTTACTAGCCTACTCACCATGAAGGCATTAGGGCTCAACTCTCTGTTGTTGTTGTATGCCGTGGAGTCGGTTCCGACTCCTAGCGACCCTGTACAGGGTTTCCGAGGATGTAAATCTTTGTTGTTGTTGTTAAGTGCTATCGAGTCGGGTCCGACCCATAGCGACCCTGTACAGGGTTTCCGAGGGTGGAAATCTTTACGGGAGCAGAAATCCTCATCTTTCTCCCACGAAACAGCTTGTAGTTTCAAACTGCTGACCTTGCGGTTCGCAGCCTGATTTGGAACCACTATGCTACTAGAGCTCCAAAAGGCAAACAAAAAGCAGCCATACCCTGAGATTACTGTGCAAACACTGTAATCATGTTGTTGTTGTTAAATACCAACTCATAGCGACCTTATGCACAGCAGAACGAAACACTGCCTGATCCTGGGCCAACCTCACTACTGTTGCCACACTTGAGTCCATTGATGCTACTACTTGGCCAATCCATCTTGTTGGGGTCTTCCTCTTTTTCTCTGACCCTCCACCTTACCAAACTTGATATCCTTCTCCAGTGACGGCTCCTTCCTGACAATATGTCCAAAGTATGAGAGATGAAGTTTGGCTAGCTGGGCCTCCAAGGAGCATTCTGGCTGCACTTCTTCCAAAACAGATCTATTGGTTCTTTTGGCAGCCCATGGCACTTTCAATATTCTCCTCCAGTACCATAACTCAAAAGCATCAATTCTATGGTCTTCCTTATTCACTATCCAGCTTTTGCATGCATATGAGGTTATTGAAAATACCATGGCTTGGGTTAGACGCACCTTAGTCCTCAAGCTTTCTTCTTTGCTCTTTAGCACTTAAAAAGGTCTTGTGCAGCAGATTTGCCTAATGCAATACGTTGTTTGATCTCTTGAATGTTGAGCTCTTGACTGTTACTTCCATGAGTGTTGATAGTTGATCCAAGAAGAATGAAGTCCTTGACAACTTCAATCTTTTCTCCATTGATAAGAGTGTTGTTTATTGGTCCAGTGGTTAGGATTTTTGTTTTCTTTACATTGAGATGTAATCCATACCGAAGGCTGTGCTCTTTGACCTTTATCAGTAAATGTTTTAAGTCCTCTTAGCCTAATATAATTCTTAACCACATTCTAATTGTAAATGTTTCTAAGTCTCAGTCCCTCCCCAGCCAATAAGCATCTTGGAGGATAACTAGAAGAGCATTATGTATACTTAATAAAAATTTCTTAAATATATGAGAAGGCTTCAAAAAGTTCATAGGAAAATGGAATTAAAAGATTAATGGAATTTATCCACAAACTGTGAATTCCCTTTATATCTAATAAAAATGGGGAGAATCCAGAGAAAAATGAATAGTTACTTAGATGAATAAGATTTATTTATAAATAAGGTAAGGAGATTTAGTGGTTTTCTGGTAGTAACATAATAAATGATGCCTACTTTATATATATTTAAAACACACACAAAAAACCCACTGCTATCGAGTTGATTCTGACTCATAGTGACCCTATAGGACAGAGTAGAACTGCTCCTTAGAAGGGATCAGAACTGCCAACTTTTCACTTAGCAGCCCAACACTTAACCTGCTATGCTACTAGGACTCCTGTGGTGTCCCCATAACACCAAAAAATGAAACACTGCTTGGTCCTGCACTATCTTCCTGATTGGTTGTGGATTGAACAATATTCTATTGTGAGCCATAGCGTTTTTTTGGGCTGATTTTTCAGAAGTAGACTGATAAGCCTTTCTTCCTAGTCCATCTCAGTCTAAAAACACCACTGAAGCCTATTCAACATCATAGCAACATGAAAACCACTGACAGATGGGTGATGACTGTGCATGAAGTGCACTGGCCAGGAATTGAACCCAGGTTTCCTGCATGGGAAACAAGAACTTTACCATGAACCATGATTGCCTCTCCTGCTGACTTTTTCTTGATTCAGTGTTTGCTTTGACTGGTTTCCAGAGTTTTGACAAACTTAGTTCTGGCAGTTGCTGCTTTTTTTTTTAATAGGGCAGGGGGTGTTTTGTTGGGGGTACAGGAACATACAACTACTCACACTGGTCTGCTTTTTTCCTTTCTTGCACTAAAAGAAACATGATATCCATTCTTCTGCTCTTGCTTTTTAAAACATGATATCCATTCTTCTGCATCTTGTTATTTAATAATCTTATACTCGGAAAATACTTCCATAACAGTATATAGAAAATATTCATATATTTTTCCACTGTGAAGATATGCCATTGTTTACATAACCAATCTCTATAGGTAGATATCATGGATTGAATTATGTCCCCCCAAAATACGTATCAACTTGCCTGGGCCATGATGTAATGTGGCAGTTATGTGATGATCTCCCATTATATGATCTGATGTGATAAACCAATAAAAGGATTAAGGGTGGGATTGTTGTTGTTAAGTGCTATTGATTCGGTTACAACCAATAGTAACCCTGTATAGGGTTTCCAAGAAGTGGCTGGTAAGCTTGAACTGCCTGATCTAATGCAAGTTTCCCTGGGGTATGGCCTGCAACACCTCTTACTTACAAAGATAAAGGAGAGGAGTGAGCAGAGATGAGAAGGACCTACTACCACCAAAAACATAAAAGTCTGGACTGGAGTGCATCCTTTGGACCTGGGGTATCTGCGCTGTGAAGCACCTAGATCCAGGTGAAGATTGATCCAAGACGTTCTTAGATGTTGTGTGACCCTATTCACAACCGAATGAAAACTGCCCAGTCCTGCACTATCTTCATAATATATTTGAGGCCATTGTTGCTGTCATGGTGTCACTCCATCTTGTTGAGGGTCGAACTCTTTTTTGCTGATTCTCCACTTTACCAAGATGATGTTCTTCTCCAGAGATTGGTTCCTCCTGACAACATGTCCAAAGTACAAGAGATGAGGCCTTGCCCTCCTTGCTTCTAAGAAGTGTTCTGGTTGTACCTCTTCTAAGACAGACCTGTTTATCTTGGCAGCCCACGGTACTTTCAATATTTTTCGCTAACACCGTAATTCAGATTCTTCTGTGGTCTTCGGTAGACACATGGAGATCTCCAAAGAATGCTGGGCCTACCAGTGTTGAAAGGAGACAAGGATCTTTCCCCAGAGCCAACAAAGAGAGAAAGCCTTCTGCTAAAGCTGGTGCTGAATTTGGACTTCTAGCCTCATAAACTGTGAGAGAATAAATTTCTGTTTGTTAAAGCCATCCACTTGTGGTATTTCTGTTATAATAGCACTCTCTGGATAACTAAGACAGAAGATGCTTAAATTATTTCCAAACTGTGTGTTGTAAACAGTGCCACATCATACATATATCATTTCAAAGGTATTCAAATATTTCTGTAGGTTAAATTCCAAGAAGTGGGATTGCAGATTAAAGGATAAATATAGTGACTTGTTTTCCATTAACTATTTTGCTCTGTAGGAATAATATATAAGAGAATGCCAGTTTCTACGTATGTCGAAGTCGGCAAAGTTTTCACAGCAGTGGTTTCACACAACATAGGTTTATTTCTGACTTATACATACACTGAACAACATTCCTCCATGGAGCAACTCAGCAACCCAGGCTCATGGAGGCTCCACCATCCTGAACACTTGGCCTTCTTCCTCTGTAGTTGAATTGGGGAAGAGAGTTGAAGAGTCTCTTTAATTAAAAAAAAAAAAGCCACTGCCATCGAGTTGATTAAGGGTCATAGTGACCCTAGTGGTGGTGGTTATGTGCCATGGAATCAGTTCCGACTCATAGCGACCCTCTACAGGGTTTCCAAGGCTGTAAATCTTTATGGGAGCAGAAAGCCTCATCTTTCTCCCGCGGAACAGCTGGTAGTTTTGAACTGCTGACCTTGAGGTTCACAGCCCAATTTGTATCCACTACAATAAAACTGCCCCGTATGATTTCCGAGGTTATCCATCTTTGGAATTTTAAACCGATTGCTATACCTTTCTCCTAATAGTGACTGATGGGTTCCAACTGCTTAACCACTGTGCCACTGTGCCACCTGGAATCACTTTAATAGCACTATAAATGGTTTGGCTCAGAGGAAATGTTACTTCTGATTGCATTTTATGAAGTAGAATGTGCCCTATGCCAAACCTATGTTCAGAACATATGGAATTGTGTTCTCCAAATTCTCAGAAATAGAGAACTAGGTATTGATAGAATTCTATGTCCAGCTTTTATAGACTTTCCAGTCTGATAGGTGAAAAACCATCCAGAGTAGTCTTGCCTTTCTTTTTTTAGACGAGAGGAAGAGAATGTTTTCATATGCTTAAGAGCCATCATCAGTATTTTATAAAACTCCACAGCTAGTTCCCCTATTGTTGTTAAGTCCCATCGACTTGATTCTGACCCATAGCGACCCACCAACCTTGCAGTTCAAACGACTTTGCAGTCTGACGCATTAGCCCACAGAGCCACACCAAGACTCCAGTTCCCCTATTAGAGATTTAAAATTTTCTTTTTCTTTTTTTTCACTTTTTATTGTGAATTGAGTGAAAGTTTACAGACAAGATTATCAGCTTTACATTCAACAAATTATACACTTTGTTTCATCTCAATGATTATAACCCCCTCCATGCAACAAGTTATCCTGCTTCTTCCCTGTGGTTCCTATTTGTATTCTTTAGATATATGTGGTCCTTTGATTTTGAATGACTGACCATTCCATGGTGAGCATACTGTGCTAGTGTTGTCCCCTCATATAAAGCTATCTACTGCTTGACTTAAGGAGCTCTGGTAGTGTAGTAGTTACGAATCGGGCTGCAAACTGCAAGGTCAGCAGTTCGAAACTACCAGCTGTTCCACCAGAGAAATATGAGGCTTTCTGCTCCCATAAAGATTTACAGCCTTGGAAACCCTGAACAGGGTCGCTATGAGTCGGAACCGTCTCCATGGCACTTAACAACAACAATAACTGCTTGACTGAAAATTAAGCTATAATGGTGAGTTCCTTTACAGACCTGAAGGGTGGTCAAGGGTCATAATCTCAGGTTCCCCCAGTCTCTTTCTGACCTGTAAACCTCATTCTTTCTTTTTATTATTTTGAGTTTGTTCCACATTTTTGCCCACTCTATGTGGGATCCTCTAATGTAATCTCTTTCAGGGAAGTGGTAGCTGGGTACTTTTTCTGGTCTCAGAGTTGTGGAGACTGATGTTCACATGTTCCATTAGTATATTGGACTAACTGATTTTAAGCCTCTTCAGTTCTTATCAGATGTCTTTCTTCCACACATGGGAGTGACCAATTGCTGCACTTCTAAAGGCTGCTCATGAGCTTGCAAGATCTCAAATGCTACTCACGTAAGCAGGATGTAGAACATTATTTTGTAGAGTATGTTATTATGCCAATTGACCATGGTATTCCCTGAGTCTATGGTCCTGAGCCACCAGGCCCATCAACTCATTATGTTAAGATATTTGGGGTAACATCTAGGAAGTTTTCATTTTGTTTGTTGTATGCTCCACCACATTCATAGTTGTGTTTGCATGGAAGGTAAATACTCATGTACAAATATCCTCTTTCAAACTCTTGTATTTCTGAAATATATATTATATATATATATATATCCCATTCTTCCTCCCTTGATATTGGACAATGATGTCTGGAAATCATTGGACAATATCATTGATATCACATGTGAGTAAACTTTTACTAAAGGTAATACAGAAACATCTGCAACCATACATTGACAACTTCCAGAGGTTCAAACCAGTTTCAGAAGATGATGTGGAATGAGGGATATCATTGCTGATGTCAAATGGATCTTGGCTCAAAGCAGAGAATACCAGAAAGATGTTTACTTGTGCTTTATTGACTATGCAAAGGCTTTCAGTTGTGTGGCTCATGACAAGCTATGGACAGCATTGTGAAGTATGAGTATTCTGGAACACTTAATTGTGCTAATGAGGAACCTATACATAGATGAACAGAACAAAAGAATACTGAATGGTTTAAATTAGGAAAGCTGTGTGCTAGGGTTATATTCTTTCACCATATTTATTTAATCTGTATACTGAACAAATAATCAGAGAAGCTGGATTATATGAAGAAAAACATGACATCAGAATTGGAGGAAGGCTCATTAACAACCTGCAATATGCAGATGATATAACCTTGCTTTGCTGAAAGCCAAGAGGACTTTAAACACTTATTGATGAAGATCAAAGACCACAGCTTTCCGTATGGGTTGCACCTCAATGTAAAGAAAACAAAAATTCTCACCACTGGATCAATAAACAATGTCCATATAAATGGAGAAAAGATTGCAGTTGTCAATGACCTCATTTTGTTTGGATCAACCATCAACACTCATGGAAACAGCAGTCAAGAAATCAAATGACGTATTGCATTGGGCAAATCTGCTACACAAGACCTCTTTATAGTGTTGAGGAGCAAAGATGTCATTTTGAGAAATAAGGCGCACCTGATGCAAGCCATGGTATTTTCAGTAACCTCTTATGCATGTGAAAGTTGGATAACGAATAAGAAGACCATAGAAGGATTGGTGCATCTGGGTTATGGTATTGGAGGACAATATTAGAAGTACCATGGACTGCCAAAAGAACAAATAGATCTGTGTTGGTAGAAGTACAGCCAGAGTGCACTGTGGAAGCCAGGATGGCAAGACTTCATCTTTCATACTTCAGACACATTGTCAGGAGGGACCAGTCACTGGAGAAGGATATCATGTTTGGTAAAGTGGAGGGTCAGAGAAAAAGAGGAAGACTCCCAATGGATTGGCACAGTGGCAGCATCAATTGGCTCAAACATAGCAAAAGATTGTGAGGTCAGCCCAGAATCGGGCACTGTTTCGTTCCATTGTGCATAGGATAGATGACATCTAACAACTTCCTCCCTTACCTATCATTCATCCTATGTCCCAGTCCATGTATCTATGCATAGAACACTGTTTTCCCAAAGTTGTGTATATATCACTATTTACCTCTATCTCCTTTAGCCCAAGCATACCTTCCTAGTGTGTCTTCACCTATCTTCATTATTCTTCTGCCATCCTCCCTCTTCTTGTATATTGCCCTCCCTGTCACTTGAGCTGACATGTGTCTACCCTGTAGCCAGTAAATTACTCTCCTCTCCCTCTCATACCTGTTAACTATCAAAGAATGTTTCTTTTAGTATGGAAATCTTAAGGTTTTACAATAATGGTCTCATATAATATTTATCCTTTTGTGATTGGCTAATTTCATTAAGCATAATGCCTTCCAGATTCATCCAAGTTATGAGGTGTTTGCAGATTCATCATTATTCTTCAGGGTTGCATAGTATTCCATTGTGTGTATGTACCAAAGTTTGTTTAACCATTCTTCCATTGATGGGCATTTAGGCTAGCCTCATCTTTTTGCTATTGTGACTAGTGCTACAGTGAACATTGATGTGCATTTATCTACTAGTGTCAACGCTCATATTTGTTGGGGATATATACCAAGTAGAGGGATTGCTGGATCATAAGGTATTTCTATTTCCAACTTTCTGAGGAAGAATCATGCCAGTTTTCAGAGTGGTTTAAAGTCGTACCAACAATTTAGGGTCCCATTGTCTCCACATGCTCACCAGTATTTGTTGTTTTCTGGGTTGTTTTTTTTTTTTTTGAAATGTCACTGTTAATGCTGGTGTAAGATGATATCTCATTGTTGTTTTGAAATGTGTGGACTGCAAAGTCAGTTTGAACCACAGGTTGGTGGTTCAAGATCACCAGCTGCTCCTTGGAAACCCTATACAAGGTCACTATGGCCTGGAACCTACTTGATGGCACTTGAAAACAACAATGGATAATGATTGTGAACATTTCTTCATATGTTTGTTGGCTGCCTGAATGTCTTCCTTGATGAAATGTCTGTTCATGTCCTCAGCCCATTTTTTCTTTCCGTTGTTTGTCTTTTTCTTGTAGAAGGGTTGTAGTTTTCTATATATTTTAGATATTAGTCCCTTATTTGATATGTCATTGCAAAAAATTTTTTCCCAGTCTGTAGGCTTCATTTTTACTCTTTTGGTGAAATTGGTTGATGCACAAGATTTCTAATTTTTAGGAGGTCCCAGTCATCTATTTAGTCCTCTACTGTTTGTGTGGTTTTTGTAATGTTTGATAGTATATGTATGCCATGTATTAGAACTCCTGTTTGTCCCTATTTTTCCATTGAGGATCTTTATAGTTCTAGGTTTTTACATGTAGGTCTTTAATCCATGTTGAGTTTATTTTTGTATATGGTGTGATATATGGGTCTTGTTTCATTCCTATGCAAATCTTTTTCCAGTTTTACCAACATCATTTGTTAAAGAGATTATCTCTTCCCCATTTAATATATTTTGGCCCTTTGTCAAAAATATGTGGATTTACTTCTGGGTTCTCAATTCTGTTCCTTTGACCTATGTATCTTTCCTTGAAACTGTACTAGGCTCTTTTGACCACTATGACTGTTTAGAAAAATTTGAAATCAAGAAGTGAGAATCCTCTAATTTGTTCATTTTAAGCAGTGCTTTTCTTATCTGAGGTCTCTTTCCTTTCTATATAAAGTTTGTGATCATTTTTTCCATCTCTTTAAAGAATGACAGAATCTGGATTGGGTTTATGTTTTATCTATAGGTTGCTTTGGGTAGTATTGACATTTAATGATGTTAAATCTTCGTATCCATGAGCATGGTATGTTCTTCTAGTTTTGTAAATATCTTTTGATTTCTTATAGTAATGTTCTGAAGTTTTCTTTGTATAGGTCTTTTGTTTCTGTGGTTAGAGTTATTCCTAAGTATTTCATCTTTTGGATGACTGTTGTAAATAGTTTTGTTTTCCTAATTTCTTTTTCAGAGCTGTCTTTATTAATATAGAGTAATTCAACTAATTTTTGTATATTAAGCTTGTATGCTGCTACTTTGCTAAATCTTTCAATGAGTTCCAATAATTTTCTTGCTGATTGTTTGGGGGTTTCTATGTGTAGGTTCATATCATATGCAAATCAAGTTTTACTTCTTTGCCAGTTTGGATGTCTTTAATTTCCCTTTCTTGCCTTATAGCTCTGGCTAATACTTCCAACACAATATTGAATAGGAGTGGTAAAGGGAAACTTGTCTGGTTCCTTGTCTGGAATGCTTTCAATTTCCCTCCATTGAGTTGGGTGTTGGATTTGTATATATGCTCTTAATTATGCTGAGGAATTTCTCTTCAAGTAGAAATTTCCTACTTTCCTATTTTTTTTCAAAAATGGGTGTTGAATGTTGTCATATGCCTTTTCAGCATCAATCAATAGTATCATGTGTTTTTTTCCCCCTTTAAAAATTTATATGATGGATTATGTTGTTTGTTTTTCTAATATTGAACCATCCATTTTTTTCTAGATTTTCAAATTTATCGAAGTAAAATTTTTCATAGTATTCTGTTATTATCCTTTTTGTTTCCATTGGATCTGTTATGATGTAACCCATATAATTTCTTATGCATGTTATTTGTATCTTGTCTTTTGTTAATTTGCCAATGGTTTATCAATTTTATTAATCCTTTCAAAGAGCCAACTTCTTGTTTTGTTGATTCTATATATTTTTCTGTTTTATACTTCATTTGTTTCTGCTCTAATGTTTATTTTTTTTTTCCTTTTGGTGACTGTAGGCTTACTTTGCTAGTCATTTTCCAATTGTTGGAGATGTTGTGTTAATGTGTTGATTTTTATTCTTTCTTATTTTTGAATGTGTGTGTTTATTGCTCTAAATTCCCCTCTAAGCATTGCTTTTGCTGTTTTCCAAATATTTTGGTATGTTGTGCTTTCATTTTCATTTACTTTAAGGAATTTTGTTTTTTGTTTGTTCTAGAAACCAGTAGCTTTAAAGCAGGATATTATTCAGTTTCCATGTGTTTGATTTTATTTCCCTGAACTTCCTGTTGTAGATTTCTAATTTTATAGCATTTTGGGCTGAGAAGATGGATTGTAGTATTTTGATGTTTTTAAAATTTATTGAGATTTGCTTTGTGGACTAACATGTGGTGTATTCTGGAGAATATTCCACGGGCACTGGAAAAGAATGTATATTGTGCTGTTGTTAGATTGAGTGCCCTGTTTAAATCTGTGAGGTCAAGTTGATTGTGTTGTTTTATTCCTGTGTATCTTTGTTGAGTTTCTTTCGGGTTGTTCTGTCCTTTTTTGAAAGTGATGCATTAAAATCTCCTACTATTATTGTAGAGTTATCTATTTCTATCTTCTAGTCTATAAGAATTTGATTTATTTATTTTGAGACTCTTTTGTTGTTAGCATAGATATTTATTATGGTAACATCCTCTTGTTCAATTGAAATTTTAATCATGAAATAATGTTCTTTGTCTCTTATGCTGATTTTTTTTCTTAAATGTTTTATTGTAAGTTATGTGATAGTTTACATGGGAGAACATTAATTTTACATACATTCTATCGTATATTGTCTCATTGCCATGTTACAATCCCCTCCATGCATCAACTAACCAAAGGGTATACCCTGCGATCCTGACCCCCGTTCCCCCCAGGTCTTCAGCACACAGTCACTCTCCCTCTCTGGAGCTAAAGTCTCCAGCTGATTTTTGCCTTAAAGTCTACTTTATTTGAAATTAATATTGCCACTCCGCCTTGTTTTTGATTGTCATTAGCTTAGTCCATTTTTTCCATCCTTTAATTTTTATTGTATGTTTGTCTTTGTGTATAAGATGTGTCAGTTGCAGATAGCATATTGAAAGATCCTGTTTTCTCATCCATGCTGCTACTCTCCGTCTTTTGACTAATGCATTTAATCCACTGCTGTTCAGCATAGGTATGAGTTAATTACAATCATTTTGCTGTGGGTTTTTTGTTTGTTTGTTTGTTTGTGTATGGTGCTGGTTGTTTCTTTGTTCTGCATGTTTTCCTATGCTGAGTTCTTTTTTTTTTTTTTTTGTACTTTTACTTGTCAATTTCTTCATAGTTTTAATGTATACAAAATCTTTATAGATTTTTCTTTTCTTGATTTGATGTGAAATGTATATTAACTCTCTTTGTGGTTATTCTGTAATTTGTTAATGTCTTCTCCATTTTAAAAGAGACTGTTTAATCTTGAAATTTACTTGACTTCCTTGCCATTTGGACTTCTGTAATTATCTTTCCCTCTTTTTGCTTTGTAGTTGTCTTCATTATAGATTGATATCTCTGATTTCCTGTTTTCAGTTTTGTAGTTTGTTTTACTCTGGATACTTCTATATTCTGAGTGGTGTTACCGTGTATGTCAACCTTGGGTTGTTGTCTGCTGTTGTTGGTTCTGTTCTCTGTCAAAAAAATCCCTTTAGTAAGTATTTTTTGTAAAGTTGGTTTGTTGTTGTTGTTAGGTGTTGTCAAGTGGGTACCAATTCCTAGTGACCTTATGCACAACAGAATGGAACACTACCCAGTCTTATGCCAACTTCACAGTCTTTGCTACACTTGAGCCCATTGCTATTGCCACTGTGCCAATCCATCTCATTGGGGGTCTTCTTTTTCACTGACCCTCCACTTTACCAAGCATGATGTCCTTTTCCAATGACTGGTCACACCTGATAATATGTCCAAAGTATGAGAGATGAAGTCTGGTCATCTGGCTTCTAAGGAACATTGTGGCTGTATTTCCTCCAACACAGATTGATTTGTTCTTCTGGCAGTCCATGATACTTTTAATTTTCTTCTCCAACACCATAACTCAAATTTATCAATTCTTCTATGGTCTTCTTTATTCATTGTCCAACTTCCACATGCATATGAGATTATTGAAAACAACATGGCTTGTCAGGTGCACCACAGTTCTCAAACTGACATCTTTGCTCTTGGACACTTTTAAAAGGTCTTTTACAACAGATTTCTTGATTGCTGCATCCATGAGTTGATGGTTGATCTGAGTAAAATGAAGTCTTTGACAACTTCGATATTTTCTCCATGTATCCTGATATTCTTTATTGGTCCAGTGGTGAGGATTTTTGTTTTCTTTACATTGAGGTGCAACCCATACCAAAGACTGTAGTCTTTGATCTTCAACAGTAAAAATTTTAAGTTTTCTTTGCTTTCAGCAAACAAGGTTGTATTATCTGCATATCGCAGATTATTAATGAGTCTTCCTCCAACCCTGATGCCATGTTTTTCTTCATATAATCCAGCTTCTCAAATTATTTGCTCAGCATATAGATTGAATAAATATGGTGAAAGAATACAACCCTGGCACACACCTTTCCTGATTTTAAACCATTCAGTGTTCCCCTGTTCTGTTTGAATGACTGCCTCTTGATCTACATATAGGTCCTTCATGAGCACAAATAAATGTTCCAGAATATCCATTCTCTGCAGTGTTTTACATAGCTTGTCATAATTCATGCAATTGAAAGCCTTTGTGTAGTCAATAAAGTTGGCTTGGTTTTTACAAATCCCTTGATTTTCTTTTTATCTCAAAATGTTCTAATTTTATTGTCATATTTGTGGGACAGTTTTGCTGGATATATGATTATTGATTGGTTAGCAGGGTTGTTTTTCTTTCTTTCAGATTTTTGAAATATGTTTCCCATTATCTTATTGCATGCCTGGTTTCTGCTGGGACATTAAAGCTTAATCTTACTGTTTTTTGTTTTTTCCCCAAGCTACTTTTAGGATTCTTTCCTTGTCTTTGATTTTGGAGATTTTGATTGTAATATGTCTTAGTGGTTTTCTTTTAGGGTCTATCCTGTTTGGGGTTCATTCAGCTTCTTGAATTCCTATCTGCTCATCTTTTATGTTAGCAGCTCTATGACTATCTTTTCTGTTTTCCTCTTTGTATCTTTCTGTTTTGGAATTCTGATCATCCATATGTTATTCTTCATCTTGTCCCAGATGAATATTAGGCTTTCTTCAGATTTTTTTCATCCTTTTTTTCTGATTTTTTTTTCTCTAGTTTACTAGTATTGAGAGATTTATTTTCAAGCTCACTAATTCTAGTTCCCATATATTCATATCTACTCCTTTCCCATTTCATTGTATTGTCCATTTCTGATATCTTAGTAGTTTTGTATTGTCTCCAGTCCTTTATCTGTTTTGTTTGATTTTTTCCTGTAGCATTTTTCTGAATTCTTCCTACTTTTCTGTCAGTCATTTGGAGGTACCTAAATAGCATTCTCCTGAATTCTTTTTCAGGTAGTTCTAGTGCTTCCTTTTCCTCAAAAACATTTTCTAGCTCAGCCTCTTGGTTGTTTGAGCTTCTCTGTGTTTGTTTCTTCACATGAACAGAAATTGTCTGCTACTTTTGAGGCATTGTGATGCTGTTGTATTTATCTGTATTAAGTTGATGAATATATGTTGGTATATTCCTAGGCAGTCTTCAACTGCCTACTGGTGGTTGTGATCAAGAGATGGACTTGTGTGCCATTCTCTGATGTTTGTGCAGTTCCGTTTAGGGTGAATTTAACTGATGATATTAGTTGTTGTCTTTAATCTGGTGTATGTTGTTGTTGTTGTCAGGTGCCATCGAGTCGGAACCGACTCATAGCGAC
>NW_006408858.1:748896-758180 GCF_000296735.1 Chrysochloris asiatica | reverse complement strand
CCTCACCAGATGGAACACATAGAAATCAAATAGACTACATCTGTGGAAAGAGAAGATGGAAAAGCTCCATATCATCAATCTGGTGTATAGCAGCTGGTATTGACTTGTTGGTGGGGTTGTAGAGGTTATGGCTGTAGTAGTGCTGTATGGCAGCAGTTGCTGTAGCCTGTCTGGTGAGGCAAAAAGAGCAATCACACTCATAAAAGAGAAGGAAAACAAACAAACTAGCAAATAACAGTAAAATAAAATAATAATGAAGAGAGAAAAAAACACAAAACAGGACAAAATAAAATACTGCTTTCTCTCCACCAATAATCAGTATGCTTCTGCAATTCCTACTGGCCTCTTACCCTCACAGCCACCCAAGAAAGTTCAAGGTGGTCCTGCTGTGTCTGTCCAGCCACACCAATAACCAGTCTTTCTTTTCTTTTTTCCCCCCTTGTCTGTACCCCATATGTCCATTCAGGTGCTTCTCCTAGTGTGAGCTAGACCAGGGCTGGCCAGGGTTAACTTAGCAGATTTGGAGTAGGGCCTGCCAAGTGAGGTTACTCCTTCCCTTTCAGTGGGGCTCAAAACCTCAGTTTCCATTTCCAAGTGGCTCTGACCATCTTAAAAGCAGGTCTGTCTTCTGCATCTGTCTGTACCCTTGCTGAAGAGGGTCTGTATAACCAAGTCCTCCATTTCCCGCCATCTCTCCCTGTTAGGGTTCTAATACTCAGTTTAGATTTTACATCTGGGAGGCACATCTTTTCTCTTTATAGTTAGTAGGATGGTAGTGATTGATCTTATGAGAACTCATCTACCCTGTCTTTTTTAGTAATAGCAACATTTTGATTCTATTTATAAAATGCCTTTCAATCAATAACCATAGCATTTGTGCTATCTAGCTTATGTTTCTTAATGGGAAGCAGCATGGTCATTCTACAATAGAGCTAGAGTAGAAATGTTTATCTAAAAACAACCAGTACTCAATGTTTACATGTTATGTTGTTGTTAAGCGCTGTCAAGTTGGTTCCAACCCCTAGCGACCCTGTGTATGGTTTCTGAGAAGCAGCTGGTGAGCTTGAATCTCTGACCTCATAGTTCAAACTGACTTTGCAGTCCAGCATATTAACTCACAGCACCACACCAGGACTCCTTACATGTTATAGAAGTTTTCAGTTAACCGCTGTGATCACCGTCTGTTTTAGGTTGGGTTCTCTAGAATAGCAAAAACCACTGATGCATGTACACATCTATCAATATATATATATACAGAAATTTATTTCAGGGAAATAGCACATGTAATTGTGGAGACTGATAAGTCCCAATTTCATGGGTCAGATGGCAGGCTCACAGAGTTATACGAACTATGTTGTTGTTAAGTACTGTGAAGTTGGTTCCTACTCATAGCAACCTTGTATAGGTTTTCAGAGGAGCAGATGGTGGGTTTGAACTTCTGACATACCAGTTAACAGTACATTACTTATCCTACAGGGTGAAACCAAGATTTGCTGGTCTGGCAGCTGACTAAAGTCTTCTCTAAGAATCAGAGGCCATACCACAAGATTTAAAGAGAGCTTTCCCAGAACATCTACATATATTGGACAACAACAACCTCACAGAAACTCACTTTCCAATGACAGGCTGTTCACATGATGATTATATTAATATCTGCCAAACTACTGCCAGTGACAACCTAGTTATATGTTAATATGGTCTACTTAACACATAACATTAATGATCACATACATTTGCAGGAGGAAATATTTTACAATTGATCTTCATTGTACTCTCTTTTCTATAAGAAGAAAAGTTCATTTTAAATATTTGCAAAGTAGACAGAAGACTTCAATCCCAAAATCTCCTTTTCTAACACAATATTAAAACCTCAAAAAGTATTATACAATTGTTATCTTTTTTTCTACTCAGGTCCCTGTTTTCACATTTTAATATTCTACCTACTATTTAACAGATTCTCTGGGCAACTTTCTTTCTGAAACTTAAGGCTGTTTAAACCCCCAGATAATCTAGGGTTCCACCATTCATTTCCTAGTCCAAAGCCTATTCAAAAAGTAGCCATGACTGAAGTCAGGGTCTAACCCTTTTAAGATTAGTTAAACAGATAGGTCTACAACACTAGTGTAACTAAATTTCATGCAAAATTTACTCACCATGGATTAACTATATAATTTTTTAAAAGTTTTTATTGTGAATTGCGTGAATTGAAGGTTTTACACTCATTGTTTCATTGCAATGATTACAATCTCCTCCGTGCATCATCATTCAATAGTATTTGCTTCTATTCCATTTTTTTGTTTGTTTTTGGGAGGGGGGAGAGGAGATGTACACAAAAACACTTAGGAATATATAATAATTTGAACAACCAAAGGGCATATTCTGCAAGCCTGCCTCCTGGCCACAAGTACACAGTCTTTCTCTTTCCATAAGTCTAGAGTCCTCAGCGGCTCTATTAATATCATCATTTTTAACCACCCAAAGAATCACTGTACCAAAAAGAAATGTTCAATGTTCAATCATTTCAACAGATAGCATATGATCAAGAGCCAATGGTACTGAAGGAAGAAGTCTAAGATGCACTGAAAGGCATTGACAACAGCGTTCCAGGAACTGGTGGAATACAAATTGAAATCTTTCAACAAAGTAATGTTTAACACTGGAGCCACTCATTCATTTATGCCAAGAAATTTGGAAGACAGCTACTTGACCATCTGGTTGGAAGACATCCATATTTGAACCCATTCCAAAGAGAGGTAACTTAAGTAAAATTTTGTTAAAGATAACCCAAAATGACTACAACAGTACATTGACAGGGAACTGCCAGAGGTTCAAGCTGGATTCAGACAAGCACATGGAATGAGGGTTATCATTGCTAATGACAGATGGATATTGGCTGAATGCAGAGATGTTTACTTGTGCTGTATTGACTGTGCAAAGGCTTTCGACTGAATCATGAAAAGCTATGGATAACACTATAAAGAATGGGTATTCTAGAACACTTAATTGTGCTCATGAGGACACTGTACACAGACAGAGAAACAGTTGAACAGAAAAAGGGAACACTGAATGGTTTTAAATCAGGAAAGATGTGTGCCAGGGTTGTATGTTTTCACCATACTTATTCAATCTGTATGCTAAGCAAATAATCTGAGAAGCTGGGTTATATGAAGAGGAAAATGTCATCAGGATTGGAGGAAGACTCATTAGCAACCTGTGATATGCAGATGATACCACTTTGCATGCTGAAAGTGAAGAGGACTTATAATACAAAGATCATAGCTTGAAGTATGAGTTGCACCTAAATGTAAAGAAAACAAAAAAATCTCACAACTGGATAAATGGAGAAAGATTGAAGTTGTAAAAGACTTCATTTTGCTTGGATCCACAGTCAAGAAATCAAATGATGTATATATAACATTAGGCAAATCTGTTGCATAAGATGCCTTTAAAGTGTTCAAGAGCCAAGATGTGAGTTTGAGGACAAAGGTGCCCCGACCCAAGCCATGTATTTTCAGTAGCCTCATGTACATGAGAAAGTTGGACAGTGAATAAGGAAGACCATAGAAGAATTAATGTATTTGAGTTGTAGTGTTGGAGAAGAATATTAAAAGTACCATGGACTGCCAGAAGAACAAACTGATTTGTATTGGAAGTACAGCGAGAATGTTCCTTAGAACCCAGGATGACTAGACTTCATCTCTCATACTTTGGGCATATTATAAGGAGGTACTGGTCCCTGGAGAAAGGGTATCATGTTGGTAAAGTGGAGGGTCGGAGAAAAAGAGAAAGACCCCCCAATGAGATGGAATGGCACAATGGCAGCAGCAATGGGCTCAAACATAGCAATGATTGTGACGTTGGCACAGGACCAGGCAGTGTTTTGTTCTGTTGTGCAGTGTTGCTATGCGTCGGTACCAACTTAATGGCACCTAACAACAACATATCATACCATTCAGCTCTAGATGCAAGATGTCCAGACTCTACATTTGTTTATCTATGACTTTCTTGGTTCTAGCTTCCTTTATATTTTGGCTTCATCTTCAGGTTGGTTGCTAGATGACTGCAGTTATGCCTGACAATACATCAGCCAGTGGGAGAAGGGGACTACTCAGGTCCCTGTTTTCACATTTTAATATTCTACCTACTATTTAACAGATTCTCTGGGCAACTTTCCTTCTGAAACTTAAGGCTGTTTAAACCCCCAGATAATCTAGGGTTCCACCATTCCAACATTCATGTTCCAACATTCATATGTTTCCTTTTGTCTCTTTTTGAGAGCAAAGAGTATTTTCTACAGTAACCTTCTGGAAGATTCCCCTTTACCTGTTGCCCAGAATTGATTCAAATGCTCACTCCTAAAAGAAAGAAACACAAGTGTGGGGCCACTATGATTAACTTGGACCAATGAAGTTTGTGGTTTACTATCAAAGAAAAATAAAATTTTAATTTTGGGGTAGACAAGGAAGCAAATATGGACTAACAAGACTCCCTTTTGCTGGAATTCATGAAAAGAACCCCTTTCTAAGATCCTGAGATAATGGACATTTAATTGACAAATAACATCAGAAAATATTTATTGAGTGACTTCCGTGAGCTAGGATTGGGCATGTAAAGTGATGAAAATATGGTTGCTATGTGGTGGTGTTAAGCCCAGCCAAAGAATGAACACCAAACAATCTTTTGACTTTAATAGGGTCCTCTCATTACCTTTCTATAAACAGAGAATATGCCTTTCAGTTGTGAGGAAAATTGCATTATCTTGCCCTTTTACTCTCTCTCTTTTCCTTCCATTCATTCATTCAACAAAAGCTTACTCAGTGCATACTGTGATAGATACCATGCTCTGGAGTCACTTCTTCAGAGTTTATATTCCAGCTTTTAATTGATAATATTTCTTATAAATGAATACTTAACTGTTTTCTCATTTTTGCATAGACTATGATTTTGGTTAGTGTTCTCAGTAAAGTATCCACCTCTGGGCTTGTGGATATGGGATCACCATATTTGGACCATGTTGTTATTGTTGTTAAGTGCTGTCGAGTCAGTTCCAACCCATAACGACCCTGTATAGGGTTTCTGAGGAGCAGCTGGTGAGCTTGAACTGCCAACCTTGCAGTTCAAACGGCTTTACAGTCTGATGCGTTAACCCACAGCGCCACACCAGGACTCCATTTTATATGATAGAGGTTGCGTTATGCGCTGCCCAAATTGACCAATTGGCTTCCCCAAGTGACACTTCTGTCATTACCACTATAAGAACCAACAGAGGTTTTTAAGTGGTGGAATTATATGATCAGAATTAGCCTGTCTTATCATTAGAACTTAAAATTTAAAACAAAACACATTTAAAAAAAGATTAATAATAATCAGAAGAAATGTCCTATCAGTGTACAACAGAACTTGATTTTGGCTTCATTTCTGAATAGCTGGGAGGAACTTTGGTTCTCAGTGACTTGTGTCTGACCTCAGTGGGTAACAACTTCTTTCACACCTAAAATGGCATGCTTCACACCCTGCTGTTAACCCACTTTCAAATTAAGTCCTTTGGCATATTCTTCTGGGAGAATTTAAGGTCTTCAAACACAAACATCAGCATTAAGGCATTTTCACTTCTAGTCCTCTGAGATGAGCTCCAGTTCTAGCACCTAGACTTTACCTTGAACCCCAGTCATGCTTTTGAGCTCCAGTCCCCTTCAGGGGTCTTCTTTTACCTTCTGCCAAACAACCATGAAAACAAGTGGGATTGCTAGTCTGAGCCCCATTACTGTATTTTTTAAATCCTTGCAAAGTGTCAGTTGTCAGGTTTGTGACAGTCAACTTGGTCTGTGACAGTCATTTTCTTGGTAGTCTACCTCTTTGATTATCTGTTTCTACCAATTTCAGCTGTCAGATATTAGCTCCTTCACAGCTAAAACTTACTTATATCTATACCCACATCCTCTCTTCAATTATTTTTCACAGAAAAAAGTAGCTCTGTGTCTAAGGCTGGTTTTTCTTCTTCTAGGGCAGACTTCTCTTATCACCTTTTCTTTCTTTTTAGCTTTTATATAAGGTTTAGTGTGAAAGAAAAACAAAAAAAATTTCAGTTTGTCCCATGATTCTGTCTCCCTTCCTAGTTTCACCCTTTCTCTTTCAAAGCCTACTTGTAAAGAGTATTTTCTACCTCCTTGCCTCATCCTCACTTTGCAGCCCCTGTAATCCAGAGTCCAACTCTGCCACTCTGTTGAAACGCTTTTCTTTCTTCATTGTATTTTTCTACCATACTTGAGAAGTCCTGGTGTGGCTGTAGGATAAGTACTGGAATGCAAGGTCTGTTTGAACTGCAAGGTTGGAAGTTCAAACTTGCCAGCCACTCCTTGGAAACCCTATGCTGGGTTGTTATGAGTTGGATGCTCCTCGACAGCTCTTAACAACACTACCACGATACTTGAGGACACTGATCAATCCCTCCTATAACTCTGCCTTTGCTTTCTGATCACTACTCTCTTCCCATCTCTTGAAGTGTATTATTATTATTATAGCAATATATATATATATATATATAAACATTTGTCACTTGAACTATTTCTACATATACAATCCAGTCACACCCTGCATGTCACACAAGTATCAGCACTATTCATTTCCAAATCTTTTTATTTCTACCTCTCCATTTTTTCTCTTCTTTCCTTTCTGTTTTTTTCACTTGCTATAAAATTCCTAGTGGTTTGTCCTAATAAGAAAATAAATGTACAATGTTTCCCTTCCACTACATGAAAAAACAAAAACATTTTTTTTTAAATTGCCTTCCCCATCTCTCAAGGTAACATGTGTCTACACTCTACCTAGTGAATAATTCTCCCTTCTCTCCCACTTCTGGTAACCATCATAGAATATTTATTATTGAATGAAAACGTTTACTTGACTTTTTAAAAATTGTTGTTGTTGCTGTTGTTAGGTGCAGTTGAGCCGGCTCCTCATAGCGACTTTATAAAGCACAACAGAATGAAATACTGACAGGTCCTGAGACAGTCTCACAATCATCGTTACACTTGAGCCCATTGCCACTACCACTGTGCCAATCTATCTTGTTGGGGATCTCCCTTTTTCTCTGACCCTTCACTTTACCAATCATGTTGTCCTTCTCTAGGGACTGGTTCCCCCTGACAATATATCTGAAGTATAAGAGATGAAATCTAGCCATCTTGACTTATAAAGAGCACTCTTGTTGTCCTTCCAACACAGATTTGTTTGTTCTTCTGGCAGTTCACGGTACTTTTAATATCCTTGTCCAACACCATTAACTCAAATGCACCAATTCTTCTATGGTCTTCCTTATTCATTGTCCAACTTTCACATGCATATGAGGCTGTTGAAAATATCTTGGCTTAGGTATCTTCATCCTCAAACTGACATCTTGGCTCTTGAACACCTTGAAGAGGTCTTGTGCAACAGATTTCCTTAATGCAATATGTCGTTTGGATTTTTGATTGCTGCTTCCATGAGTGTTGATGGTGGAGCCAAGCAAAATCAAGTCTTCGGCAACCTTAACAAACTGATGCAGCAGTGGAGGCACTCACGCATCTATGTTAAGAAATATGGAAGATAGCTACCTGGACAAATGATTGCAAAGATTCGTATTTGTGCCCATTCCAAAAGGAGGTAACCAAACAGAATGTGGAAATCATCAGACAATATTATTAATATCATGCAAGTAAAATTTGCTAAAGATAATTCAAAAACAGCTGCAATGGTACATTGACAAGTAACTGACAGAGGTTCAAGCCAAATTCAGATGATGACATGGAATTAGGGATATCATTGCAGATGCAGATGCTTGGCTGAAAGCAGAGAATACCAGATAGATGTTTACCTTTGCTTTATTGACGACACAAAGGCTTTCGACTGTATGGATCATGACAAGCTATGGACAACATTGTGGAGAATAAGGATTGTGCTCATGAGGAACTTGTACATAGACCAAGAAGCATTGTTTGAACAGAACAAGGGATCACTGAATTGTTTAAAATTAGGAAAGGTGTGTGCTAGAATAATATTCTTTCACCATATTTGTTCAATCTGTATGCTGAGCAAATAATCCGAGAAGATGAATTATATGGAAAGCATGGCAGCAGGATTGGAGGAAGCCTTATTAACAGCCTGTAATATGCAGATGATACAACCTTGCTGGCTGAAAACGAAGTTAAAATACTTACTAATGAAAATCAAAGACCACAGCTTTCGGTATGGGTTGTACCTTTTACAATAGTAGTCTCATACATCTGTCCCTTTGTGGCCAACTAATATCACTCAGTATAATGTCCTCTAGGTTCCTCCATGTTATGTAGTGTTTTACAGATGTTATTTTTCAATGTGGTATAATAAAAAAAACAATGGTTTGTATGTACCATTTGTTCAACCATTCCTCTGCTGATGATGCCAGCATCTATGCAGTTTCCATCTTTTTACTATTATGAATAATACTTCAGCGAGCATAGGTGTGCATATTATCTGTTCGTGTCAGTTTTTAACTTGAGGATATATACCAAGCCATATGAAGATCACTGAGTAGCAAAAGCTGAAAAGAGACTCGGACCTTCTTCCAGAGCTAACAGAAAGCTTGTCACCTAGATTTAGCACCCTGAATTCAGACTTCCAGCTTTTCATTTGTGAAAAATTAAATTTCTCTGTGAAAGTATCCATAGATAACTAAGACGTCTAGCAAAGATCATGGCAATAGCATAGGGCTGGACAATGTTTTATTTTATTATATATATATGGTCACCAGGAGTCAGAGCCAACAGGATAGCAACTAACATTAACTACTGTTTCCTTTGGCCAGAACCATGAGTGTTAACTCCTCCCTCATAGGAAAATCAATCCATAAAGTCTGCCTATCTAGTGCTCTCTGGATTCTTCCTATGCTGGGGAGCTACTCTGTTGCTGGAGTCCTTGGTGTTGCACCTTAGGATAAACACTCAACCTTAAGGTCTGTTTGAACCGAAAGGTCAGCAGTTCAAACTCATCAGCAGTTCCTCAGAAATCATGTACAGGGTCACTATGAGTTGGAACCAACTCCATGGCACTTAACAGTATGTTACTGTTCCAGTTCTTGACTGGGCAATTACAAAAGCTTTCACTTTAACCTGCTCTCAGCTTGTCTTAACCAATGTAAGGGTGGTTTTTACTTTTCTTAAACATATACACTGATCTGCTTTTCTATAAAATTGAGACCATCTTGTATACCATTCTCCCTCCTTGTAAAAGGTTCTTTGAAAATTTGTTTTCATAGCTGCAAGTGTTTT
>NW_006408858.1:733557-746901 GCF_000296735.1 Chrysochloris asiatica | reverse complement strand
AGTTTTGACTCATAACAACCATGTATAGGGTTTCTGAGGAAAAGTTAGTGAGTTTGAACTGCCAATGTGTGGTCCACAGTCCTGTGCCACTATTTATAGTATAGATAAACCATTATTTATTGTAAGTTCCTTAATTGGTTAGTTGTTTATAATTTTTTTCATCTCTTATAGACAATGCTATGATGACCATTTTTTTTTTTCTTTTCATGTTTTATTGTGAATTATGTGGTAGTTTACATGGGAGAACATTAGTTTTACATTCATCCTATCCTATAATTGTTTCATTGCCATGGTTACAATCCCCTCCATGCATCATCCACCAACCAAAGGGTATACACTACAAGCCTGCCCCCCAGTCGTCTGCACGCAGCCACTCTCCATCTAAAGTCGCCAACTGCTCCATCTCTCCACATCATCGTCTCTGCCTCCATCTCAGGCATCACTGCTTCTCTGAGTAGGGTTCTGCTCTCCACCCTTGATGGTCCTTGGGACCTCTGCTCTTTGACTGCAAAGTTAATCACTCCCCTACTTGCTACAAAACGTCTAACTTTACATCTCCAACCCTCACAAGCAGTCCTGATAACAATTATTCACTATTGTATCACAAGAGACCTATCCATATCTCCTTTCATCAGCCCTGACTAGACAGATTGGATACTATTCAGTGGAGATTCTACCTTCCCCCACACCCTCTGGATCTAGGCTTCCTCTTGAAAGCTTGTAAGCCAGTCACTTCTTGCCTTTGTAGCCTCATTTTTGGTAGCCAATGTCCAAGTTGCTCATCCCTGTCTACTCTGTGTATGGAGGGGGTGGGAATGATCCATTGATGACCATTTTTTGTATGAATATTTATGGTCTTTTCAGAATGGAAATCTGAACACATCACGTTATTGTTAAGTGCCATTGAGCTGGTTCTGACTCATAGCAACCCTGTATAGGGTTTCTGAAGAGTGGCTGGAATGTTTGAGTGGCCGACCCTGCAATTAGCAGTCGCATGCTTATCCTATAGCACCATACCAGGACTCCGATCACATCATATTCTTCCTTAAAATCCATCAATACTTTCTTATTGAAGAGCAATGTGCTAAAACCTCATTATGGTCCATAACACCCTTTCTATTAGGACCCACTTACCTTCCTTAGTGTTATGTCTCACCCACAACCCAAAGTCCACCTTTCTTCCACTGTAGCTCCCCAATATGAAGCACCTTGATTCATATTGTGGCTATTCATGCTTCTTTCTATAGCATCCTCTCTCTTTTGTCTTCCCAGAAAAGTTCACTGCTCAAGTTTAAACAAACCCTCAACATTCCTTTATAATGATGTCCCCAAATGATACTCACTGAAACTAGTGTGGCTGCTGGGTTCTTGGTCCACCAATAGATAAAATTTCCAAGATGCGTTGACCCAGTTGACTGATAAATCCTTGGAGCCATACACTGTAGGAGTACCCTACAGAGAGGGGTGGAAATCTATGACTTCCAGGTTAAATGTATCTGCCTCTCATGAACAAAGTTGTATTTATATTTTTAAATGGTTAAAAAATAATCAAGAGTATTTCATGACATGTGAACACCATATGAAATTCAATTGTAAGTGTCCACAAATAAAGTTGTGTAGGGTCACAGCCATACTCACTCATTTACATACTTTCTGCAGTTTTGGGGCACAATGACAGAATTGAGTAGTTGCCACAGAGACTGTGAGCCTAGAGTATTTACTCTCTGGCCCATTGCAAAAGTTTACTGAGCCCTGGCCTACGCAGTGCTTCAGAGGAGTTGGGAGGGTGGGAAACAGACCGTTAGAGTCTGCCAAGATGAGGTTCCAAGAGGAAGGTTGTTCATAGTGTTAAATGTAGCACTGATGACCAGATGCAGAGGCTTAACCATGATAACCTCTAGTTCCATCCTTTGACAATGACTACATAGGAGACAGCATTCGATAAAAAAAGGAAACAAAACTTCATATTTTATTTTTTGGAGTATGATCATCTGTTGAGTTGAAACATTGCACTTTAGACAGTTGTTCTAATTCATACTCTAAATAAAAGGCCAAATTACCACCATCATCACCCCCATTGCACTTTTAATGACTAGTTCAACATCCTGTACATAGACATGTTGTTTATTAAGAGTTCAGGTTGCTGTATAGCACAGGCAACTTAAAAAACTCTGTGAAAAGACCTAGATAGACAAAGTATAAGATTTTTATTAAGTTGGTGTAGTGTACTCATAAAATTACACAGTCACAAAAAAAAAAAAAAAAAAAAAGAAAGAAATTAAAATGCATTCTAATTATCTTCCTTTGGCAAACAGTTCAATTCAGGTCTTCTTTCCTACAAAATGCAGAAAGTGCCATCCAGAAGGCTACCCCACAGTTGCTCAGTTACAAATGACTGTTAAGTGTTGTTGAGTTGGTTGCTACTAATAGCAACTCTGTATAGGCCTTCTGAGGAGTGGCTGGTAGGTTTGAGCTACTGTGGTCAGCAGTCCAGTGCTTTTCCTATAGCATATCAGGACTTCATGACTAGATGTTAGAAATGGTTTCCTCTGAAGACTGATGCACTTGTTTGTGGGTTAGTAGCACAGATCTAAAGGTAGAGAAGTCATGTTTTTTGAAGGCACAGTTTGTTGCCAACTCACCTATGGAAATCAAAATCTATATTATGTAACACGCCTGGAAAGGAGTCCATCCCACAGCCACTCAGCCCTGGCACCTTTGTTAAGTATCCCCATGAGATGTGTCTAGGCTAGAGCATAGAATGTTTTCTTTCTGATCACAATCATCATGTGAAAATGCAGGCCACTTTGCTTTACAAAGTAGCATCCATAACTGGAACTTTGTGGCACAAGAGCAAGGAAATGATACAGCAGAAACAAGATGGAGGGCTATAGTAGCAAAAAGACAGTCCCTTGGTTGAGGCCTTAGAACAAGAACAACAAAAATATATGAGCCCTACAGCACGTTACAGGAAGACAAATTACTAGGAAAATGAGAGCAATTCTTCTATGTGCTTGTGGTAAAAAAGAAAGGTGGGAGAGACTGGCTTCCTCAATGTAACAAGACAGGAATGATACATAAAATATGATGTTTGCTCTGTGTCCAGTTTGTTAAATCACAAATGCAAACTGTCCATGTTCTTCAGGAAGGCTACTGAAGAGTGTTTGGTAGTGGTCTTTAAAGTGCATTTAGTTGAAAAAATAAATTGTGGTCTAATGTATCTTGCCTAATTTCCCGAGTCTATGTCTAATGGTAAGAAGGAGGATAAGTTATTATGATATGTGATGGGGGGGGGGAGGGGGTGTGCTTCAAAAAATTCATGGAAAAGCAGAATTAAAAGATAATGCAATTTCCCCATGAAATTTCAGAAGCCTCCTGGTACATGAAAGCAGGTGCTGGAGAAGAAGACATGGGAATGAATGGAAATACAACTGTGACTGTTTGAGACTCTGGTCTCAGGCATTTGAGCGGCATTTGTGCTGAGAGCCCTTAACTTGGTTTTCTTTGGTTTGGGTGGATGTTGAAAATGTTCCTTTTTATCAGTTATCAAAAAAATAATAACATTGTGCTCAGCTGATGAGCAACTCTCTCATTTGATTGCCTGGGCTATCCATGCAGAGCACAGGGCAGACTCCACAGTGGCAGTTGGGTTTGCCAGTGAGGATTGGCAGTACTTTTAGGAAGATCTTGTATCATGGGATGGGTCTTTTATAAATCCAAAAACATTAATCCGCCATTGCAATACTTAAGAGGCTGCTTTTACATTGCACAAAAGGGAGCATCGTTGCATAACGGCAGAATTCATTGAGATCAGCACTGTGTGCTTTGGTGAAAGGCACTATCAAAATGGGGCTTTATTAATATTCTTTAGAATATTTTAATGTATTGTTCTTTAAAAAGATAAGGGTTAAAACCAAAAGGACAAGGGTTTTGTAGCTTCTCACTGGAGTTCCAACACCAAGAAATTCATATTTGAGAAATCAATTGTAAATACTTCTGAATGACCCTTTTGGTAAGATGAGAGAATAGCCTGGACCAATTAAAATGATTACGTGTGTCAGCCTTTTGAGTAATGTCAGCATCATTTGTGATGCCATGTTCCAGTTCTGAAATTGGGTAAGAGAGAACAAAGGGGTGATTTGTTGACTACCCTGGCTCCATTACACTGTCTGCAGGAAGCATGGGTAGGGATACTGGAGGAGTCAGGATACTCCAGGGACTAAATACACATCACCTGCCACATCTCAGGCCTGGTCAGTAGGGTGACTTAATGATGGGTGGGTATTTGGTGGAAGGAGACTCCTGCTTGGCCACTAAGCTCCAAGTCCTGTTTATAGGATCCTCTGTTTCCACAAATTATATAGATCCCCAAGTCGGTCAGTCAAGCAGCATTGACCAGTAGAGCCTTTGTCCTTAACCACAAAGGGAGAGATAGGGCAGTGAGTGGTATTGCTCTGAGCCCTTCTACTATGACCCAGGCCAAAGACATGGGGTGGTAGGGAAAGGGGCATTCAAAATGGCAAAGAACACTGCCATGCTTCATTCCCAAATCCAATGAAATCTCTTTTTTTTTGTGGGGGGGAGGGAAGGAAGGATGATAGGAATCACAGTTTGTTCATTGTAGGCATGAGGATGATGACTGCTCAACAAAGGTATAGGAAGACTGCCCCTCACCACACAGGCTCCCAGTCCCTCTGCACTCAAAAGCAAGGCTGAGGAATGAGAGCTCTATACAACTTTCTACACACTCCTCAGAATGAGAAATACACTTTTCTTCACATTCCAGCATGGTAATCAAAGACTCAAGAAATTCAGGGCCAGGCTACAGTGCTCAGACTAAAATGCTAGTAGTGTTCAGTTGAAAGGACTTAAGAGAGATGTTGACCTCAAGAAAAAGTGGGACACATGCTTCTTCATAACATAATCTCTTATGACTCACACTTGTGTATCTACAAACACACAATGTAAATTACATCATAAAATAATTGATGACATTTTCTGAGCGTTTAAAAAAGACCTTTCAAATCTCTTCTACCACAATGGAGAAGAAAACTTTTGGCTTTAAAGTTGGCGGACTTTCTTCTCTGTGCTTTGTATGTTGACATCTAACTTATCCACTTTGGTCGTGAGCCGATCCAGAATGTCATCTTGCTCCTCAATCTCTGTCTGCATCCCCAAGGCGATGTCCTTCAGGCGAGTTAGTCCCACAGACAGCTCACCTGGAGGAGAAGGAAGGACACAAAGGTCTGAGTACACATTACACTACTGTGTTTGCTTCCTCATAGAACAGACTCTGGTCATGTTTTCCAAAAATGGGCAAGTTAAAAGAAAATCTGTGTATACTCAATACAGAGTAACGAGAGCTTAATGTAGAACCTTCCCCTCTTTCTCCAAAATAACTACTGTTAACACAATGGTGCTTGCCTTCCTAGCTGAGGTCCTTGAGGGGAACAAACTGTAAACTGTGCTCAGCTACTAACTGAAAGGTTGGTGGTTTGATACACAGCAGGACTGTGAAATACAGATCTAGAGATCTGCTTCTGTAAAAATTACAGTCAACGAAAGAGCTCAAAGAGCTTTGGTGGGCATGCCACCAAGCACAGCTAAGAGGAGGCAGTTCTGACTGTAGAAATATATCCTGAATCTTTCTTGATCCTGAATGGTAGGTAACCAGTTTCTTCCCTAAAAAACCTCATTATCATGGGGAGAAAATGAAAAAAAGATTACAGCCAAGAAAATCCTATGTGGCAGTTCTATCCTATCATATAGGGTTGCTGTGAGTTGGAATGGGCATAAACAGGTTTGTTTTTCTTTTTTTGGTTTTGCTGTTGTTGTTAGTGCCATTGAGCCAGTTCCAATTCAAAGTGATCCTGTATAGGGTTTCCAAGGAGCAGGTGGTAGGTTTGAACTGCCAACCTTGCAGTTAGCAGTTCAGTGCTACACCAGGACTCTTTTATGGCCCTGTATTCCAAGGTGCAGAGCATAAATCTGTAAGGTTACCCCAGGCTTTGCAATAGAACACAGTACAAGTAGATGACTTTGGTAAGGAGATGCTGCTGTTGTTGTTAAGTGCTGTGGAGTCAGTTCATAGAGACCTTGTATAGGATTTCCAAAGAGTGGCTGGTAAGTTTGAACTGCCAACCTTGCGGTTTAGGTTTAAAGTGACCTTGCAGTCCAGTGCTTATCCTACATCACCAAACCAGAGCTCTACTTGATAAGGAGATAAGAAGTGGGATAAAGCCACCAGACACAGGAGCTGAACCCAGTGAGACCAGCAAGAGTCTCTGAAATGAGGGAGGAGGGTGACACTGGAGGCAGTGCATACACACTGAAGGCAGTGAGGCACCAGCGTGCTCAAGATTTGCTGCTACCACCCTCACAGACCTCCTCCTATACCACACTGCATCCTGCCTAGGCTGCACTGCACTGCTCACCCTCTGATTCCAGTGGTGACCTTCCTCAGCTCTCTACTGTACAACTCCCAGAAGAAAGAGCCTCCTCCCTTCCTCCAGCTTCCAACCTAGTTGGTATCAAGAACACTCTTGCCCTGGCCACTCCCTTTGTCAGCTGAGGGAAATCCTGAATGGGAAGAATATAGGGCTTTTAAGCTCCTCTGTCAGAACAGAACAAATCTATGTTGGAAGGACATCCCGAATGCTTCTTGGAAATGAGGATGGTGAAACTCTGTCTCACGAACATTGGACATGTTATCAGGAGGCATCAAGCCCTGGAGAAGGACATCATCTTGGGTCATTGAAAAAGAGGAAGGCCCTCAACAAGATGACTGACACAGTGGCTTCAACAATGGGCTCAAACAGAGCCAACTATTGTGAGAATGGTGCAGGACTGGACAGCATTGTGTTTGGTTGTATATGGGGTCACTATTTGTTGGAACTGACCTGACAGCATCTAACTGTAATCCCCTCTGTTTCTCTGCTGTCCTAGGTGGTATAAACAGCTAATCACTGTGTTGTGAAACCAAAGATTGGAAGTCTTAGTTCACCCCTGGTGATGCTATAAAGATGCTATTTGCAAGGTGAGTGGTTCAAGACCACTAGCTGCTCTATGGGATAAATATGAGGCTGTTTGCTCCTGTAAAGAGGTACAGTCTCAGAAACCTCTACATAGGGTAGCTATGAATCATAATTGACTCGATGGCAGTGAGTTTGGATTTTTTTTAGAGACACCTTAGAAGAAAGCCCTGGCAATCTACTTCCGAAAGGTCATACTCATTGAGAATCCTACGGAGCAGTTTTATTTGGATATATGTGGAGTCATCACGAGTTGGAATCGACTTGAAGGCAACTGATTTGTTTTTCTGTAGTGGTAAGAGCTGGAAAGATAATATTTCCTGCATGCAAGAGATCTTTGCTTCAAAGGGCAGAACCCAGAGGATTGAGCTGGTGTTTGGGCTTTTTTAGGCTGTGAGGCAAAGGGCAGTTGGCTTGTGGATGTGACTGGCTGGTGTGGAGATGGCTCTCTCCCACACCACAGGCATAGCGGTAATGCAGGTTGCAAGTGTGAACACGAACATCTGGGCAAAGGTGGCTAACTCTAGAAAAGAGATATACACTGCTTGTATTTACTGAGTTATGCTTATGCCTATCTTCTAAAAGCAATGTCTTCCCTGTGGCTCAATTTTCTGTCAAATAATACATAGATCTGTAAAGTAAATAATAACACTAGGGAGGTACCATTTCTTAGAATAATCAACCAGTGGAGATCAAAGGGCAGCCATTGCCCAAGGACAAAGTTCAGGATGAGTCAGGAAGGGTTGGGAAAGGAGGAGGCATGGAATCAGAAAACATAGGGAGGAAGTGGGATAGTGATGTCACATCGTGGGTAATCAACGACATTAAGAAAAATGCATATGAACTGTTGAATGGAAACCCGATTTCTGTAAACTTTCATCCCCCCCAAAAAAACAAAATGTCTTCTTTGTGTGAAAATTTTTTTTTCATGTTTAAAAAGAGATTATATTCATTGATTTAGCTACAAAATGTGGCCAAAGGTTTCTATACAGAAACAGCCAAAGAAGCAATTTGTAAAACACAAGCAGGGAGTAGAACTGTAGTTTAGGAAAATGTTCAAGATACAATAAGGTAAAAAGTAGAACACAAAAATTGTATACAATGAATGACTCAAATCCATGTAACAACTGTATATCCATATGTGTGTATATGTGAAGAGGAGAATCACAACAAAACAGAGGTAGCTGAGGGACAGTGGGATTCATCACTGCTGCCACTAGTGTTTGTGGAGGTGACTCTAACTCATGGTGTCTCAAGTGTGTCAGAGTA
The DNA here is from genome assembly GCF_000296735.1 of Chrysochloris asiatica. Lineage (NCBI taxonomy): Eukaryota > Metazoa > Chordata > Mammalia > Afrosoricida > Chrysochloridae > Chrysochloris > Chrysochloris asiatica. The sequence continues at coordinate 738,601 of NW_006408858.1, read as the reverse complement.
GACCTGTACTCCACAGAGTGTTCAATGGCTGGATTATCAGAAGGAAATGGCTACGGGTGTTTATTTCCTCATGGCTCTTATCTAATTCCACTAGTTTCTATAATGAATACATATACATTCAGAGACTTAAGTGACTTGTAACTGAAAGTACATGCCTTTGTCTAACATATGCCATCTTTCCATTTAGTTTGGGAGTAGGTGCAGCTTACTAGGAAGCTGGGGGTAGTGCTGTTCATCTGCCTCTTATAGGTGTGAACAGATACTCCAAAAATGCCACTTCATGAATTTACTTTTCATCTCCAAGATTCCTTTGTTGTTGTTGTAGTTAAGTGCTGTTGAATCGGTTCCTACTCTTAGCAACCCTGTATAGAGTTTCTGAAGAGGGGCTGGTGGGTTTGAACTACTGTCATAGAGGTTAGCAGTTCAGTGCTTATCCTAAAGCACCATACCAAGACTCCTTTGTTGTTGTTAGGTGCCATTGAGTCAGCACTGATTCATAGCGTCCTACAACAGAACAAAACACTGCCTGGTCCCACACCAAACTCACAATTGTTGCTAAGCCTGAGTCCAGTGCTGCTGCCACTGTGTTAATCCATCTCGTTGGGAAATTTTCATCTTTTTCTCTGACCCTCCACTTTACCAAACATGATAGCTTTCTCCAGGGCCTAGAGATTCCTTTGTTGTTGCTGTTGTTAAGTGCCATTGAGTCAGTTCCGACCCATAGCGATGCTGTATAGGGTTTCCGAGGAGTGACTGGTGAACTTGAACTGCCGACCTTGCAGAGATTCCTTTAGAAACCTGAAATTTCATCATCTGTTTTGCCTACTCTGCTAGGCTCTCAGTGGGGGCAGACAGCCTCAGGGAGGTTCCTGTTAATGGAGAAGGCAGTATGTGGCAGACGCCCCCTGGGATGAGCCTGGAGATCTGTCGCATATCAACTCCTCCATTCCACAGGCACTGCTCAGTTTGAACTTCACACAATCAACTTAGCCCTTTACCCAGGGAATGATCATTGCGTTGCCTGCCTGCAAGACCATGGATGTAGACCAGTGAACAGCATTGACATGTTCCTGTGCTCTGTGGGAGAACATATCAGGAGGCCACATTAAAACAGGGCTCACTGCAGGAGTAGGCGAGAGGAAACTTGGAGAGGTGGCAAGTGCAATGGCCTGAGGTGGGGAGAACTTACCTTAACACAGTCAGCCAGTGTGAGCCAGCAGTGATACGGGCAGGATGGGGCTGAGAGGCTGGCAGAGGGAGTGGGGTCAGAGGCTAGGGAAGGAACCTAGGTGGTAATCTAAGTGCCAGAGGTCTGATAAGCCCATTCTGGCAGCTCTATGACCAATGGGCCACGCACTCTAAATGTGTTATATGTCAGATCACATAGCCTTCCAGAGAGCACTCCAAGGTGGATTCTATCCCCATTTCCATTTCCTAGTGTAGGATACCAAGGTCCCAAGCTGCCAGCAAAGGGTATGTCCAGGTTGGCTGAGGGCTTGGACTGCCCTCCCAGCTCTCATAAGAGAAGTGGGCATGATTTGATGTGGGGTTTGATGTGGGGTGAGGGAGAGCCAGACACCATGCATGCTTCTATCTTAAGCCACTAGATAGCTCCTGGTATGCTGGCCATGCAGCATTTGAACTGCCTGGAAGCCATGGGTCCTCAGAAAGTAGGAGTCGAGGCTGGTGCAGCGGTATAACTTACCTAGGTTGCTGTCAATCTTCTGGTGATATGCACGAAGGTGTGGATTCTTGGGGTACTCATCAGAAATCACAGCGGCACTAGCCTTTCCAGGGATGGTGTCTAATTTTAAAGAGAAACACCAAGAGAACAGTTAACTGATACCTTTTGAAATGCTGCTTCACAAAATTTATCTTAATCTGGAAAGTGAGTGGATAAAATGAAGTGGATGGTCTTGAGGCCATCTGAATAGAAGTGTGGGGTTTGAGACATCTTGAAAAATGTATAAGGGAGGGAAGCAGGGCCAAGATTGGGCCAGGGAAGAGAGGTTCACAGGTTAGTTGGGGTTCCAGTCTCCTGCAGCTCTTTGAAGATCACAGAACCTGCGTCTGGATCACCTGGTCAGATGCTGGTACAAGCTATAGAAAGAGAAATGGATCCATAAAAATAACGATATGGCAGTGGACCTGTAAGAATGAAAATGCTCAGAGGGTTTAAAAAGAAAAACTACTGTTATGGAAACAGGATTGGGGTGATATTTCTCTTCTTGAAATTTATTCTGCTGTGATGCTATCATTTCACTTAAATTAATTAAAACAAAGTAAAAGAAATACTGTATACGATGCACATATACCTCAAGTAAGTTTCCTGGAACTCTAGGTCTAAACTGCACACAGAAGAGCTATTTCTGTCATTGTACCCTAGTTCACATTTTTTGGGGGTGTCTTAGTTATCTAGTGCTTCTATCATAGAAATACCATAAGTAGATGGCTTTAAATTTATTCTCTCACAATTCAGCAGGCCAGAAGTCTGAATTCAGAGCACTGGCTCTATAGGAAGGCTTTTTTTCTGTTGGCTCTGGGGGAAAGTGTTTATTCCTTGGCTCTTTTGTGATGCAATGTAGGATAATGCACTGGTCCACAAGGTTGGTGGTTCAAACTCACCAGCCGCTCTTCGAAAACCCTATACAGGGTTGTTATGAGTTGGAACAGACTTGACAGACCTTAACAACAACATGTGGTATGACATCTAACTTTTCCCTACTCTGTTACCGTGCTTGCTTTTTTAATCTCTTTTATGCCTCAAATGTGTAATCCATTCTCAAAGCTGTAGTCTTGGATCCTCACTAAATGTTTCAAGACCTCTTTGAATTTAGCAAGCATTGTCATGTCATCTGCATATTGCAGGTGGTTAAGGAGTCTTCCACCAATCCTGATGCTCTATTCTTCATAGAGTCCAACTTCTCTGATTATTTGCTCAGTATACAGATTGAAAAACTACTGTGAAAAGACTTAATTCTAACACACACCTTTCCTCATTTTAAACAAATCAGTATCCCCTTGTTTGAATGACTGACCCTTGGCATACATATGGGCTCTGCATGAGTATAATTAAATCTTCAGCATGGATTGCACTTCAGCATAAAAATGAGCACCCTCACAACTGGCTCAATAAACAACATCATGATAAATGGAGAAAAAATTGAAGTTATCAAGGAATGGCTGGTAGATTTGAACCACCAACCTCTCAGTTAACCCACTGTAACCAACACATATCCTATTGTGCCAGCAAGGCTCCTTCCATTTTGCACACACAGTGTCAATTTGTTTTGACTCTGTGGTTAATATAAAAACCCAAACTGGAGACTTCCAGCAAGATGGCAGATTAGGCAGACACACTACATGGATCTTCTAAAACAAAAATACGAGAGAGACCAAACAAAACAGACACAGATGAAAATTCTGACACCCTGAACTTCAGAAGAAAGGTTAGAGAGGTGGATGGAGTAGTTTCAGGGAAGAGAAGGTAGAGCAGGGATGGTGAGGGAGGGAGACTGACTGGTGACAGGCTGGCTAGGCGTGGCTCCACCCTCTTGTGAATAGTTTTGGCAGAGGAGGGAAGCCTTGCAGGGCAGATTTGCGAGGGCGCCAGAAAAGGTGTGATTCATTCTTTTGCCCTACTTTCCCTGGTGACCAGAGGGGTGGCTAGCTCCCATGCTCATCCACCCTCAGCATAGATCTTGCTCTCCATGAGTTCAGAGCTGAGTGGGTGAGAGCTACTCTTGTGTGAGCTGGAGGATGGCTGTGCTGCTTTGGTGTGTCACTTTTGGTACCAGGATTAGGTGGGCTTGGCTCCAGACCTACAAAACCCTCAGAACCACCAGACCAACATTTAACCTGCACCAAACTTCCCTGTGGTCCTAACAGACACTGATACCAGCTCCATCAAAGACCTAGTGTGTCTGCCTAATCTGCCATCTTGCTGGAAGTCTCCAGTTTGGGTTTTTATATGAACTATTTCTGGATTGAGTGCCCTTAACATAGATAACACTGAGACTAATAGAAACTCCATTTAGGGCCAGGAACTCTGCTGTCACTTCCCTTCCACAACCACCTTGTGAGTTCCTTGAATTGTAGGAGCCCATCAGAAATTTCTCCCCTCTGGGTCCAACAACTGCACTGTTTTTTTTTTTTAACAAATATTTCAACCCCATAATGTCCCAGCAATAATAGACAATTTTAGCATACACAAAGAAACAAGAGAGAATGGTGCACATAGATGATCAAGATGCAGGGCCAGAAAATGTTTCTGAAGAAGAAAAGGTAATGGAACTAACTGAAAAATAATTCAAACTTTAGAAGAATTCAGGAAAACACAACAAACAAACAAAATATATGCAAATGTATATAAAACCTGCAATTAGAAATCCAGAAGATTAATACTAAGAGCTCAGAAATATACTATACATTGAAAAGGCAAAGGAGTAGATGTGAAGTCTGATGGTAGCCTGAATTAGTGAGCTAGAAGATAAATCTCTCAACACTACTAAGATAGAAGAACAAACACAAAAAAGGATAAAAAAAATCATAAGAAGGTGTAAGATTCATGTTGGATAACATGAAGAGGAATAACATAAGAATTACTGGCATTCCAGAACAGAATCACAAAAGTCCACAGAGGAGATAGTTGAAGAGCTTCTGAAAGAAAATTTTCCTAACATCCTGAAAAGCGAAAAGATAAGCATTTAAAAAGCTCAACGAACCTCAGGTTGGATAGACCCTAAAAGACAATCACCAAAACATATAATAATCAAGTTCTCCAAAATTAAAAATGACAGGATCTTGAAAGCAGCTAGGGAAAAGAGAAATATAACATTCAAAGGCAAGCAAATCAGATTAACCTCGTATTTTTCAACAGAAACCATGCAGGCAACAAGGCACCCAAGAATCCTCTACCCAGCAAAGCTGTCAATCAAATACGATGGTGTTATCAAAACATTCCAGGATAGGCAGAAGCTAAGGGATTTTGCCAAAGCCAACCCTGCTATGAAAAACATCCTAAAGGAAGTTCTGTGGACTGAGA
>NW_006408858.1:722070-727888 GCF_000296735.1 Chrysochloris asiatica | reverse complement strand
TGTTGTTGGCGGAGCTCTCTGCTATACATCCACCCGATCCGCCATCTTGTTTGTTCCCTCGCAATACTGAGTTTTGAGAAGTACACTGGTATCCTCTGGGTGAATTAATTTGTCAACCTGTCATTTAGCAGCTGAGTAGCCAAACATTTGCACTACCCGGGGACTCCAGTTATTTTACAGCATACCAATGAAAGCTTCCTGGAATTCCCTAAAGTCACTTTTTTTAGAGTTATAGTTAGGTGTATTTATTTAGTATTTGGATAACCTGTTTGCTGTCTATTAGGAAAAATCACGTCTGTCAAGGTGAATGGGAGTCCTGGACTGCTAACCAAAAAGGTCAGTGGTTCAAACCTACCAGTTCTCCTCAGAAACCCTATACAGGGTTGCTAGGAGTCAGAAGGAACTTGATGGCACTTAACAACAACAAATAAGGTGCAAGGCATTGATGTAATTCTTGCAGGTTTTTCCAAACCATGAACTATTTTACTTTTTCACTTGTTTTCTAACCGGAACTCAATCTCAGTTTTTGCTGACCCCCAGCTCTTCTATTAGGTTTCTCTTTAGGTGGACAAATGTGAGTTCCAGCTCTTAAAGGGTGTGTCCTTGAAGGTAGCATGTGAGCCTCTAATTTGTTCACAGTTAAAGTTATATAAGCTTTCTAGAAGCCAAAGAAGCACTAACTTCAGGAGGGCTAACTTCCTTTCCAAGTGTTACAGGTTGAATTATGCTCCAAAGAACATATATTGTAAATCTTAACTCCTGTACTTGTGGTTATAATCCTATTTGTGAATGGGTTGTCTTTGCTATTAGTGTAGGGTGTGTCTTAAATTAATTCTCTTTTGGAATGTAAAAGATGTTAAAGAAGCAAATGAGCAAAGCAGATGGGGGAGGATAGAGGCCACCCACATGAAGATGACAAAGAAGCCAAGGAATAGAGCTGAAGAGAAAAGAACTTCTAAGAGTCAACACAGAGAGAAAGCCTTTCTTCAGAGCCAGTGCCATGAATTTGAATTTCTAGCCGAATGCTATGGGTCGGAACCGACTCTACCGACTCCATGGCACTTAACAACAGCAACAACAAACTATGAGGAGTCCTGGTGTGGTGCTGTGGGTTAATGCGCCAGAATGCAAAGCTGTTTGAACTGCAAGGTCAAGCTCAAGCTCACCAAGCTGCTCCTCGAAAACCCTATACAGGGTCACTATGTATCGTAATGGACTTGCCAGCACTTAGCAACAACAACAACAACAAAACTATGAGAAAAGAGGAAGACTCCCAGCGAGATGGACTGGTACAGTGGCAGCATCAATGGGCTCAAGCATGGCAACAACTGTGAGGTTGCCACACTTGAGCCCATTGATGTCCTATTTCTACAGGGACTCCTGGGAGCTCATTTACCAGTACAGGAAGCTTAGCATCTGACTAGATAGTCTTGTGAACAGTCCAAGGCCAGACAGAAAAAAAGTCTATACAATGACTAAATGGGTACTTTACACAGGATCAGGCAGTGTTCTGTTCTGTTGTACTATGAGTCGGTACTGACTCGATGGCACCTAACAACAAAACTATGAGAAAATAAATTTGTTAAACTCATCCATTTGTGTTATTACTGTCATAGCAGCGCTACTGGAGAGTGGAATGCTGCTCTAATAAATACGTAAAATGTGGAAGTGGATTTAGGATAAGCACTGGATTTTAACTACCAGGTCAGTGGTTCAAACCCAAAAGCTGCTCCACAGAAACCCTATACAGGGTCACTATGAGTCAGAACTGTATTTAATAATAACAATAATAAAAGCTTAGATTGCCTCGAAGAGAGTATTGGTAGAATTATGGATGCTAAAGGCAATTCTAAGAAGAAACTGAAGAGAACTACAAAGAAAGTCTCTATCACCTCAGAGAATACATATGACACCAGCAACAGAATGTGGCTAGAAACAAGGACATCGAAAGTGCTTCTGATGGGCAATGGAGGAAGGGCAATACTTTTTATGCAGTGGTGAAGAGCTCTGAACTACATTTAAATGTTTGATGGAAGGTAGAACTTGAAAGCAATGAACATGAATGTTTGGCTGAGGAGATTTCTTAAAGAAGTCATTTGCTTTCTCTTTGCCATTTATAGTAAAATGTGAGAGGAAAGAGATGGACTAAAAATGAACTGCGCCAAATGAAAACAAAACTTTAAAGATGTGAAAATTTCTGTTGTCTAAACTATGACATGTGTCCTAGATTTCTCTCTATGGATGTAGCTACACAATTTAGGTGGTGATTGATGGGTCTAACCAACTACCACAGCAGAAAGTCCATTTGTGAAGGCATCTAGGGCCCATCACCTCACTCGGTGACCCCACCAACTTCGCAGAGTCCACAGGCGCTGTGAGCGCATGTGTCCACTAACCTGGATTGTCCAGCTTTCTGAGGTTTGGGTGGCTGGCCTGGTATTTTGACTCCTGTTCTTTACTTGTTGTTAAGACTTCTTTCAACCTTGGGAGAAAAGTTAAGAGAAAATGAAAAATATGAGAAAGTGACCTCTCTCAATGCTTTTTACCCTATGCTTGTGGCAGGACATCGAATGCCTTCCCTGCACTAAGCTGCTTCTAGTCAAAACTGGAGGTATTTCAACAGGAACTCCTTGACCAGTACAGGAAAAGCTTAGCATCTGACTAGACAGTCTTGTGAACAGTCCAAGGCCAGACAGAAAAAAAGTCTATGCAATGACTAAATGGGTACTTTATACAGCAAACCATGACTCAAGGCCAAATGCAGTATACAGCCTGTTCTTGTATTGCTTTGAAGGTATAACTGCTTATATGACAGGGAGCACTAGTGGCACAGTGGGCTAAATATTGGGTTCCTAACAAGGTTGGTGGTTGAAATCCACCAGTTGCTCCTTGGGAAGAAGATGAGGCTATCTGTTCCTGTAAAGATTTACAGTTTCAGAAACTATAAAGAACAGTTCTATTCTGTCTTATAAGATCACTATGAGTCAGAATCGACTTGATAGCAGTGGGTGTGGATGACAGGGAACACGAACTCTGACCCTCAATTCATGATTTCATTCCTCTCAAAAAAACCCACAAAAAACAAAAAAACTTAATTATTATATTTTTAAGTTACTAAAATTTTGTGGAAATATACCTGAATCAGTTCTAATTCATGATGACCTTATGTGTGTTGAGCAGAACTGTGTTCTAGAGGGTTTTCAATGGCTGATTTTATGGGAAAGGATAGCACCAGGCTTTTCTTCCAAGGTGCTTCTGGATGGACTCAAGCTGCCAACATATCCCTGCAGTTGAGCATATAACCATTTGTGCTACCTGGGGACTCCCTTGTTAAAATATGCTGATGATTTGATTTCAACTTGTTATGTAAGTATCTACATAATATTGTTTGATTCTCCTTTCCGGTTCTTTGCCTGGAGTTTGTCAATCTCTAATGCAGAGACTTATCTGCAATTCCAAGACCTTTGGACCATATCCACTGAATCTCCACATACATTCCTGACCTCTCAGCCTACTCCTCTCTACTAGTCATTTTACCAGTGAAATTAGGAAGACTCTAAATCTGCTCAGCTCCACTGTCAGCAATCACAGCCAACAAAGACTTCTTGGTCCTAGAAATCAGGCCCCTCCTCCTTGCCATCCCTTCTGCCCTGCTTTGCTTACCCAGATGTAAGAGCAAAATGAGCTCCCATTTTCCAATCCTGACTCTATATGGCTGCCAGCTTCTCCTAAACCCTGAGGACCTATACTTCTCTCAGTCTGAGTCCTTTTTTTTTTTCTTCCAGTCTGAGTCTTTAAAGGCTCCCCACCCCTCCCTCAGGAGGAAGTTTAGGTTCCTGCAGTGAATGTATGTAGATACTTAGTGCTCCAGCTACCAGCAGAATACAACAGTGCCTTTGGAGAGTTAAGGACTGCATAAACACTCTGGCTCTTATTGCTCAGAAACAGTCATAGAGGGTCTAGAACATGCTGCTGATTTCTCTGACAATGCCAGTCAGCCTTGTATGTTGCCAGTTGGGAGGAGGAAGACATTTCTGATTTAGTTTCTGTGTTCTCATGCACAATTGGTGTTAAGTGTCACTGAGTCGGTTCAGTTAGGAATACTTAAGTGATGTAACATGGTTTCTCCATGAAATATGCCTCTCCTTCCTTATAAAAAAAGTGCCAATTCCTAGGGCCAGTGATAAAAGTGACAGAAAAGGGAAGAGTATAAGAAAGTGATGATTCGTGTCAGAAACCACATCCTGAGTTAAATCAGAGAAGTTAAAAAGTTAGGAGAGGTTAAAATTTATGGCATAAATGGACTCTTGGGTATTTTCAATGGAAATCAATACTAGCACTTTATTAAACTGAGTTAGTAAGAACAAAAATGGCTTACCAAAAGACAAAATTTTTTAAGTTTGCAAGATACGGACACACACAGGAAACGTATGACTAAGCGTATGCTTAATTAGGAGAAACTTAATTTAGGAAATGATATCACTGTTGTATTTATGGGTTAACAGAATTGTGAATGGATCACAAAAGTTTAATCACAATTTACTGTATAGTTTTACAGAAGCAATGAAATATTATAGTAATGTTTGATACCATTTGTCTGTCTGTCATACCGTGGTGACCTGTGTGTTGCTGTGATGCTGGAAGCTATGCTATCAGCAGGGTCACCCACAGTGGACAGATTTTAGCAGACTGCTAGACTAAGGCAGACCTAGGAGGAATGGGAGGCAGAATAAGTCACGGGTCTTGCAAAATTCTATCATGTGATTCCAGTATTGTTTCTATCACCAAGGTCATCTTTTCCAACTATGGATCCTTCCTCTTTGTTTCTAACTTTTGCATTCAAATCACCAGTTATTATCAATGCATCTTTTATTTTTTTAAAAACTTCTAACATAATGGGCTTATATTTAATATAGCACTTCTTATCACAGGGAGTATTAATCAGTTAATCTATATAAAGAATTTTTTTTATATAAACAATATATCTTTTCTCCATTTCAATGTTCTATATAAAGTTTTATAACATTAAATGATTTCCCCATTTCATTATTAGATACATTGAATAACTTTTTCAAAACTTACTTTTTCCCAAAGAAATAAAGCTTTCCATTTTGACACGTCACACTTGATACATAAGTACAATATTAATTTGGATATAACAAAACATAATTCAGTGAAATGATGGAGAAAGACTCCTTAGTGATTCAGGAGGCAGCAATTATAACCAAACAATGGTGATTTCTCAGGATGCTGCATGAGGGATTCCTGCTTCCTACAGCATTCCTGATTCCTACAGCATGATCTCTGGGCGTTCTAAAGCCAATTTCAGTCATTTTGTTTTTCTCACTTTCTTTCTAATCATCAAATACAAATAATAGTTTGTACTTTCCAGTATGTTTTTTAAGCAAAAAGATCATTTCCCCCCTTTTGACATATATCAATTTGTTCCCATTTAGAGGGAAACATCTAAAAGGTGAATAACTCTACTAATCTGTTTCTTGGGAACTTTCAGACTTCAAAGCTCAGTTTTAACATCAATAATAAAAAGAGCTTCACAGGAGACATCAAGGTAAATGGTCAGGTCCCCTCAAAGCAAACCCCCTTCCAAGACTAAGACTCAATGGGAATACACGCTCTGATTGGTGACCACGTTTGTCACCTTAAGGGGAAGTGAGGGAAAAATAACACTGAAGCTGTGAGCTAAGCCCTACAACACTCAATCGATTCCTGTGAACCTGGGTGGAGACCTGGCTGGCCAGCAGTGTGGCAAGACCTCGGGACTCTTGGGCCCAGAGTCAGTGACATAGCCACAGAGGAT
>NW_006408858.1:719866-721030 GCF_000296735.1 Chrysochloris asiatica | reverse complement strand
CTGCCACTTTGCCAATCCATCTCGCTGGGGGTCTTCCTCTTTTTCTCTGACCCTCCGCCTTACCAAACATGATATCCTTCTCCAGCGACTGGTTCCTCCTGACAATATGTCCCAAGTATAAGAAACGAAGTTTGGCCATCCTGGCCTCCAAGGAGCACTCTGGCTGCACTTCTTCCAACACAGATCTATCTGTTCTTTTGGCAGCCAATTGCACTTTCACCTTGACAATTTCAATCTTTTTGCCATTGATAAGAATGTTATTTATTGGTCCAGTGGTGAGGATTTTTATTTTCTCTACACTGAGATGCAATCCATACTGAAGGCTGGGCTCTTTGATCTTCCCAATCAGTAAATGTTTTACATCCTCTTCACTTTCAGCAAGCAAGGTTGTATCATTTGCATATCGTAGGTTGTTAATGAGTCTTCCTCCAATCCTGAGGCCATGTTTTTCTTCACATAACTTAGTTTCTCGGATTATTTACTCAGCATCCAGGCACAAATGCCTGTGACACTAAGAACCACACCTAATAAGAGAGCAATTGCATCTCCTGCATCAACAACAGGCAGCACCAAAAGTTAACGAAATCAGGGCTAACAGCAACTGTCTTGAAACTGAAGCCATTATACTGGAATCCTGAGGTGAATGATCTTGAAGGTTGATGGTCCCAAAACTGTAGTTGTTGTTGTAAAGGGGTATATATAGAAGTCTGTCTGATTTAAGGAGTCCTGGTGTGGGTTAATGCGCCAGACTGCAAAGCCGTGTGAACTGCAATGTCGGCGGTTCAAGCTCACCAGCTGCTCCTCAAACCCTATATAAAGTTGCTATGGGTCGAATTGACTCCATAGCACTTAACACCAGCACCACCACTAACAATCATTGTTGGAGCTCCAGACACTGAGGCTAAGAAGTGCCAAGAGACACCGCCTTTCAGGAAGCAGCCATTACAGGAATATCAATACACCTTGATTGCATGTTTGATCAGTTTTAGACAAAATAGTTGGGAGAATTCTGCAGTTTCATCATAACTGGCTTTAGTGGTTGGTGCTTACATTTGAATCATAGTGGTATTAACTGGTTCTCTTTGTAGGCAGAGGATATTCTCCTATCACAGACAGCACTGAGATGTACTTCAAGGTAGATCTTGAGATGTTCTTTTTTTTTTT
>NW_006408858.1:717144-719526 GCF_000296735.1 Chrysochloris asiatica | reverse complement strand
ACAACAGACCTATCTGCATTTCCTTTCATCAGCCCCACCTAGACAGATTGGCTACTACTCAGTGGAAATTCTATCTTCCCACCTAGACAGATTGGCTACTACTCAGTGGAAATTCTATCTTCCTCCATGCCCTCTGGATCTAGGTTTCCTCTTAAAAGCTTGTAAGCCAGTCACTTCTTGCCTTTGTAGTCCCCTCACTTTGGGTAGCCAATGTCCAAGTTGCCCAACCCTGTCTACCCTGTGTATGGAGGAGGTGGGAATGATCCTTGCTGTATGGATTTGTTCCCTTTTTCAGATTACTCTTTTTTCTTCTTCTAGTTGAGCTCTGATCATCCAGTCACTGAAGCCAGGTCAAGTGGGTATTATCTGCAAGTGTGGGTGGAGATGTTCTTTTTGATGATAACTGCAATGCCATTCCTCTTGCATTTGTTGTTCCTGGCATAGCAGACTATGATTGTCTGATTTAAAATGGCCAATACCAGTCCATTTCATCTCATTAATGCCTAGGATATCAATCTTTATGTGTTCTATTTCATTTTTGATAACTTCCAATTTTCCTAGAGCCATAATTTGTATATTCCATGTTCCACAATGTTAAGTCTCCCTGTCCAAAGCAGGGTATATGCTTCCATTTCTGCAGATCTCTCTTGGTTGCTTGTAGTGTTTTGTAGTTTTCTTTGTATAGGTCTTTTGTGTTTCTGGTTAGATTTATTCCCAAGTATTTATCTTTTGGAGTCCTGGTGTGTCACTGTGGGCTAATGTGATGGACTGCAAAGTTGGTTTGAATTGCAAAGTCAACAGTTCCAACTCACCAGCTACTCCTTGGACACTCTATACAGGATTGCTATGGATTGGAATTGACTGGATGGCACTTAACAACAACAATCAACATTCATGGAAGCAGCAATCAAGAAATCTAAAGGTGTATTGCATTAGAAAAGTCTGCTGCATATAAGCCCCTTTTAAAGTGTTCAAGAACAATAATGTCAGTATGAGGACTAAAGAGTGCCTGACTCAGGCCATGGTATTTTCAATAGCTTCACATGCATGATGAAGTTGGACAATGAATAGGGAAGACTGTGGGAGAATTGACGCATTTGAGTTACCATCTTGGAAAAGAATACAGAAAGTACCATGGACTTCCAGAACAAAAAAACCTGCGTTGGAAGAAGTATAGCCAGATGCACTTTAGAAGCCAGGATGACAAGACTTGGTTTCTCATATCAAGAGGGATCAGTCCCTGGAGAAGGACATGGTACTTAATAAAGTGGAGGGTCATTGAAAAAGAGGAAGATCCATGGAGTTACTATGAGACAAAGCTGACTCAACAGCACATAACAACAATATTGTTTTCCTGATACCATTTTCAGAGCTCTTTCTTAGTATAAAGAAATCCCACTGATTTTTGTATGTTGATCTTGTACTCTGCCACTTTACTGATGAATTCTAATAATTTTTTTATAGAGTGTTTGGGATTTTTTTTTGTATAGGATCTTATCAGCTGCAAATAGAGAGCTTTATTTCTTCTTTCCCAATTTGGATGCCTTTAAATGTCCTTTGTTGTCTTATAGCTCTAGCTAAAGGCTTCCAGCGCAATATTGAGTAGAAATGGTGATAAAGTCCATCCCTGTCTGGTTCCTATTCGAAAATGGAATGACATCAGTTTCTCACTGTTGACAGTGATGTTAGTTGTTGGTTTTGTATATATGCCCTTAATTATGTTGAGAGATTTCCCTTGTATTCCTATTATGCTGAATGTTTTTATTAGCAATGACTGTTGGATTTTGTCAAATGCCTTTTATGCATCAATTGATATTATCTCTGTTTCATTTTTTTTTTTCTCTTTGTTTCATTTATGTGGTGGATTATATTGATTGTGTTTCTAATGTTGAACCACTCATGCATACCTGGTATGAATCCCATGTTGGGGATCGCAATCACTGAGATGCTGAGGCCCTGTGTCATGGAGGAAAATCCTACACAATGGCCCCACTCAGGATGGCTAGCCAGGGACCCTGAGGGCCAAGGAAGTGTCCTCCTGATGTCCCAGGTTCATAGGCTTTTACGAACTCACTGGTGGACTACCTCTGAATAATTTTCTTTGGTCTTATTATTCAAGATATGCTTCTAACTCCAGTAATTGTAGCTTCTGAGGAAATGGTTTCTTATGTGCCTCTCTTAATGTCTCCACTGTGTTGGCAGTGCGTGAGGTCCTGGGAACAAATCTCTCTGAGGGACAAGCTCTGGCCACCTGGCAAGCATGTCCAAACTGTTCTTTATCAAATTATTCAGTTATGTTTGATATTAACTTAATACATCTGCTCTTGATATCCATGCACCATATTAAAACACAAAAACCTCTTCTAAAGCCGAGGCTGTAAA
>NW_006408858.1:708451-711759 GCF_000296735.1 Chrysochloris asiatica | reverse complement strand
TGGTTATTTAAAATACCGGTGGCATAGCCCTCAGAATCACAGCAATTCAAACCACCACAGCACGACAGACAGACAAGTGGCGGTTGCGTGGTTGCTGTTAAATAGGAATCTCCTTGTGCTAGGGCCCTTAAGTCCAGCTCAAAGGCCGGATTTCCACCCTCGGATGTCAATCAAGAGGCGGGAAGCTCAGCGGGGCGACTGGGTTGTAGTGAGAGCTTTGGGCTGCGCTTGTGGGTCTCTAAGTTGGTCGACCCCGCCTCAAAGCCAGGCTAGGACGGCGCTCTTGCATCCGGGCTAAGTAGGACAGCCTGGCCGGCCCCTGCAGTCTCTTCCCTCTAGGCAGCGTCTCCCCATTGACCTGGTCTCCAGACACCTCTCACCCTGCCGCTCCGTGGTGGTCTGGGTTTCATATAACACCTCCACCGCAGGTCTGTGCAGTTCTCGCACATCGTTTAACAGCCACCCTCCATGATAGAAGCGCCTGGTTTTTTTTTTTTTAATCTTTAGAGACGTTCTATTTTGATACCTTAAAACAAAGACATAAACCATTTTTAAACATCTTAGCATCAATTAAATTTACTATTAAAAAAAAAAAACTTTTTTTATGAATTGGATGAAGCTTTACTAAGCTTCATTCAACAGTTGGTTCCATGGTATTGCTGCCACCCCAATAATGTGTAGTCCCACATATCCCACTCTCTCCCTGTGTTTTCCATTTTCATTCCTCCTCCTTTCCTAACCCTTCCTGCCTTCTGAACTGTGTCCCTGGGCAGAAATAATGCCGCATTAATCTCAAATGGTTGATTGTACTAAGGAGTGCAGATCCCCCTAGTGTTACTACTCATCTTACAGACTTTTCTGAAAACTGAGCCATGGGGTGAATTCAGTTCTAGGCCTGATGGGTGACTAAGGGCCATAGTCTCAGGTGTTTTACCAGTCTCTATCCAACCAGTTGTTGTTATTGTTGTTAAGCCGTTGAGTTGGTTCTGACCCACAGCAACCCTGTATAGGGTTTCTGAGGAGTGGCTGGTGATCACTTTGCAATGCAGAATATTAACCCACAGTAAGCCTGGTGTTTATGACTGTGAGCTTTGTTCCCTATTTTCTACTCCCTCTATCCAAAACCTTCAAATGTGATCCTTTTCAGAGCACATGGCAGTGGTAGCTGGGTACCATCTAGTTCTGGTATAAGGGTTCGGGAGGCTGAGGTTTGCATGGTCCATTAGTCCACTCCATTGTTTCCATGCATCTTGAATTTTCTTCACTCTTCTTTGCTAGGGGAGGAGCTTACTATTAAATTCTGTTTAGCTCTTCTCTTGTTGGAAATAAATCTACAACTGCTGATAATTCTGGTTTTGAACTTTTCCATTTCTTTTGCTCCTGTGAGGCATCTGGCTTCTAAGGACACACACACACACACACACACACACACACACACAGTGCTTAACTTAGGTGTCAGGATATCAGATGATCTCCCTCACTTTTGAGCCCCTCAAAGGTTCCTAAGTTAAACTGGAGGAAACAGGAGGTAGCCAGGGAAAGTAGTGTGTACTGGGGTGCAGTGCTGAGGGCTATGGAGGGGTTCCTGGCAGAGGAAGAAGAGGATGAGGAGGCAGATAAAGACCCTGGGAAGCCACACAATGTCTTGAGGGAGGTGAGTTTAAGCCATGAACTCTACCCAGGGACACTGCATACTAGAAGGGGCCAGGACCCCTGCCAAGAGTGCATTTTACAATGTACCACAGAAGTGGTGTGAGGAACATGCCCATGCACAGATCTGAGTGTCTACTTTTCTGCCCATCGCAGTTCTGGGTGCTAGGCTCCTGCACAAACTAAACCATCAGCTGTCTCTGCCCTCAGGAGCTTACAGTCCAGCAGAGAGCAAGATGAGTGAGAGCTGAAATAGTCTTGGGTTTGTTGATAACACTGGGTACTTCCTTCAGCTTAGGGTCTCATGGGTGAAACAGAAAGGAATCCAGTGCTCAAGTGGGTGTGTGCTTACACACACAGCCAACACCCCACTGAGATCAGCCCTTGCCCCCATGGGAGGGGGGGCAGACACTGCCTGGTTAATGGTGAGATTCCCTGGTGGGAAGAGAATGAGAATGAGGTTTATAGAGAGGCAGAAAGTTGAGAAGTGGGAATTGAATGGGGTGGAGGGGTGGGGATGGAGGAAGTAGCATGAAGCCTTGAGCCCCATGAGGAGAGGAACTGAGAAAGGAAGGGGAGATGTGCACAGTAAGCTTGGAGGCAGGTAGGTGTGGACACTGGGCGGGACTCCAGCAGAGCATATCAAGGAGATAAAGGGAGCATTCAAAGGGCAGCCATGATCACCAGCCCCCAATTGCAGCAAACACATCTTGTAGTCTTCCCTAACAGAGCTGGCTCCATTTCCTGAGGAACGGTGCCAGTAAATAAGTTTCTCCAAAGGAATTAACAGTTAGACTCAGGTTCTGATAATGATAATGGAGGCAGTGGTGGGTTCAATGGTAGAATTCTCATCTTACATGTGAAAGACCTTGGTTCTATTCCTGGCCAATTTCCCTCATGCAGGGCTACCCCCCTTGTCCAATGGTCAGAGGAAATTTGAGTGTTGCTAAGATGCTGAACAGGTTTTGGAGTGGAGCTTCTAGACCAGGGCATCAAACATGTTCAATCTTGATCCATCAGGGCTGAGGTAGCAACACCACAAGGGACCTGAATTTTTTTTTTTTTTTTAAATGTTTTATTGTAAATTATGTGATAGTTTACATGGGAGAACATTAGTTTTACATTCAGTCTATCGTATATCGTTTCATTGCCATGGTTATAATCCCCTCCATGCATCATCACCCAACCAAAGGGTATACCCTATAAGCCTGCCCCACCTCCTGGTCGTCAACACACAGCCCCTCTCCCTCTCCGTGTCTAAAGGGAACTGAATTTTTATAATGTGAGTAACTGGAACACTAATTGGAATAGGAAAAACAATGGGTTGAAGTCTGACTAGAGACTAAATTTCCCTCTTAGAAATGAATGGCAGTGAATACACTGCATAGCAAACAAATTTCTTTTTCTTTTTTTTTTTTCCAAACTAATTTCTTGATAAGCAGTCAAAAACAACAAACTTGAGAAAAAGCTCAAAGATGATGGCCAACTATGCTGTTTTTTTTTTTTTTTTTTGATGGTTGCACAATATTTCTTTCTTTTTTAAGGTTTTTATTGTGGATTGAGTGAAAGTTTACAGGGTACATCATCAGTTTCACATTCAACCATTCACATTACTTGTTTCATTACATTGATTACAATCCCCTCCATACATCATCAGT
>NW_006408858.1:706351-708351 GCF_000296735.1 Chrysochloris asiatica | reverse complement strand
TTGTTGTTGTTGTTGAATTCTACTGGTTAGGCATTTGTTGAGAATTTTTGCATCTATGTTCATGAAGGATATTGGTCTATAATTTCCTTTCGTAGTGATGTCTTCGCCTGGTTTTGGTATCAAGAGTTATGCCTGTTTCATAAAATAAACTTGGGATTTTCCCATTCGTTACTCTATTGTGGATTAATTTTGAGTAGAATTGGTGTCAGTTCTCTGAATGTGTGGTAGAATTCACCAGTAAAGCCATCGGGGCCTGGACTTTTTTTAGTGGGGAGTTTTTTAATAACTTGGTCAATTTCTTCTCTTGTTATAGGCCTGTTCAAGCTTTCTCCTTTAGTCTGTGCTAGTTTTGTTAGGTTGTGTGTTTCTAGTAAATTGTCCTTTTCTTCTAGGCTTTTAAATTTGTTGGAGTACATTTCTCCATAGCATTCTATTGTTGCTAAGTGCTATTGAATTGGTT
Source organism: Chrysochloris asiatica (assembly GCF_000296735.1). NCBI lineage: Eukaryota > Metazoa > Chordata > Mammalia > Afrosoricida > Chrysochloridae > Chrysochloris > Chrysochloris asiatica. The sequence continues at coordinate 707,891 of NW_006408858.1, read as the reverse complement.
CCAACTCATAGCAACCTTAAAAAGGGTTTCTGAGGAGCGGCTAGTGAGTTTGAACCACCAACCTTGTGGTCCAGTGCATTATCCTACTGCACCACACCAGGATTCTGCTATTATCCTTTTTATTTCCATTGGTTCTGTGTAATGTCACCCATGTAATTTCTTATTCGTTTTATTTGTATTTTTTCTTTTAAAAATTTTTTTATTGTTAGCTATGTGATAGTTGACACGGGAGAACATTAGCATTACATTCATCCTATCATATAGCATTACATTGCCATGGTTACAATCCCCTCCATTTATCATCAACCAACCAAATGGTATACCCTGCAAGCCTGCCCCCTGGTTGTCAGCACATGGCCCTGCTCCCTCTCTGGGTCTAGAGTCCCCAGCTGCTCCATCTCTCCATGTCATCGTCTCTACCTCCATCTCTGGTGTCACTCTTTCTCTGGGTAGGGTCCTGCATTCTGCTCTTCTCCCTTGATGGTCCCAGGGTCCTCTGCTCCTGGACTGCAAAGTCAACCACTCCCTTCCTTTTGCTACAAAATGTCTACCTTTGCATTTCCAACCCTCACAGTCTGTCCTGATAGTAATTATTCACTATTGTACCACATGAGTGCTATCCACATCTCCTTTCATTCTTCCTTTTTGTTAGAGTTGTCAATGGTTTGTTGATTTTATGAATCCTTTCAAAAAACCAACTTCTTGTCTTGATTCTTCCTATTGTTTTTCTTTTTCCTAATTTCATTTACATCTGCGCTAACCTTTCTATATGGAGTCCTGGTGTAGTGCTGTGGGATAAAGCACTAGATCACAAGGTCAGTTTGAACCACAAGGTCAGCAGTTCAAACTCACAAACCATTCCTTGGAAACTCTATACAGGTTGCTAAGTGTTAAGAACCAACTTGATGGCACTTAACAACAACCACCTTTCTTTTATTCTGGTGGAAATATGCTTAATTTGCTATTTTTTCTGATTGTTGGAGATGTTTGATTAAGGTGCTGATTTTGTTTTTTTTCTTTTAGGATGTGAGCATTCATTGCTAATCATAGCCCTCTGAGTACTGCTTTCAACTGTATCCTAAAGTTTTAGCATGTTGTGTTTTCATTCTCATTTGATTCAAGGAGTTTTTAATTTCATTTTTCATTTGATCTCTTTATTACCCAGTAGCTTTTAAGTGCCTGAATAGGGACTTTGTTGCTGATGTCCGATAGATCTTGGCTGAGAGAGAATATCAGAAGGATGTTTACCTGTGCTTTATTGACTACGCGATGGCTTTCGATTGTGTGGATAATGACAAGCTATGAACAACATTGCGAAGTATGAGTATTCTAGGACACTTAATTGTACTCATAAGAAATCTGTACCTGGACCAAGAGGCAGTTGTTTAAACAGAACATGGGAACAATGAATGGTTTAAAATTAAGAAAGGTGTGCAACAAGGTTGTATTCTTTCACCATACTTATTCAACCTGTATGCTGAGCAAATAATTCGAGAGCTGAGTTATATGAAGAAAAATGTGGCATCAGGATTGGAGGAAG
>NW_006408858.1:702201-705773 GCF_000296735.1 Chrysochloris asiatica | reverse complement strand
GGTAAGGTGGAGGGTCAGAGAAAAAGAGGAAGACCCCCAACAAGATGGATTGGCCAAGTGGCAGCATCGATGGACTCAAGCGTGGCAACAGTAGTTAGGTTGCCCCAGGATTTCGTTCTGCTGTGCATCAGGTCTCTATGAGCTGGTACCGACTTGATGGCACCTAACAACAACTAACAAGCTTTTAAGCAGGTGTTGTTCAATTTCCATGTACTTGATTTTTTCCCCCTTGAAATTTCTAATGTTGAATTCTAATTTTATAGCATTGTCGTCTGAGAAGATGCTTTGTGGTATTTTAATGTTTTAAAACTTATTGAGGTTTGCTTCTTGGCCTAACATATGGTCTATCTTGGAGACTGTTCCATGTACACCGAAATGAATGTATATTGTTTTGTTGTTTGGTTGAACGTTCTGTATATGCCTGTAAGGTCAAGTTGGTTGGTTGTGTTGTTTAGTTCATCTGTGTCTTTGTTGAAGTTTCTTTCTAGCTGTTCTGTCCTTCATCAAAAGTTGTATATGAAAATCTTCTACTATTATTGTAGAGATGTCTATTTCTTTCTTCAGTTCTTTTAGAGTTTGATTTATTTATTTGAGGCTCTTTCATTGGGGGCATAAATATTTATTATGGTTATGTTCTTTGGGTATAAAGACTTTTATAAGCACAATATTCCATGAAGTGCATCACACCTGTACTTACTAAGTTGTTTTTCAAATTACTGGGGTCACAATTACTGGAGGTGGAGTAGTGGTGCTTCAGTGCTAAAATTCTTTTTCTCCATGTGAGAGACTCAATTTTGAGAATTCCCTGCTAATGTGCATCATGCGCAACCACCACCTATCTGTCAGTGGAGGCGTGTGTTGCTAAAATGCTGAACAGGTTTCAGTGAAGCTTCTAAGCCAATATGGGCTAGGAAAAGAAGCCTGGCAATCTACTTCAGACAAATCAGTCTCTGGATCACACCGACGTGGTGCCATTGTGTGTGGGGTTGCCATGAGTCAATCACAATTTACTGGAGTACTAATTTACTAAAGGCCCAACTTATGAAGAATTTAGATTGGAATAGCTAATTTTGATTGAAATATCAAATGAACATGACCATGAGCCCTAGAGAAAGGTTTCAGAATATCTGAAGATGAATTCCTCTAGTAAAAACCTTCTAAGGTTTTTGCAAACCTCTAAGACACTCGATGTTGACTGAAAATCTTTGCCCAAAATTGCCTCAAAGTCCTACTTTATGTTACTTCCAACTTGCCTTTCAAATCCAGGCAGCTGAAATCATGCTTACCTGTTGTTGGGCTGAGTGGCCATGATGCCATTCTGCTCAGGTGGGGTCTCTGCTGGCTTGGATCTGAAGTAATTTACTAACCCCCCAAACACACTCTTGATGCTGTTGATGTGTGTCTGGCTGGTTTTCAGATCTTGGTCCATCTTGTCCACCATCTTCTCTGTGTGTTCCAAGACGCCTCGCTGACGGATGAGTTCCTTGGGACAGAAATGAAGAGGGGGTGGCGTTATTCCTTTTTGCCTTTGTCTCCTCATCCTATAAAGGGTGAGGCACAGCAGACATTTTTTAACCTTCTCAGAGCACAGATGGGAACATCCACCTGTTAGGTGTGAGTTAGTTCTGAAAATACATTCCTGTCTTATCCCTGCCTTCCTTCTTGTTTTCTTTCTGATTTGCTCTTGACCTCCTTTCTCTCCTGCTACAAGAGAGGTTGACTCACAGGATCCTATTCATTTGAAACGGATGGAAGTATGTGCCAGTGGGGTTTAGAGCTCAGGGTTAGGGCTAGCTGTAGACCCTCACTACCAACTAGCCTCTTAGCTTGAATAGCTCTCATAGACTTTGCCTTGCCACTGCCTTACACTCTGGTTCTTGTCTTCTTCCTGTTCATGAACTAGGTTTCAGTGTCCTTTCTGGGCCCTGGAAGTATCTGACTCCAAAGTCCTTTATGGGTCCTGGTAGTGTCTGACTCCAGATACATCCATAGTTTCAGTTTTAAAGTTCTCATTTCATCAGACTTACTGGTCAGATAGAGACTACTGGAAGCTGGGAGACTACGGCCCTTAGTTACTCTTAGGTCAGGAACTGAATTCTTTACTATGGCTCAATTTTCAGCCAAACAAAAGGTAGGTTGATAAGGGAACAATAACACTAGTGCTTCACAAACTTTAGAACAATCAACCATTTAAGATCCAAAGGGCAGCCTTTATCCAAGGCAAAGTTCAAAAGGGTTAGAAAAGAAAGAGGAAGAGAAACAGGAAACATAGGGAGGAAATAGGTAAATGATATTATAGTGAGGGGATTGAAATAATAGACATAAAACTAAATGAGTATAAATTGAGTATAAAACTGATGATCTGCTTGGTGAACCTCACCCAAATTCATAATAAAAACAAACAAAAAACCTACTCTGGTCTTATTGCTGAAACTAGCAATGGGATGATTCTGCCACAGGGCCTTTGCATGTGGTTAATTTCATGGCCATCATGCTCCTTGCCAAGATCCATGTCTCCCTCACTTCATTGAGGTCTCTGCTCTAGAAGGAACCTTACTTGAACTCCTTTCTATCCCCTCTCCACCTCACTCTGCATCAGTTTACAATGGCACACAAGTTCCATGAGTTACGCTCTGCTGTGTGCCCAGTGCTTCACTGAGTGGTTGCTCATTGCAGATGTGTGAATAGATGTATGAGTGATGCTTTTTGGCTATGGAGACGGCCTGGACCGTATCCTTAGTGACTAGTTTTGGCTGCAGGTGGGATGTACCACAACAGAGATACTAACGCCTGCCTTAGTGACAAACTGCTCCTGTTACTATTATGGGATTTAGCTACAGCCATGCCTGCTGTGTCCCCTCTCTGTATCCACTTTTCTGGCCTGAAAACTCTCAAGAATTTTGTTCTATTGCACGAGCTATCTGCATCAGGATCTTTTATCCTACCCCTCCTCATGGCTTGGCATGTCTTCAACTACACATATAATCTTTGGTGTTGGTGATGGTTGTGTGCTGTGGAGTCAGTGCTGACTCATAGCAACCCTGCATAGTGTTTCCAAGGCTGTGAATCTTTATGGGACCAGAAAGCCTCATCTTTCTCCCATGGAGTAGCTGGTAGTTTCTAACTGCTGACCTTTCTTTAGACACAAATAATCTTTGTTGTTGTTGTTTTTGTCAGGTGCCATCGACTCATAGCGACTCGGAACCGACTCATAGCGACCCCATGCACAGCAGAACGAAACAATGTCCGATCCTGGGCCAACCTCACTACCGCCGCCACACTTGACGCCATCAATGATGCTACATGGCTGATCCATCTCGTTGGGGGTCTTCCTCTTTTTCTCTGACCTCCGCCTTACCCAGCATGACATCCTTCTCCAGCGACCATTCTCTCCGGACAATGTGTCCCAAAGTATGAGAGATGAAGCCTAGCCATCTTGGCCTCCAAGGAGCACTCTGGTTGCACTTCTTCCAAAACAAATCTATTGGTTCTTTTGGCAGTCCATGGCACTTTCAGTATTCTCCTCCAACACCACAACTCAAAGGCATCAATTCTTCTACGATCTTCCTTAT
>NW_006408858.1:678567-696014 GCF_000296735.1 Chrysochloris asiatica | reverse complement strand
TTTTAGGGAAGGTTTTTACATTTATCTTTGGATATCCAGGGCTCAAGCATAACTGAATAATCAGATGAGGGACAGTTTGCTATGTCTGCTAGGTGGCTAAAGTCCGATCCTCAGAGCCTATGGTTTGGACGGTCCGCAATGCTTGGGCCTACAGGGCCCAACTATGCTGTTTTGAATCTGTTATTATCTACAATCCTGGCAATGATCCAATGTCACACAACAAGGTTAGTACACCTCTTTTTAGTTTCTCATTCCAAAGCTTCAAACCGTAATTCTTATCACAGTTAGCATCCTGGATCACTGTAATTTTTAAAATCCATGTACTAGTTTTGTTTTGTTGGCATGACTGAATTGGTTTGAAGCCCTGTCCCAAATTAAGAAAAACTAGGAAGAAAGGCCTACTGATCTACTTCTGAAAACCAGCCAACACAAACCCTCTGGACCACATCAGTACAGGACCAGACAGCATTCTATTTCATTGTGTATGAGGTCACCATGAGCCAAGGGTAGACTTGACAGTAGCGTTGACAACTGAAGAATAAATTGATGGAGGTCAATCTGGAGTCTATGTGTTGAATCTAAGATTTGAAATCTATCTTGGTTCTTTTACCCCCTTCCAAGAGTCCACATATGCACAGGTGCTGGCAGAACAACTATATACTAGAGTGAAACAAATCTGTCTAGCCAAGTCTGCCAGCAGCATGGAGTGGGTTCAGAACCACAGACTAGATTCCAGGCTGCATAAAAAGCTCTGGAGGGTGAGAGTGAGATGCTGGTGCTCTGCACTGTGTAATGCTGCAACCCGTGGTTGGGCATTACCCATAGGAAAAGATGAATGCACCAGTCTTAATTACCCATGCCCTACATGTTTCAAAGAGAGGACTACTCCTTGACCAGCACCTGGGAGGAGACCTCTGAGCCCTTGGAATGTTCTTGTTTACCTGAGGTCTTGGGCCATGAGCCAGAGAGTCCATGCCAACAAAGTGATTTTGCAGGGAGTACTTGGGTCATGTGGTATCAGCTTGACTTCTGCAGGGCCAGGTCAGCCCTGTGGATTGTCAACCATGTTCATGTGACCCATCCCTGAGAAAAACCTTTGAAGGCAAGACTCCAAGGGAGATTCCCTGGCTGGCAGTACCTTATGTGTGTTGTTCTCTATGATACTGGGAGATGTGAGTACTCTCTGCATGAGTCCACTGCAAGAGAACCACTGGATGCTCACCTTGGGCTCTGTCCTGTGCATCTTTTCCCTTTATTGATCTCAATCTCTATCCTTTCCACTGTTGTTGTTAAGTGATGTCAAGTTGGTTCCAACTCATAGTGACACTGTAATTTCCAAGGCTTAACATCTTCGTGGGAGTCCTGGTGTGGCACTGTGGATTAACGTGCCAGACTGCAAAGCCATTTAAACTGTAAGGTCAGTGATTCAAACTCACCAGCTGCTTCTCGGAAACTCTATACAGGGTAGCTATGGGTTGGAATTGACCCGACAGCACTTACCAACAACAACATCTTCATGACAGCAGAATGCATCATGTTTCTCCTGCGGAGTAGTTGGTGGGCTCAAACCGCACACCTTGTGATTTGTAGCTCAGTGTTTATCGAATGGAACCATTGCGCTCTCATCTTTTCACTGTAATACACCATGATTGTGATTATATCAACTTTGCTGAGTTCTGTGAGCCCTTCTTGTAAATCACTGAATTTACCATCATTTCTCACTCTCAGAACAATTACTTCAGAGGTGAATGGTCGGTATACACACAGCCTCCTCAGTTTCCCACAGCTTGCTACCTGGCAGGCAAAAGTGAGGGCTACCTGAGGGCATTAAAGAGGCCATCAGTGGAAGTGTTGAGGAAAGGGCAGATCTTGCTGAACATTAGGGCTGTGTGTTCAGTCACGTGATTAGTACAATGTACTTGATCTACCAGAAGGTAGCTGGCAAGTTCTGATGGTGTAATGTAATCATCAATAGTTTAAGAAAAAACGTTCTCATGAATCATTCCAAATTTAGCCACAACCCATCTGTCAACGGAGGTCTCTGTGTTGCTATGATTGTGAACAAATTTCAGCAAAGCTTCCAGCCTAAAATGGACTAGGAAAAAAGGCCTACTGATCTACTTTGGAAAATCAGCCAATGAAAACCTCATGGATCAAAATAGTCTGATCCACAACCAATCATAGGGATGTCACAGGACCAGATAGGGTTATAGTCTACTGTGCATGGGGTTGCCGAGAATTGGGAGGCTGAATTGACAGCAACCAACAATGAACAAACAAATCCATACTGGATGAAATATAGTCAGAGTGCTTCTTAGAAGCGCAGATGGTGAGACTTCAACTCACTTACTTTGGCCACATTAGCAGGAAAGATAAATTACTAGAAAAGTACAATGTGTTTGGGAAAGTAGCGGGTCAGTCAAAATGAGGGAAATTTTTACTGATGACACAGATTGACACAATGGGCCAAACATACCAAAATTGTGAGGATGGTGCCACCAAAAAACACACACACGAAACCAAACCCACTGCCATTGATCCAATTCCAGAGGATGGTACAGGACTAGGAAATGTTTTACTGAACTATACATAAGGTTGTTGTGAGTTGCAGTCGACTGGACATCACTTAATGACATCATCATCATTCAAAAAATTAATATAAATAGAAATCCAGAAAAGACCTAACGGTAAAGCTGTGATCCAATGACAAATACCCACCAGAGATAACCCAACAGAGATGTACAAGGATGTGATTCCTGGTCACAGGCTCAACTTACTCTTTGTACCTTGATTTCTCCTTCACTTCCAAATCTCTGCTCAGTGTTTTTTTCCCTCCCCTTCCCAGTGTCCTTCACTTACTGCAGGGCATTCAGCACTCAAGAGCATCTATTAAAAAAGGATATGGTGCTGAGAAGTGCAGGGGTGGGAGTGGGAAGTTGAGGAAGTAGCTACTCTACCTCCAGAGCTGACATAGAGACATGGATGAAGAAATGACTGGATCCCACAGCTGCCTGCCCTCTTCATCAGATTTTGCTTTAGGACAGTGGTTAGTTACGAATTCTGGCCCATCTGAACCACTAGAGGTGACCTTGGAGGGACAGTTCTGGTGGGTGTGACCCCTTGAAATGGGGGATGGTTTGGTTTGGTTCAAGGACCAGCTTCCCAGAGCATAAAGGCGTGGGATCACCCCTGCATGGGCACCCTGGGTACAGCCCTGGACAGTGCCTCTGCTCTTGGGCTAGTTTCTTTCTCTCCTCACTCTGCTACTAAGCATACTCATGAAAGCTTATAAAGCCAGTCACTTCATGCCTTTGTAGTCTCCCCATTTTTTATAGCCAGTATCTAAAATTCTCATCCCTATCAACCCAGTATACTGAAGGTACAAGGTTGTCTCTTAATATGAAGAATCCTTCCATTCGGGTTGGATTTTGAGTCACTGCTTTCATAGGCAAAAGTCTAGTTTGTCAAACTGTAGCAATTTGCACTTGTTCTCAGTATCAAACATCTGTATTTTCCTAGGTTCGAATTCTCGTCAACTAGCCATCCAAGTTAGGTCAGGTGGGTACTAGCTACAAGTTTGGGAGTTCAGACATGCCTCTCTGTACTTCAGACCAGCTGGTCCTAGGTTCCAGCCTAGCTCTAGCCCTAGGTCACTGCCCAGGAGCTCAAGAGTTCACACATCTTCCTAAACTTTAAACCAGCCTGCCCTTCCTCTTCTAGGAGGCCTTTTCCTGGAGGGCAGGGTGTCCTCTTTGAACAAAATGCTCAGCATGGCATCGACAGTGGTTAAGTGACAGGAGCAAGACAGTGAGGGGGACTGTATCAGATCATGTGCAAGAAATGCCAGCTGGGGTTTGAACCAATGTGACTGTCAATGATTGTTGTTACTGTTGTTAAGTGCTGTTGAGTCAGTTTTGACTCACAGTGACCCCTGTATAGGGTTTCCAAGGAGCATCTGGTGAGTCTGAACTGCTGACCTTGTGGTTCAAACCAACCTTGCAGTCCAGAGCTTCATCCCATAGTGCCACAACTGTACTGCCCTGAATTGAGACCACTGGCCCTGGAAGCATTACTGGAGCACTCTCAGCTATCAGAAGGGAAGAAGACTCTCTAGAATGTCATACACTTTTGCCAGGATTGTTAAAAGATGAATAAACACCAAATCCAAGTTTGACACAAACAGGTTCACCAAAAAGGGTGCAAACACTCATCATGTCCATGATTAGGAGACTGGTTTCATAAACACAATGAATATTCAATGGAACATGACATACATGTTGCCAACAGAGTCATTTCAGAGTCATGGCAACCCCATGGTGGGTCAGAATACAATGTACTCTGTGGGGTTTTCAATGGCTGTAACCTTATGGAAGTAGATCTCCAGGACTTTTTTCCTTGGTGTTGCTGGGTAGGTTTGAACTTTCAGTTAGTACACCAAACCAAACCTGTAACATTGAGTTGATTCTTACCTCTGGCTGAATCATTATGGAAGCACAATGTCAGGTCTTTCTTTTTTGGCACCGTTCAGTGCATTAGAATAGCCAATCTTTATGGTAGTAAAAACCATTTGTGCCACCTTGGGAGCCTAAAATATGCTATATCTCACTGTTGTAAAGTCAATTTCAACTCAGTGACCCTATAGGGCAAAGTAGAACCACTCCTAGGGTTTCTGAGGCTGTCAGTCTTTATGGAAGCAGGCTGCCTTATCTTTCTCCCAAGGAGCAAGCTGGTGAGTTCAAACTACCGACCTTCTGGCTAGCAGCCCAACATCTAACCCATTGCATGTTGTTTTTATTAAGTGCCGCTGAGTTGGTTCTAACTCACAGGGATCCTGTGTAGGGGGGTTTCTGAGGAGCAACTGGTGAATTTGAACTGCTAACTTTGCAGTTCAAGCCAACCTTGCAGTCCAGTCCCTTATGCTACATTGCCATACAAGGACTCCAACCCACTGCATAGCCACCAGGGGAAAAAACCCCAAACAGCCCATTATACACTGTTTTTGAACGACCTCCCATCCTATTAGGAAACATGCTGATGAACAAGTACGAAATGCTCCACTTATAAGAAAAAAAAAAGAAAAAGATTATGGTTACGTCTTTATGCCAAGTTTCCACAAGGACACAGAAGAAACTAATGATAACTGGTTGCCTTGTGCACAGTGGATGGCGGGGAAGGACATGTCTTACCCTTTTGTATGCTTTGGGTTTTGACCCATGTGATTGGAATTCAAGTTAAAAAAAAAAAAAAAAAAAAGGGAAAGGACACCATGCTTGGAAAAAGAGAGGTTGAGCAAAGTGACCACCAAGTCTCCCCATAGTTTTGCACTTGTGCTCACAAAACTGGCTGGTGGGACTGGCCCTGCCCTAGCTGGTTCTCCTCTGTCCTTTTGAGGTCACAACCCTGTTAGGCTCCATAGGAGAAAGGGAGCTGTAGAGGTGACTTGACCAAGTCACTTCCCTGTTTCCACCAAGTTGGACTGAATTCTGGTCATCACAGTCTAATGCTGTTGTTATTGTTAAGTGCTGTCAAGTTGGTTCCGACTCATAGTGACCTTGGGTAGGATTTCTGAGGCTGTAAATCTTTGTGGGTGCAGAAAGTCTCATCTTTGTCCTGAGCCTAATATTAAGTCTTGGGGGGAGAAAAATAAAAATTATTGTTGTTGAATCTATGCCAACTCATGGTGGCCCCATGGGTGCAGAGAATTGTGTTCCAGAGGATTTTTATTGGCTGATTTTCAGAAGCATATTGCCAGGCTTTTCTTCCAATGAAGGAGTCCTGGTAGGGCAGTGGTTAAAGCACCTGGTGGTGAACTGAAACGTTGGTGGTTCAAACCTACCAGTCAGTTCTTGGGAGAAAAAGGAAGCTGTTTGCTTCCAAAATGATTTACAGCCTTGGAAATCCTATGGTGCAGTTCTAATCTGTCCTCTAGGGTCACTATGAGTTAGTTAGGTGGCCTTAGGAGACTTGATGGCACAGTGGGCTGCTAAATGAAAGTTTGGCAGTTGGAACACGACAGCCACCGTTCCTCACGAGAAATATGAGACTGCTTCTGTAAAGACTAACAGACTTAGAAACCCTAGGGAGCAGTTTTACTCTGTCCTATAGGGTCGCTAGGAGTCCTGGTGTGGTGCTGTGTGTTACTACGCCAGACTGAAAAGCCATTTGAACTGCAAGGTTGGCGGTTCAAGCTCACCAGCTGCTCCTCGGAAACACAGGGTGACTATAGGTCAGAAACGACTCGACAGCACTTAACAACAACAACAATATAGGGTCGCTATGAATTGGCATTGATGGCAGTGGGTTTTGATCACCTAAGGCCTCAGGGTCTCCTCCCAAATTGAAGTGAAGGCTTTCCATTTAAACCTAAAAATCCAATAGGTATGAGATGTGATTATTGTAAGTTAGACCTTCTCAATGAGTATAAAGGCAGGAAGGAGAGCCAATAAAATGGTAAAACAAAGTAGGGAAGAGAAAGAATCCAAGAAAGAGCAATGGAGAAATGACAGAGCTGATGGCTATTTGCAAGGTTACATAATACACCTTTGAAAGGTTAACACCGTCTAAGACCATAAGCGACCAGGTCAGAATGAATCTTGTCAGAGAAAAGAAAAGGTCAAGGAAGAAAACACTTTCATTTCAATCATTAAGGTGAATTATTCTTGGTGGTGATGATGGTAGTTACGTGCTGTGGAGTCAGTTCCGATTCATAGTGACCCTGTAAATTTTCATAGGCACAGAAAGTCTCTTTTCTCTGCGGAGTGGCTGGTAGATTCGAACTGCTGACCTGTGGTTAGCAGTTCAACTCGTAACCCACTTCACTATCATGGCTCTTTAATCTACTAAAATTCTTTTAAAAATGTTTTACTTTGCCCAAATATAACTGTAGGCCGAGGAGAATGTGTTGTATAAGAAAGAAGAAAAGTCCCCATGTAGGTGACACTTTCTGGAACCTTCTATGAATAGGAAAGAAGAACTGGCAAAAGTGAAATGGAAAAAGAGACCATCTCTTCTCACACATTGTCTCTTGAGGACACGTTGTATGCTTTGGCTTGGGAAGTAAAGGTTAACCTACCTAACTCCAAACCCAAACCAAATTCACTGCTACAGAATTGATTGTGACTCATTACAAATCTATATATGGTTTCTGAGACTGTCCATCATTATGGAAGCAGGCAGCCTCATCTTTTCCTGTGGAGGGGCTGGTGGGTTTGAACCACTGACTTTTCAGTTAGCAACCAAGTGCTTCACCTGCAGCACCACCATGGCACCTTAAAACTAACTCGGGCTGTCTTATCCAACAGCTCTCCAGGCAGACAGGATTTCAACACTCCTACTGGTAAAGTTCTGCGTCAGAAAGATGAGGCTTTCTGCTTCCTTAAAGATTTACAGCCTCGGAACCCATGTACAGGGTCGCTATGAGTTGGAACTGACTCCACGGCACATAACAACAACTGGGAATGTGAGGAGCCCTGGCAGCATAGTTGGGCTGTTCAATCCACTAGCTGCTCCATGGGATAAAAGTGAGGTTTAAAAAAGTAAAGATTTACAGCTTTGGAAACCCCGATACTGGGTCACTATGAGTCGTAACTGACTTGAGGGCACACAACCACAACAACAACTGATGATGTAAAGAAGTAGGGTAAGAGGAACAACTCAGGGCCTCCAGGTCCTAATTAATGCCTGAAGCCTGCTACATGTATCACTCGGCCTGCGTCTCTCTAGAAAGAAGGGCAGGAGTCTGCCCAAGGAAATTTAAAGTATATAAAAAGAAACAAAATCTCCATTTTCCTAAACCAGCCTCTGCTGTTTCAAATTTTCATTTACCTGGGCATTACATACTTGGTAATAGAAAAAAAAAAAAGGATCAAGTAAGCAGATTAACGGCTGCGAAAGGCTCCGGGATCTTTCAAAGTACCCTCCCCACCACCACCATACGCACAACTACTTACAAAGTTAAATGATTACATGTACAAGAATCTAAGTTAGGCAATTCGAAAATTTCCAAAATCTTAACTCATTTCTAGACCCTGTTGGGTAACCCCAGTCCTTCAGTCTCGCCCTGTTATGTCTCAGACTCACCTCGGAAGAAGCGACCCCGACCCTTTCGGACTCGTACATGAGGGACAGGGACCGGCTGGTGCTGGCGGCCGTGGCTTCGGCCCTGCGCAGGACCTCCTGTCTCAGGCTAAGCTGCGGGTCTGAGGGCGCGTCGGACCCTTCGGGGAGGTCGCGGGCGTCTCTGTCGCAGTCATACTCCGCGTCGTCGTCGAATGGGTTGTAGCTCTTGGAGTAGGCCGACATGATGACAGCAAGAGTCTCAGTCTGGGCAGAAGGTGCGTGGCCGAGGCAAGGGATGGCCTTCGCGGGCCCACAGAGGCCCTCGTGAACGTCTCCGGTTGTGCTGCCTGCAGCAGGGAGGTCGTAGACAGTCACCAGGCTGCCGTCAACCGATCCGCGACAGCCGTGCCTTCCTTCTTCCGTCGGTCGCTCGCGGGCCCGCCTCCCTCCTTCCGGAGTCTCACACCCTTGGAGCCAACCATCACGCTCTGTGGTTGAGGGGACCCTAGCTGCTTTCTCCCCCCGCGCTGTGGTGGAACCATCCAGATCCCGCGCCCCACCCTGTTGGCAACAGAGATCACGTGGTAAGGCAGCCGGATGCGGCTGCGGCTGCGCAGCGAGGTGTGTGCTCACGGACCGGGTGCTGAGGGCTGGTGAGCATCGCCGCAGCGTGTGTTGATGGCGGCTGCCACTGTCCGGGGAGCCAGCGGCTGCGGCTCCAGCTCCGGTTCCGTCGCTGGCGCCTCGCGGGGCTTCTACTTCAACACAGTCCTGTCACTGGCCCGTTCTCTGGCCGTGCAGAGGCCAGCATCCTTGGAGAAGGTAACCTCGGCCGCGAACTGACTAGAGGAAGGGCCTGGCAGGATAGGGTGAGAGGCCCAACGGGGGTCACGAGAAGCCTGAGATGAAGAAAGCGACCGCTCGAGGGGCCCTTTCAGGAGGGGAGAAGGCCGGGAGGGGAAGAGGTCAGGGGCGAGGGTCGTGGAGAGGAGCCTGTCGGGAGGGCGGGGGTTCGGGCCGAAGATCACCTTGTGACCTTGCCGTGGGGGGGGGGGATAGTTGGGAGTTCTCTGCTCCCGAATCCTCCTTTTTATATTCTGTGATCTTGGGGAGATGCCTGCCCACTAAGATGAGGGCGCTTACACCTGCGTTCAGTGAGTCCTGGTAGCATATTGCAGTGGGCTACTAACTGTAAGGTCTGCGATTCGATCCCACCCACCACTCTGGGAGAAAATGAAGTTGTATGCTCTCATAAAGATTTATAAGCTTGGAAACCCTATACAGGTTTGCTATGAGTTGGAATCTGCGATCGCAATGGGTTTGCTTGGTTGGTTTTGGTCTCATAGGAAAGCGCCCTTGTGGCATAGTGGGTTCGACTTGGGCTGCTAACTGTAAGGTGAACGGTTCAAACTAACCACTCCACTGCTTGCATTACGATTTGGCAGCCTTAGAAACCCTAGTGCTGCTCTGTCCTAGAAGGCCCTCTGAGTCAGAGTCCATGGTGGTGATTGTGGAGGGCTTGGGTGTGGTGCAGTTAATGTTGTCAGTTGCTAGCCAGAAGGTTGGTGGTTCCTGTCCAGCCTTAGGTGCCTCAAAAGAAAGAGGTGCTGCTGAAGAATCAGCCACTGAAAACACTTTGGAGCATTTCTACTGTGTCCTAGAGTGTCACTCTTCTTGAGTTGGAATCAAACAGAAAGGCAGTGGGTTTGATTTATTTCATATTGTATTTTAGAGCCCTGGTGTCACTGTGATTAAAACAATGAGCTGCTATCCAAAAGGTTAATGGTTTGAACCCACTAGTCTCTCCATGGGAGAAAGGTGAAGCAGCCTACTCTATAAAGATGTAGAGCCTCAGGAGACCCTAGGGAGCAGCTCTACTTTGTGTTAAGAGGGTCTCTATGAATCAGACTATATGGCAGTGTATTTGGGTGGGTTTCATCTGTCTTGCTCACCTGATGGCATTGTCTGGGATGAACTGGTAAAATAGTGTGGTTGAAAATGCTTTCTGAACTACAAACTCAGAGGCAGGTGGGACAGATGAGGGGGAGGTGGTAAAACTGATACAAGATTGGGTGTTTGAAAGAACTGTGACCGGGAAGGAATGTGGACTGTGTCAGTAAGCAGAGAATCGAGAAAGGAAAACTCCCTCCACAGGAATCCTGTATCTGGGGAGGTGAGAGACACTCAAGGGTATGCCAGGGGATGGTGGAAAGAACCCAGATTATAGAATCAGAGTGAGATTTGATCTCTGCTCTGTTACTTACTGTGTTGTCTTGGGCAAGTTACTTCAACATTCTGAGCCTTTGTTTCCTTCCCAGTAAGAACTCAGGTTCTTCCTGAGCTGTGAAGTGCCTTCCAGTTAATTCCAACTCATAGCTACCCTCTCGGAAGGCTAGGACACAGTGAAACTGTTCCCTAGAGTTTTTTTTTTTTTTTTTTTGGGTTACAATGAATAATTTATTTTCATACAGTTTCAAATTAGACCTTTTATTCTTTTTTAAATTAAATGTTTTTATTTTGCATTGAGTGAAAGTTTACAGGGCACATCATCAGCTTCACATTCAACCATTCATATAGCTTGTTTCGTTACATTGATTGTTATCCCCACCATATATCATCAGTTTACAGTGTTTCTCTCTATCCTCTTTAGCTTTTTTTTTTGGATGGGGGGGGGACTTGGCTTTTTGGAATTTACAGTCTCGGCTTTTAGGGAAGGTTTTTACATTTGTCTGTGGATATCCAGGGCTCATGTATGAGATTACTAACAAGCATTACTGAATAATCAGATGAGGGACAGTTTGCTATGTCTACTAGGTGGCTAGAGTCTGATCCTCAGAGTTTATGGTTTGGACGGTCAACAATGCTTGGGCCCACAGGGGCTTGGCCTCCTGACCGGGTCTGCACTGTCTGCATCTGAATCCTCCTTATTTATTGATTGTTTAAGGGACACTGCCTGTCTTAGGTGGTCAGTGCGAATTCCTCAGTCTTACCAGTCATTGAGACTCATTGCAGCATGGCAATGTCTCTGTCTTAAGTAGCCGAGGTTCCACGTGATCCTTACCCGTCTCTGGCCACACGTCCAGCATAAACAGCCGCCATCCGAGGAAGGCAGGGAGGGAGGAGATCAGCTGGGGACCCCATGCGCCCGACGTTGGCGGCCCACCACCTGCTATATGGTGACCAAGCAGGATCATAAATTTGAGCATGTAGCTGATGAATATCCCCAGACAAGTGTATATTGTTCCACTGTCTCCTAAAATGCTGTTGGATTAAGTTCCAATTAATTTCTGGGTTACTGAAAGATAACGCAAATCTACTTATACCTTGAGTAACCTTAGCTGGGTTCCCTAGAGTTTTTGAGTGTGCAAATCTTTCCGGGAGCTAAGTCTCATCTTTCTCCCATGTATTCGTTAGTGTGTTTGAATCATTGACCTTGCTGTCAGTAAGCAGAGACTCAGTGCTTAACCCACACAAGGGCTCCTTGAAGGTAGAAATTGTGCAGAAGACGTTGGCTTTCTTTCCTTGCCAGGATGTGATGAGACTGAAGGAATGGTATTATTTTTCTGCACAGCTCTTTGACAAGAGAGAGGACACCTGATAGCAGCAGAGACCTGATAGACTGCAGAGCTACTGGAGGTGGAAGTAGATTTGTGCATCTGTGAATGGGGTGAAGCCAAATGGCTGTTTTTCAGGCCCTTTGCCAGATTAACTTTGTCCTTGACTTTATAGGCTCTGAAACTTGATTTTATCATTCAACTGCAAGGTGAATGGGTCTTGGGAGACTGATAACAACCTGACTTCCCTTAAAGAGCAAGTAATATAGACCAGAAAGAACACAAGGTCTGGAGACAGAACCACTGTAATTTAAATCCTGTGTTACTTGGATAAAGGAACACTTAGGGTGCATTGGTTAAGCGCTTGGCAGCTTCATAAAGATTTATAGCCTTAGAAACCCTATGGGACAGTTAGTTCTGTGAGTTGGAATTGACTTGGCAACAATAGGTTTAGTTTTAAGGAGCCCTGGTGGCACAGTGCTTGAGCACTTGGCTGGTAAGAGTCCTGGTGACACAATTGTGTGCTCGGCTATAAAGTTGGCATTTCAAACCCACCAACCATTCTGAAAGAGAAATATGAGTCAGTCTGCTTCTGTAATATATGACAGCTTTAGAAACTGTATGGGGCAGTTCTTACCTGTGTATAGGGCCATCATGAGTTAGCATTGGCTTGATAAGCACTGGCTTATCTGGCAAATCTCTTCCTGTGTTTTAATTTCACCCACTGCCTCTGAGTTGATTCGGACTCAGAGTGATCTTGTTGGTGGTGGTGTTGTTATATGCCGTGGAGTCGGCTCCGACTCATAGTGAGTCTGTGCAGGGTTTCTGAGGTTGTAAATCTTTTATGGAAGCAGAAAGACTCATCTTTCTCCCACAGAACAGCTGGAAGTTTTGAACTGCTGACTGTTAGATTAGCAGCCCGATTTGTAACCACTACACTACCAGAGCTCCCTACTGCTCCATATGGTTTCTGAGACTCTTAATTTTTATGGGAGCAGGCAGCATTATCTTTCTCCCCCATAGCAGCTGTTGGGTTTGAACCTCCAACCTTTCGGTTAGCAATCCAACACTTAACCCACTGTGCCACCAAGATTCCTTGGTCCCTATGTAGACAATGTTGAACACATGTCTTCTTCTGGGAAGACCAGCCCCCTATGAAAACCTTGGCTGCTGAGTCTGTCAGGAACTTTCCAGGGCAGAAACATTTTCCACATGTTGCATTTCTCACTATTATAGAAAGGAGCATGCTTGGCATTAACCTTCACAGAAGGAAAGAACATAAGGAAGCCTTCAGATTCTACCTGTGTCTTTTTCCCCTTGCTCTGATGTCCTTTTATTACAATAAACTTTAGCCATGAGTACAACTATATATGTGTGGGTGTTCTTGGGGACATTTGAGGCAACTTATTCCTTAGAGGTGGCTTATGTCATCAGATAAATGTGAATTTCTCGTATCTTCATCTAGGATTTTAAGACCTGGTTATGCAAGGGACCATTGTTATTATTTAGTCCTATATAGCATCTGCTTACTACATTTCCTCTACTTCTGCATTTCTCCTACTTCAGAACAATTGATAAGTTCCTCCTTAACATTCCTAAGGAATAACTTCTTGAGGTTCTTCAGAGTAAAGGAATTTCTGAATTTGGGATAATAAAGATGGAGAAAAGGCAGGAGGAGGGAGATGTGTATTGAAATATCTCTCGTTTCTTCATTTCTGTTTTCTCTCTTATTCTGCTACAGAGAGAGGACAGAGGGCTGCTTGGGATATGACACAGATTGGGTTGACCTGGGACTGGCTATTTTCTGAACCAGATCTGACATTTTGGCTCATACACTAGTAAATTTGGCAGCCACAAGGTTGGCAATTCAGATCCACCAACTATTCCATAGTACAATGAGGCTGTATCCCATAAAGACTGACAGCCTTGGAAACCCTCATGAGCAGTTTTGCTGGAGTTGCTGGAGTCGGAACTGACTTGATGGCAGTGAATTTGATTAAGAGGCACATGAATGACCTGGCTTCCCTTTCTGTGCTCTTCTACACATTACAGTTGTGTTTGCCGGCTCCACTCACCTCCTTTAATCCCTGGTGGTAGAACTAGTTATCTACGCAGTGGTTTTGACTTATGCTTCATTTTTTCATTTATTCTTTCAGAGAATGTTTCTTGAGTACCTGCAGTATATTGGTTGGTATATTATTAAGCACAGGCATAGTAATTGTGTTGGACCACAGAAACAGTCCAAATTGTGCTGCTCGGGTGACCATGAACAAATTAGATTTACTGCCTGCCCCTCTTGTATTCTCAGGTTTGGTGACCAGATTTCTGCTACTTTCAGATAGTGAAACCCATGACCCATTGGCACCTGTTTCCTGAACCATATCTGAACTTTGGCCTGTTTATGTTAGGCTGTCCTAAAGACTAGACTACCACACCTTAGCCCCACCCTTGGGATTGGAATCTACCTTTGAGAACTGTCGGGGACCTGCCTCGACAGGGGAGTTGGGGTCACGAAGTAGGGAGGTCTGGCGGCGACAGAGACAGAAAAAGAGTACACACAAAGACGCAACGAGCAAGACAAAGAGACACCCTGAAACTAGAGTGGATGCAGAACTGGCGGGCAGACCCTGGACTACAGGCATCGTGGCCCCTACAGGCAGTAATGCACAGCCAGCTCTGCAGGCAGTAATGCACGCGGGCTTCAGTATGCGCCCCCTTTTTATTTCAGGGAGGGGCTTTACACAAAGGCAAAGGGGATTATTAAGACAGGGTATAGAAATGAAATGTGATTAATCGTTCAAAACAGGACACAATGATCTATAGGAACAAATTCTAAAACATACATCACAAATTGTCTTGATAATCTAACATCCTTAATTTTCTAGAAATTCAAGCAAATTGTTATAAATTACTTTTTAGGTTCAAATCCCAAGGCAGCAGCTCGAGGTTTTTCCAGGCTAATTAACATACCTATAGCTCTTACTCTCGAATGGGTAAAGGTGAAAAGGAGTCCAGCTGTTTCAGCTACCTGGCCTAGGCTTGCAGGAGGAAGGAGGACGCTTAGGTTAATGGTTTGCACCTGGGGACGATTTGAGACGGCTGTCACTATTGTTCCTTGAATAATACACTGGAATTCGCCAATCTACTTTGAGTGAATTCCTTGGGCAGACTGTCTCCAGAGTCTCCCAGCAAACTTGCCTTTGGAACTTTTTACAGCCTCGGCTTTAGGAAAGGCTTTTGTTTTAATATTTGTCCATGGGTATCAAGGGCTCATGTATTAAGTTAATATCAAACATAACTGAATAACTTGATAAAGAACAGTTTTGCCATGCTTGCCAGGTGACCAGAGTTTGTTCCTCAGAGAGATTTGTTCCCAGAACCTTACGCACTGCCAACACAGTGGAGACATTAAGAGAGGCACATAAGAAACCATTTTCTCAGAAGCTACAATTACTGGAGTTTGAAGCATAGAATGAATAATAGGACCAAAGAAAATTATACAGAGCTAGCCCAACAGTGAGTTCATAAAAGCCAATGAACCCGGGACGTCCGGAGGTTACTTCCTTGGGCCCTCAGGGTCCCTGGCTAGCCATCCTGAGTGGGACCATCGTGTAGGATTTTCGTCCATGATACAGGGCCTCAACATCTCAGTGATTGCAGTCTCCAACAGAGAATGCCTTCTGTGAAGCTTTCTGAAGCAAGTCCCACTCCTTCCGGAGAGCTCTCCTGGAGGAATGGCAAGAGGAGAAAAATAGATAAGACACAAAGAGAGGCTTTTCGACACTGAGATCCTCTGCTTGCTATTCCTACTCTGCTTCCTGATGCTTACTTGTCTTCAGATCATGCTATGTTGCTCCTGCCAAGCTGCCTCCTAGCTCAGCCTGGTTATGTTTCGTCTGTCTTCGGGAAATCATATGAACTCTTCCTGTCTGACTTGTGTCAGACAAGTAGCGCCCCTACCCTTACGACTACACATTCCTACAAATAAAGACCTAGGCAGAGCTGCAACCCCAAACAATCACTGCCATCAAGTTGATTCCAACTCTTAGTCACCCTGTAGGCAGAGTAGAACTGCTCCATAGAGTTTCCAAGGCTGTCAGTCTTTCTCCTGTGGAGCAATTGGTGGGTTCAAACTGCAGACCTTGAGGTTAGCAGCTCAATTATTAATCCACTGTACCACCAGGGCCCCTTTGGCAGAACAGAAAAGGTAGCAGTATTCTTTGCCCTTTCTGTTTTTCTTTCCACTTTCAGGGAATTTGGTTGGCATCCCTTCCCCATGCTCTGAAACATGTTCTCTCATTCCTTCATTTGCAGTGCCAGAATACAATAATGCTTCGCTAACTAATGATCTGGTGTTGAAATGGCACTGTGGCATTAGGGACTGGCTGAACCCTCCATGGTGGACATATGTGGTCCAGAACATGAATTTGCTCATTCTCATCTAGCTGGGCACCATCTAGTTCTTCTGGTCTCAGGGTTGTGGAGGCTGAGGTTTACATGGCCCATTAATTCATTGTACTAATTATTTCCATGCATCTTCAGTTTTCTTCCCTCTTCTTTTCTCAGGGATCAATGTATTATTAAGTTCTGCTTAGTTCTTGTTGAAAATAAACATAGAACTGATGATCTCTCTGGTTTTCAACATTTGTTTTACCTCTGCTCCAAAGACTTGACTGAAGAAAGTTTTCAGAGTGATTAAGAAAATGAACCGGGACTTCTGTGTCCCTCACAGTATGTCAGGTAGGGCTAGTTTTCAATATGGGTGTAGGGGCACTGAAAATTGAGTCATGGGGATGAGTTCATTTCCAGACTTGAAGGGTGACTAAGGGTCATGGTTTCAGGGATTCTACTAATCTCTGTCTGATCCACAAGCCTGTTCTTTTTATGATTTTGAGTTTCAGAACACATATTTTTGGGGCCATAATTCAAACATCTGGTTTCCGGCTTGGATTTAATTGATGAGGCAGGGAGGACCTTTTGGATTTTGGGGGATCCTGAGGATGATAGAACCCTGTTGGCGCAGTGGGTCATAAGCATTGGGCAGTTCAAAGCCACTTGCCACTCCACAGGAGAAAGATGAGGCAGTCTGTTCCCCTAAAGAGTACAGTCTCAGAAACCTAGGGAGCAGTTCTACTCTCTCCTAAAGTGTATCTATTAGTCAGAATTGACTAGATGACAGTGGGTTGGGTTTGGAGAGAAATGGAATATGATGGGTTGACTCCCCCATGGAACAGAAATGGATTCTATTTCTGAATCATGACTGCAGATGCTCTTTCCAGCTGTCTTGTGTTTGCACTTTGCAGTCAGTGAAGGTGGTATTGTCTCTACTGCCTTCCCTCAGCAGCTATTGATTTGACATGCAGTTCATTTTCCTCGTTACTTGTTTATCAATTGATTTATTTTTGTATTTATAGTTCTCATGTAGCTTGATGTTGTGGGGAAAAATCTTAGCCTGTTGTGAATATTGTCAAGTCTGCAGCGCTTCTTACATTTGTGGGACAAATAAATACAGGGTTGAGGCAGAATTCTTAGGTCAGAGATGCACATTTTTTGCTGTTATGTGATCTTGAGTCGATTCCAATTCATAACAACTCTATAGGACAGGGTAGAACTGTCCCATAAGAGGTCTGTCTTGCACTTATGCCGGGGACTGACCTCGACATATTTGTGTTGGTCACAAGTGTTTGGTTCACGAGGAGGGGAGATCCAGTGGTGATAGAGATAGCAAAAGAATACACAGACAGACAGACAGAAGGAGGGAGACAAGGAGGCACCCAGAAACCAGGGTGGATGCATCACTGGTGGGCAGACTTGGGACTACAGGCATCATGGCCT
>NW_006408858.1:675832-678117 GCF_000296735.1 Chrysochloris asiatica | reverse complement strand
CTTGACCTTGCAACTTTTACAGTCTGGGCTTTTAGGAAAATATCACATTTATCTGTGGACATTAAGGGCTCATGTTTGGAATTAAATAAATATAAATGAACACTAAGACGAAAAACAATTTGCTATTAACTGCCAAGTGGCTAGATCTGTTACACTAGGGCCTATAGGGCCTCGAACCTCTGCATGGTCTGCAACACAACGTTAGTTCTCAGAGGCTCTGTCTCTGTTGCAAAGCCATTTGCTTTTCTTGAAAGTTT
Organism: Chrysochloris asiatica; assembly: GCF_000296735.1. Classification (NCBI taxonomy): domain Eukaryota; kingdom Metazoa; phylum Chordata; class Mammalia; order Afrosoricida; family Chrysochloridae; genus Chrysochloris; species Chrysochloris asiatica. Next base: position 677,860 of record NW_006408858.1, on the reverse strand, counting down.
CGGCATTTGGACTGGTCTGAGAGTCCCGATGCAGGACAGCCAAGGCTGTATCATGGAAGCAAGCAACTATGACATTCACTTATTAACATAGTGTTTGTGTGCTTACCTCAGGAAGGAATCTTTGTGGCACAGTTATCTAAGTGTTAACTGAAGGTTACCAGTTCAAATCCACCAGCTGCTCCAAGAGAGAAAGATGAGGTTCTGTGCTCACATAAAGATTTACAGACTCAGAAACCCCAGAGAGCAGTTCTAGTCTGTCCTATCACTCGCTAAGTAACCTTGTGTAGGGTTTCTGAGGTTGCATATTTCTGTGGGAACAGAAAGCCTCACCATTTTCCTGCAGAGCGACTGGCAGGTTTGAACTGCCAACCTTGCAGTTAGCAGCCCCATGTTTATCCGACAGTGCCACCAGGGTGCCTTACTATGTCCTATAGGATCACTCTGAGTTGGGATTGACTCTTCAGTTGTGGGTTGGGTGTTTTGGTTTTCTGTGCCAGGCACCGGGCATTTCAGGAACAAATAAATAGGCAGGGTCTTGCTGTCATGGAGTTTCCTCTGGAGATAGACCAATAGACAAGCATTAAACAAAAAGATGACAAGTCAGTATAATTCAAAATTATAAAAAGGACCAAGAAGCAAAAGTAAATGGTGCTGGTGAATTTTATGTTATATGCATTAAAAATCCAAAAAGTAAGTGGCATGATGAGAGAGAACATGGGAGTCAGGGAAGGCTTCACATAAAATTAAAGGATGGTGGGTCAGTGGGTTAAGTGCTGGGCTAATAACTGCTAGGTTGGCAATTTGAGTCCACTAGATGCTCTGCAAGAGACAGTCTCAGAAATCCCAAGGAGCAGTTCTGCTCGGTCCTGTTAGGAGTTGGAATAACTCAGTGGCAGAGGGTGGGGTTAAAGGATAAATAGGATTTAGTCAATGAAATGTGGGTGAAATAATACACCTAGCAGAGCATATCTGTTACTAAAAGGCTATGGTAATTTTCAATCAATTTGACCACCTTAAAGCCGTAGGGAGCTACCAGTAAACCAGTTGCTAGTGAGTTGCCTCAGACTCATGATGATCCCATGTGTGTCATATCTGAACTGTGCTCCACAGGATTTTCAATAGCTGATTTTTCTGTCCCCAGGCTTGCCTTTTAAAACATATTTGAATGGACATAGTCCACCAACAGTTTGATTAGCAGCTGAACTAGAAATGGTCACTTTAAATGGGTGGATTTTCCTAATCCAGTTTGGCAGTTCCTCAAAATATGTTCCGAAGGTCATGGAACCATTTGCAAATAACCAAAATAGCATCTTTAATGAAACCAAGACTTAGGGTTACTTGCTGGATAAGTTCTTTTCTATATGCTTTTGTTACTACATGTGCCTCATGTCAAGTCATCTTTGTTTATAGCTCTGAGTTACTTAGACAGTGTTAACAATGTTCAGTATTCGCTGTTTAAGGGGGCAGGATATTTGAGAAAGATTGAATTAAAAAATATTCTTGGCAAAAAATGACCACTAATACTTAATCTTTAGTTCTCAGGGAATTTTGTTTCTCCAGAGGTTTCAGATAACAGACATCACACTTTTTAAAAAACTGTAATTACCCAGCATTTAATGCTATTATTTGTTGTAGCCTTCTTTATTTTGACCTAAATACTTTACCTACACTCATTCTGATGGTTGATTCTCATCTGCAATTTTCTTTTTTTTTTTTAAACATGCACTGTTTTAAATTTAACTATTTAAATTTAACTATTTAACTAATGTAGTTAACAAATATTTCTTTGTAAGAAAAATTGTAATTGATGAGTTTACTACATTTTACAGAATTTTCACAATTATTTTAGTATAGTCAAAGACTTAACATTTGAAATTTACCATTTTTTTTTTACAGGGAGAAATCTTAAAGGGATTTTTTTTTTTTAATTTAAGGTTTTTATTGCGGATTGAGTGAAAGTTTACAGGGTACATCATCAGTCAATTCATATAACTTGTTTCATTACATTGATTATAATCCCCTCCATAT
>NW_006408858.1:668014-673052 GCF_000296735.1 Chrysochloris asiatica | reverse complement strand
CATCAATGATGCCACCTGGCCAATCCATCTCGTTAGGGGTCTTCCTCTTTTTCTCTGACCCTCCATCTTACCCAGCATGACATCCTTCTCCAGAGACTGTTCTCTCCGGACAATGTGTCCAAAGTATGAGAGAAGAAGCCTAGCCATCTTGGCCTCCCAAGGAACACTCTGGTTGCACTTCTTCCAATTCTTCTACGATCTTCCTTATTCACTGTTCAGCTTTTGCATCCACAGTACCAAAAACTCAAGTAGCATACAGTAGCTATGAAATGAATACTGGAAAGATTTTAGCCTAATTCTTAATTGTGCTTTAGGTGGACAAAAGATAAAAAATAAAATAAAGTTATAATAAAAACAATTAACTACAACCTCAATATTCCTTGTGCTTTACAATACTCCTCTTTTTTTTTTCTTCTCTTTTAAAAAATATTTTCTGCCAAGCAATTTTTTGTTTTTCAAGTGTTTGTTGTGGATTGAGTGAAAAGTTTACAGGGCAGACCATCAGTTTTACATTCAACAAATCATATACCTTGTTTCATTACAATGATTATAATCCCCTTCTTGTACCATCAGATAATAGTATTTCTATCTATGCACTTTAGCTTTTTTTAAAAAGCAAAAACAAAAACAAACCACTCAGGCATATGAAATAATCTACACTTCCAAAGGGCACATTCTGCAAGTCTGACTCCTGGCCACCAAGCTCTTAGTCCTTCTCTTTCTATGAATCTAGAGTCTCAACCGCTCCCCTTCTCCATGCCCCCATCTCTGCCTCAATTTCTGGCATCGCTGCTTCCTGGATAAGGTCCTTCATTCTGCTTGTGCTCTTCTCCCTTGATGGTCCTAGGGTCCTCTGTTTCTGTACGATCAGAGTAACCACTCGCCTGTTTTTGTTACAAACTTCTACCTTTACAATTGGGACAGTCGCAATGAGTCATGATAACAGTTATTCACTGTTGAATCATTTGAATCTTAATCTTCATCTCTTTTCCCGAGACCCATCTAGACAAGATGACAGCTATTCAGTGGGAACTCTTCCTCCCCCACCCCCACACTCTTAAATTAAACTCCCTATTGAAACCATGTAAGCCAGTCATTTTGTGCCTTTATCGCCCCTCATTTTAGGTAGCCAGTATATAAGTTGCCCGTCCCTATCTGTCCTGTGTACAGAGGGGATAGCATTGATACTTGATGTGAAGACTCCTTCCCTCTTTGTTGGTATTTAGAGTAAGTACCTTTCTGAGTATAGGTCTGGTTCATCAAATTGTAGCAATTTACCCTTGTTTCCTTTATCAAAAAAAGTTTTTTTTTTTTTTGTATTCTTCCTCTATTAAGCAATTGAGGCTAGGTCAAATGGGTAATGTTTGCAAGTGTGGGTGTTCTTGTGCATCTCCCCTCACTTCATATTAGCTGAATGCTTCACTCTCAGCTCTAGCCCTTTGTGGCTATGTTCTTGTCCATGGGCTCAAGTGTCCTCAGGTCTCACCACACTTTGGACCAACCAGCCCTTCCTCTTCTCTCTCATCTTCAGGTCAACTGGAGTCAATGGACCTTGGTTGAACTCAGCCCATTTCTTCATTGCTGCCTTTCCCCCTCTTCCACTTACCAGTAGACCAATATGGTTGCCAGCAAGCTTACATGCCTATTCAAGTGTTCCCTTTGAATTTCAGTCTTAGAGGGGAGTTTGTCCTGAAGGAACTTGATTGCTTCTCTTGATGACTTCCTGGCAAACAGCTTGCTTATTCTTGTAGTAGCCAGTCATACTGACATTTTAGTTTTGGATTTTATCTGATGATCTTTCTTTGAAGCTGTATCTTCTGTTGCTCTAGCTGTTCCAAGCAGGTCTGCTTGTCCTTTCCAGTGGGAATGTCCCACCTCATAAGGTTCTGGATAGGACTCAGGATTCTACCTCAGGTCCTATACTCTGCAAAGGCTCCGCAAGAGGCCTATTTCACGGGCTTACAAGTTTTCTGTAATCATGTTTTCCAACATTCCTTTCTATCCAACTCAAGTGTGTATTTTACAAGAGTAGGCAAGGGAAACTACTATAAGGCAGTCAAGGATTTTACTATTATTTATCCTCTTTAAGCTATACCTAGATCCCTGTATCCCAGAGCCCTGTTGTTCCAGGTTGAGTATGCATCACTATTTATCTCTGTCCCACTAGGCCATGCAAACCTGTCTCAGTGTTCCCCTATCTATCTTGTTCTTCTGCCTCCTCCCCCTTCTTGTATTGCCCTCTCCAATACCCGAGCTAAACCCCACACCCCAACCCCTCTTTTGTGGTTACCTCATATTCCATTAACTCTTCCCTCTTAAGACAGTCTCTTTAATCCTGTAATCTACCTGACCTTCTCACCACCTGGATCTCTGTTCTTCTGTGTTTACCTTCTTTCACATTGTAATTGTTTTGATCATACACTGACCTCCCAGATCCTCTGTTCTTACAATTTTATTCTGTTCTTGACTCTCATTTGTCGATTGAGTTCAGGGTGATGCTGCCACATATGTCATTCTCTGCTTTTTGTCTGTTCTTGTTGAATGTTTTTCAGCAGGGTTGGCTTTGGCAAAATCCAAAAGCTTCTGTTTATCCTGGAATGTTTTGATTACACCATTGTATTTGATTGACAGCTTTGCTGGATAGAGATTCTTGGTTGGAAGTTTTTTTTCTTTCAGGATTTAATATATGTCTCGTCATTGCCTTCTTGCCTGCCTGGTTTCTGTTGAGAGATCCGAGATAATCTGATTTGCTTGCCTTTGTATGTTACAGTTCTCTTTTCCCTAGCTGCTTTCAGTATGCTGTCCTTATCTTTGAATTTGGAGAGCTTGATTATGATATGTCTTGGTGATTGTCTTTTAGGGTCTGCACTTCCTGGGGTTCATTGAGCTTCTTGAATGTTTATCTTTTTGCTTTTCAGGATGTTAGGGAATTTTTCTTTCAGAAGCTCTTCAACTATCTCCTCTGTGGACTTGTGTGATTCTTCCTGGTCTGTAGTGCTGATAATTCTGAAGTTATTTCTCTTCATGATGTCCAACATGAATCTTAGGCCTTCTTCAGATTTTCTTATCCTTTTTTGTATTTGCTCTTCTATCTTAGTAGTGTTGAGAGATTTATCTTCTAGCTCACTAGCTCTGGCTTCTGTCTTCTTCTTCTAGTTCACTAGTTCTGGCTTTTATCTCTTCAATTGTACTCCTTTGCCCTATCAGTGTATTGCCCATTTCTGATATTCTATTATTAATCATTTGTACCTCTTTCTGTAGATTTTGGATTGTTTCCAATGCTGTATCTGTCTTATTGATTGTTCCTGTAACACTTTCCTGACTTTTCCTTATTTTTCTCAACCCCATTATATAGTGTTTGGATACGTTTTATAATCATTTTCCTGAATTCCTTCTCCGGCATTCCTAAAGCGTGCCCATCTTCCAGTATGGAGTGTAGGTCTATTTCCAGCTCATTTGCCTCAGCCATTTGATATCGTTTCTGGACATATGCTGATATGGTCATCTGTTTTTTGGGCATATTTAGGAGTTATCTGTGGCCTTAATACTTAGATGGGTATGTATTTAGGTATTTTTTATGCTTCCTGATTTCCTCCAGGTAGATGTGATCAAAAGATGGGTTTCCCTTTTCACTCTTCTTCCTGAGAAATTTCAAGATGCCACTGTTGGTCATCATGACGTAACTCAGGATTTAATTTTCGGCCTATTTCCTTTTTAGTCTGACTGTCCCTGTCCACAATCCCTGCTCAGGTCTTTTTCCTAGTGATACACAGTTCAGGGCTGGCTGTGGCCATTTGCACTGCTGTTTGGTTTTAAGTGGAAACTAAATTTTGAAGAGATCTGTGTGCATGCATAGTAGAACCCTCCGGGGGTGGGGCCAGTGTCCACTCACTCTGGCACCACCTCTAGTCACTGGAATGGAGGTAGGCAGACAGCGAGAGACCAATAAACAGTTAACAAAAAACAACGTCCACACCTTTATCTCCATGGTTCTGTCAAGCGTCTGTGGCTGCTGTGATCCTTCCCCTGCTTGGTCTTTCCCAAGATGGTGGCTCCGGGAGCAGCTGAGCATCTTGAATTAGAGAGCAGTGGATTTCTTGCTTCTGACAAATTCCCCTAGCTTGTAAGCCTTCCAACCTTGTAAATATACCTTTATATGTGGTTCAGAGTTGTGGCACCATCCCCTGAGCTGGCTTAGTTTAGTATTCTCTGTTGTTGCTGTTGGAGCTCCTCACTGCACTCCCACCCAGTCCACCATCTTGTTTGTTCTTCTGACTTCTCTTAATGAGAAGCTTCTTGTTTCTTTCCCATGTGGGTTTGCTAAGGCAAATACAAAATTCTACAGCATGGACAAATGAAGCAACTAAAACTGAGGATTTTCTGCCCCTAAAGCTCTTTCTAGTAGCTGATCAGATCAACAGCAGTGACCTCCGTATATCTTCTTCTAGATGACAGGAACAAAGGTATTTAGAGGTCAAAGAATGTTGGGAAAAATCTTACAGTAGGCCTGAAGGGAACCCAGGTATGACTGAAATAGTAATTTTCTTCTATTTTTGACTTCCATATTGTTGTTGTTATGTGCTGTGGAGTCAGTTCCTACTCATAGTGACCTTGTATAGGATTTCCGAGACCATAAATCTTTACGGGAGCAGAAAGCCTCCTCTTTCTGCCGCGGAACAGCTGGTAGTTTCGAACTGCTGACCGTGAGGTTCACAGCCCTATTCATAACCACTACGCTACTTCTATACAGTGATTGTTATTGACTCTATGATCTTACAAACTCGATAACAATGTCTAGAAATAGAAAATAAAGTTTTATATGATCCAGTAGACTACCAGAAATGCAGTGTGGTATCACCTAAAACATCTTTTAAAATAATTCAGTTTACAGAATTCTTTCATAGTCGTTTCACTAAGTCACAATCAGAAAAAAAGTATATATTTCTTAAAATAATCAATAGAAAGTAAAATTTCTCCCATGATGTACTTTCATTTCATTTTATTAAAAAACATACATAAATGTAACAAGCTTTCCAAA
>NW_006408858.1:654103-667914 GCF_000296735.1 Chrysochloris asiatica | reverse complement strand
AAGAATAGACATTTACATGTTCAACTGAATACATTGGTTGCCTTACTTTGATTAGACCTGTTTAACTAAAACATTTCAATTTCTTCTAGTATTCATTGCTGTCTGTATAGTTTACAGGAGCTGGAGAGGAATTTTTAATACTGTTTATTTTAAACTGTACAGTTTTGATGGACACTTTAATCATGCAATACAACAACAAAATCTACCACTGGGAGCCATACTTGAACGAAATTGAGAAAAGAATTTTCATGAACACAGTCATCTTCTCTTGGCACTAACTTGGGAAAAAGGAACAGAAAAAGTTCACAACACAATCTTTTTTTTTTTTTTTTTAACGTATTTATTGTGAATTATGTGGGTCTACATGGGAGAGCATCAGCCCCCACACCCATCCCTTTGCATCTCACTCCACTGCAGTGATCAAAATCCCCTCCATGCATCACTAACCAACCAAAGGGTACACCCCACAGGCCCGCCCCCTAGCCATCAGCATACAGCCCCTCTCCCTGAGTCCAGTGTCCCCAGTGGCTCCATCTGTCCATGTCATCATCTCTGCCTCCATCTCTGGTGTCACTGCCTCTCTGGGTAGGGCCCCGCACTTCCCTCTCCTTACATGATGGTCCCAGAGATCTCCACTCCTAGACTGCAAAATAAATCAATCCCCTCCTTTTGTTATCAAAACTTCAGCCTTTACATTTCTGACCCTCACAGTCAGTCCTGATAGCAATCATTCACTATTGTATCAGAGTCTTATCTCCATCTCCTTTCATTAGCCCCATCCTAACAGATTAGAAACAATTAAGTGGAGATTCTACCTTCCCCTGCTCTGTCTGGAACTAGGCTCCCTCTTGAAAGCTTGTAAGCCAGTCATTCCTTGCCTTTGCAGCCCTCCCCTCCAGATTTTGGGCAGCCAATGTCAAAGTCTCCCATCCCCGCCAACCCTGTGTACCAAGGGGGTAGGAGTGATCCTCACTGCAAAGACCTGTTTCTGTTTTTAAGCTACTACATCCATAAGTATCAGTAAAGTTCATCAAATTGTAACAGGGTATTCTTTTTTTTCCCTTTTCTTTCTTCTTCTAGTCAAGTTCTGATTATCCAGCCATTGAAGCCAGGTCAAGTGGGTACTATCTGCAAGTATGGGTGTTCTTGTGCATCTCCCTCACTACATATTAGCTGGACTCTTCACTCTCCACTTGAGTCCTCTGTGGCCATGTCACTGCCTCTGTGCTCAGGAGTCCCTGGGTCTTGCCATACTGCTGGCCAACCAGGTCTCCACCCAGGTTCACAGGAGTCTGTTGAATATGGTCGAACTTAGCTCCCAACTTCATTGCTGTTTTTCCCCCTCTTCCCCTTATCAGTGACCAGCATGGTCACTAGTCACTAGCCAGACCACATGCCTGCTCATGTATTCTCCTTGAGTCTTAGTCTTGGAAGGAGGTTTGCTCTGAGGGGACCCTACCACGTGTCTTGATGGCTCCCGAGTGAACAGCTTGTTTTTGTAGTAGTCAATCAGACTGCCGTTATTATTTTTGTTTTTTCCTGTCGGTCTTTCTTTCATGAAGTATCTTCTGTTCTTTTAGCTGCTCCAGGCTGGTCTAATGCCCTTTCAAGTGGAAATTTCCCACCTCAGACGATTCTGGATGGGGTTTAGGATTCCATCTATGGTCTTATGCAATGCAAATGCTGTACAGGAAGCCTCTTTCACTGGGCAGCTTGTAATCCCCTTTAAGGTATTTCAATCAATTATAGGCTGAAGACAGACTTACAAACTTTCTATGGTGATATTTCTAGCTATTCCTTTTTCTCCCCCTCAAGTGTCTTATTTTACAATGGTAGGCAAGGGAAACCAAGATTCAAAAAATGGCCAAGCCTACTAACAGCAAAGTCAGCAGTTCGAATTTGCCAGTGACTCCGCAGGAGAAAGATGAGGCTTTCTGCTCCCATAAAGATTTACAGCCTCGGAAACCCTATACAGGACTGCTATGAGTCAGAAACAACTCGATGGCACAACAGCCACCGCCAGCCCCTGGAAAAGGACATCATTCTTGGTAAAGTAAAGAATTGGTAAAAAAGAGGAAGTCCTCTTCAACGAGGTGGACTGATGCAATGGCAGCAACAATTGGCTCAAGTTTAACAATTGTGAGGATGATGCAGGACTAGGCAGTGTTTTGTTCTATTGTGCATAGGGTCACTATGCGTCGGAACCAACTCAATGTCTCCTAACAACAAGATAAACAATAACAAGAACACCACATATTATATGTATGGCGTTGTATGTTGTTTATTATGTGTTACATCCTCCATCCTAAAAAAAAAAAAAAGAGAGAGAGAAATGAAACAAGCAGGAGACATGATTAGGTTGTAATTCAGGAAAAGAGTTCTTACTGGTAAAGCCTAACTCAATAAAAATACATGTTTTATGAAAGAAAAAAAAAGACAGCCAAGCATTTTAACATTATTCTCCTTTTTTACCCATTCAAACTATGTCTCAATCTCTGTATCCCGGAGCCCTGTTATTCCAAGGTTGTGCATACATCATCATTTACTGCTGTCCCACTTAGCCCATGCAAACCTGCCTAACTGTTCTCCCATCGGCCTTGTTCTTCCATTCCCCTCCCCCCTTTGTATTGACCCCGCCGGCCCCCCTCAACACCCAAGCTATCCTGTGTCTATTCCCTACCCTGTGCTCTATTTTTCCTCCCTCCCTCCCTTCACCTCATCCCATATATCCCGGTGATAAGCAAATATTATTATTTTTTTCCCCTTTGAGGGTGGGTTCTTTTTCTTTTTTTTTAAAAATGTTTTATTGTGAATTATGTGATAGTTTACATGGGAGAAAATTAGCTTTACCTTCATCCTATCGTATATCGTTTCATTGCCATGGTTACAGTCCCCTCCATACATTATCAACTAACCAAAGGTTGCCCACCAGTTGTAAGCACATAGCCCCGCTCCCTCTCTGGGTCTAAAGTCCCCAGCCACTCCATCTCTCCTCGTCATCACCTCTGCCTCCATCTCTGGCATTACTGCTTCTCTGGGTAGGGTCCTGCTTGATGATACCAGGGACCTCTGCTCGTAGACTGCAAAGTCAGTCACTCCCTTCCAGTTGCTACAAAATGTCTACCTTTATATTTACAACCCTCACAGTCAGTCCTGATAACAATTATTCACTATTGTATCACAAGAGACCTATCTCCATCTCTTTTCATCAGCCCCACCCAGACAGATTGGATTGGATACTACTCAGTGGAGATTCTACCTTCCTTCGTGCCCTCTGGTTCTAGGCTCCCTCTTGAAAGCCTGTAAGCCAGTTACTTCTTGCCTATTTTGGGTAGCCAATGTCCGTCTGTGTCTACTCTGTGTATGGAGGGGGTGGGAATGATCCTCACTATAAAGATTTGTTCAATCTTTTGAGCTACTGCATCCATAGGTGTAGGTCAAGTTCATCCAATTGTATCAGATTACTTTTTTTTTAAATTATGTTTTATTGTGAATTATGTGATAGTTTACATGGGAGAACATTACTTTTACATTCATCCTATCGTATATTGTTTCATTGCCGTGGTTACAGTCCCCTCCATGCATCATCAACCAACAAAATGGTTATACACTACAAGCCTGCCCCCGGGTTATCAGCACACAGCCCCTCTCCCTCTCTGTGTCTAAAGTCCCCAACTTCTCCATCTCTCCACGTCATCGTCTTTGCCTCCATCTCAGGCATCACTGCTTCTCTGGGTAGGGTCTGGCTCTCCGCTCTTCTCCCTTGATGGTTCCAGGGACCTCTGCTCCTAGACTGAAGAGATTACTCTTTTTTTTTCCGTCTTCTTTCTTCTAGTTGAGCGATCCAGGTTGAGTGGGTATTATATGCAAGTGTGAGTATTCTTATGCATATGCCCTCTCTTCTTATCAGCTGGATGCTTCACTCACCACTCTAGTCCTCTGTGGCTATGTCACTGACTCTGGGCCCAAGAGTTCCCAGGTCTTGCCACACTGCTGGGCAACCAAATCTCCACCCAGGTTCACAGGAGTCTATTGAATGTTTTTGGGCTTAGCTCTTAGCTTCATTGCTGTTTTTCCCTCACTTCCCCTTATCGGTGACAAACATGATCACCAGTCAGAGCGCATGTCTGCTCGTGTATTCCCACTGTTTTAGTCTTGGAAAGGGGTTTGCCCTGATGAAACCCGATCACTTGCCTTGTCTCTTTCCATGAATCTGGAGTCCTTAGCTGCTCCCTCTCTCCATGTGCCCATCTCTGCCTCCATCTCTGGTGTCACTGCTTCTCTGGATAAAGTCCTATATTCCACTTGTGCTCTTCTCTGTTGATGGTCCTAGGGTCCTCTGTTTCTGGACTGTAAGATTAACTACTCCCCCGTTTTTGTTACAAAACTTCTACCTTTACAATTGTGAGGGTCGCAATTAGTCATAATAATTACTCACTATTGAATCATAAAGGAGCTCTGGTAGTGTAGTAGTTGCAAATCAGACTGCGAAACTACCAGCTGTTCCGTGGGAGAAAGATGGTACTTACTGCTCCTGTAAAGATTTACAGCCTTGGAAACCCTGTACAGGGTTGCTATGAGTCGAAACCGATTCCACGGCACATAACCGCCAACCACCACCATTAAATCATAGGAATCTTATCCCCATCTCTTTTTACCAGATCCATCTAGAGAAGATGAAAACTATTCAGTGGAGACTCTATCTTCCCTGCCCCCAACTCTTAAACTAAACTCCCTCTTGAAACCTTGTAAGCCAGTCACTTTGTGCCTTTATCACCCCCTCATTTTAGGTAGCCAATGTCTAAGTTGCCTGTCCCTATCTATCCTGTATACAGTGGGGATACTTAATGTGAAGACTCCTTCCCTCTCAGTTGATATTTTGAGCTACTACTTCCATGAATATAGGTCACATTCATCAAATTGTGGTATTTTACACTTGTTTCCTTTTTCAGGAATTGTTTTCTTTTTTATCTTCCTCTAGTTGAGTTCTGATTATCAAGCCATTGAGACTAGTACTCTCTGCAAATTTGGGTATTCTTTGCATCTCCTTCACTTCATATCAGCTGAATGCTTCACTTTCAACTCTAGCCCTCTGTGGCTATGTCCTTGTCCGTGGGCTCAGATATCCCCAGGTCTCACCACACTTTAGCTCTTCTCTCTCTCATCTTCAGGTCAATGTGAGTCGATGGACCATGGTTGAACTCAGTACGTTTCTTCATTGCTGCCTTTCTCCCTCTTCCACTCACCAGTAGACCAACGTGCTCGCCAGCAAGCTTACATGCCTGCTCATGTGTTCCCTTTGAGTTTCAGTCTTAGAGGGGAGTTTGTCCTGAAGGAACTTGATTGCTTGCCTTGATGGCTCTCTGGCAAACAACTTGCTTATTCTTGTAGTAGCCAGTCATGCTGACATTTTTGTTTTGTTTTTTCCTGATAATCTTTCTTTGAAGCTGTGTCTTCTGTCTCTTTAGCTGTTCCATACTGGTCTGCTTGTCCTCTCTAGTGGGAATGTTCCACCTCAGAAGGTTCTGGATGGGGCTCAGGATTCTACCTAAGGTCCTATGCACTGCAAAGTCTCCGCAAGAGGCCTGTTTTCACTGGAAAGTTGTAAAACCACTTTTAGGTATTCCAGTCATTTATAGGCTGAAGATGCGTTTATAAGCTTTCTGTAATCATGTTTCTTAACATTCCTTTGTATCCCACTCAAGTGAAACCACCTACCTTTTTATTAGCAGCTCTTAATGCTTAACCCACTGCACCAGTGGGACTCCCTTTATTGGCCCTCAGTATCATGGAAAATGCTTCTTGCTACCATTAAGCGAGGTCCTGTCCTGTTGGTGATGACTTTGCCCTTGGCCGACATGATGTCCACTCCTCATACCAGCCCATGAAAGACCTGTGACTAGTCACCAATATCCATGTCCGTGTCACATGTCTAAAAATGGTTGATACTAAATTTGTTCATATATAACAGAAAAACAAAACATGCTCCTAATCTTGCCCTTGGAGTCCTGGTGTGATGCTGCAGCTTACTGCTCCGGACTGCAAGGTCAATTTGAACCACAAGGTGATGGACAGTTCAAGCCCACCAATTGCTCCTCAGAAACCCTATTACACGGTTGCTATGAGTTGGTTCTGACTCAACAGCACTTCACAACAATATTAACCCTGTCCTCAAAGAAATGAATGGCAACAATGGTACTTAAAATTTTAAGCTTGCTTATATTTGGTCTGGAGTCCTGGTGTGGCAATGGAGGATAAGCATTGGGCTGTTAACCACAAGGTTGGTATTGCAGACCTAGCAGCTGCTCCTTGGAAACCCTGTACGGGGTTGCTGTGAGTAGGAACTGACTCGATGGCACTTAGCAACAACAACTTGTTTGTTATATGGGGAGTTGGATAAGTCATCGCCTTCTGTACTGCTAGGTCTTTTCCACATTTAATGAAATTGTGGCCTTTTGGGTGAGCTTCTCTATCACCATTCTACCTGGCATGTTTGTGTCCCCTTGCATTTGTGTGGCCCAATCTGTCTGCGTATTCAATCAGGGAGTGTCTGATAATGCATTAAACAGGACAGGGCAAAGTGCAGGGACTTTGGCATAGCCTGGGTTCTATGCACTGATCTGATGTTGATTAATTCATCAGTGTTCTTTGAATCTTATCAAAGCATTCTGACATGAAGTATCCTCCTTCCAATTTCTTATTTGTTAGGGATGCTTGACTGATTCTTTCTAGATAGGAGCCTGATGATTCACAGCAAATACGTTTAGAGTAACATTGTTCCTAATGTATGTGTGACACTCGTTCTTTGCATTTTATTTACCCCCTCTAATGGTGAGGTCTTGGTGCGGATAAGCACTAGATTGCTAACCACAAGGTTGGTGGTTCAAACCGACCAGTTGCTCCTTGGAAACCCTATACAGGGTCTCTTGGCACTTAACAACAAAGACAACAGATGGTAGGGCCTAGTCTCTTAGGGAGGACCCCTGAGGGCAAGTGGGAATTCAGCAATTCTGACCCTCTCATAAGAGCGCTGGTGATGCTGTGGGTTAAGTATCAGGCTATTAACTGAAATGTCAGCATTTTGAACCTACTGTCAGTTGCTCCACAGAAGAAAGAAGAGGCTATCTGCTTCCATAAAGATTTACAGCCTCAGAAACTGTATGGGGAAGTTCTGCATTGCCCTATGAGTCAAAATCTGCTCAGTAAAAATAAAAGCCATAGGGGAGGTGGAGGGAGGTGACGGTAGAGCACAGGGTAAGGACAGACACATCATAGTTCGGGTGTTGGGGAGGGCAATACAAGAAATGGGAGAAGCTGGAAGAACAAGGTAGATAGGGGAACACTGAGACAGGTTTGCATGGATTAAGTGGGACAGAGGTAAATAGTGATGCATGCTCACCCTTGGAACAACAGGGCTCTGTGATAGAGATTTAGGCATAGCTTGAAGAGAATAAATAATACTAAGATGCTTGACTCTTATGAATATTGGTTTCCCTTGCCTACTATTGTAAAATAGACACTTGAGTGGGATAGAAAAGAATGTCGGGAAACATGATTACAGAAAACATATAAGCCCATCTTCAGACTGATTGGAATACCTAAAAGGGGTTCTAGAACTTGCCCAGTGAAATAGGCCTCTTGCAGAGCCTTTGCAGAGTATAGGACCTTAGGTGGAATCCTGAGTCCTCCCATCCAGAACCTTCTGAGGTGGGGCATTCCCACTAGAAAGGACAAGCAGACCTGTCTGGAACAGCTAAAGTAACAGAAGATACATCTTCAAAGAAAGATTATCAGGGAATACACGCTCCGATTGGTGACCACGTTTGTCACCAATAAGGGGAAGTGAGGGAAAAACAGCAATGAAGCTGCGAGCTAAGCCCTACAATGTTCAGTAGACTACTGTGGACCCAATGTTCAATAGACTACTGTTGGCCAGCAGTGTGGCAAGACCTAGGGACTCTTGGGCCCAGAGTCAGTGACATAACCACAGAGGACTAGAGTGGAGAGTGAAGCGTCCAGTTGATAAGAAGAGAGGGCATATGCATAAGAACATCCACACTTGCAGATAATACCCACTTGACCTGGCTTCAATGTCTGGATGATCAGAGCTCAACTAGAAGAAGAAAGAAGAGGAAAAAAAGAGTAATCTGATACAGTTTGATGAATAGGTGTAAACCTATGGATGCAGTAGCTGAAAAGACGAAACAAATCTTCCCACCCCTTCCATACACAGAGTAGACAGGGATGGGCAACTTGCACATTGGCTACCCAAAATGGGGGAGCTACAAAGGCAAGAAGTGATTGGCTTACAAGCTTTCAAGAGGGAGCCTAGATCCAGAGGGAGTGGAGGAAGGTAGAATCTCCACTGAGTAGTACCTAATCTGTCTGGGCGGGACTGATGAAAGGAGATGGGGATAGGTCTCTTGTGATACAATAGTGAATAATTGCTATCAATGATTGTGAGGGTTGTCAGTGTAAAGGTAGATGTTTGTAGCAAAGGATGGGAGTGATTGATTTTGCAGTCTAGGAGTGGAGGTCCCTGGGACCATCAAGGGAGAAGAGCCGAGATTGGGACCCTACCCAGAGAAACAGTCACGCCAGAAATGGAGGCAGAGACTATGATGTGGAGAGACGGAGCGGCTGGAGACTTTAGACCCAGAGAGGGAGAGGGGCTGTGTGCTGTTGTGATGAATCCAGGTGGGGGAATTCCTTTTACCTTGGCTGTTGGGCTTGGGTTAATTTCTTTTTCTAGTTCCTCAGTAATCTTTGTAGATGTTTCTGGATACCCTCTCGAAAGGGCAAAAAGGAAAAAAAAAAAATCAGATACACTTATTACACTCTGAGCTAAATAGACCGAAATGTTTTCATCCCGCTGAAAGGAATAATGTCTTCTGAGAGTCCTGTTGTGTCCAAGTTTTGAGTCCGGCTAACTTGACAGCTGTCGGGGTGGCTAGAAGGACTTCCCAGAGTCCAGTCCACTTTTTTCTAACTGGTTTTCAGGTCCATCTCTCCACATCTGAGCAGAATATGATCTCTAGGCTGGAAAGGGTCAGGTTACCTGTAGGGAAGAAAGCAGGCCTGGGAAGAGCAATTATACAAATAATAGAAAGTGTGTGATGGAGGTTTTGTGCATACCACTGCACCTGTAAATCTTGGCTGAGGTCAGGTAGAGGGTTGAGGGAAGCTGCCTGGGAAAGTTTATTGTATACAGTTTTATAAGGGCTCAATTTAAGCTGCTTCTGGGGGCTACCTGAATTCGTAACAGGGCTAAGGCAACACCTGGTCCCAATGTAGATAAATTTCCTTACAGTTTTGTCATTTGCCTCTTTAGAGTATGATTCATTTTCTCAAACCTTCATGTTGAATGTAATCTCTATTTCATCTGTAGGTGTTTGCTGCTGCATTGTTACTTTGGAAGTCCAAACTTGGAGGTAATCTTCAAGAGAATTTTCATTATTTCTGAAGTACTTAGTTCTGGTGGGGGAAAACCTCTACCCAACCAGAAAAGGTGTCTACAAAAACAAACCCAGCAAATATTTAATTCCCTCCGCTTGGGGGCATCTGCGTGAAATCAACCTGTTAATTTTCAGGGTGCTGTTTACCTTGATATTGGTGCAGGACAGCCTGTCTTGGGATTGTTGTTGAGGCAGGTAAAGTTAGAACTAATATCCTGAATGAATTTTGTGAAAATTTTTTGCCCTAGAGCCAGGGCCTAATGAACCAAGTCAGGGCCTCTTTCCTGTAGTGGGTCATTTCATAGACTCATTTAAGAAGAGGAGGGGCTAGTTTTCACAGAATCAGAACCATTTTATTGCCATTTACTTTCTAGTTTTTTAACCCTTCAGAACCAGAACAATTCTATCATTGTTCACTTTTCATCTTTTAACCTCTCAAATCCTTCTGCCACAGTTCTATTCAAGCCCCCTGGGTACACATTCAGTTTTTCTTGCCAGCATTTCTAATGCCTCATTAGTGCAATCAGTTCAGCTTTTTGAGCTGAGGTCCCCAGTAGGAGGGCTCTTTGCCTCCACCTGGTCTTGTAAGATTACTGTTACACACCCTGCTATCCGAGTCCCTTTTTCCATATAACCACCCACATCTGTTCACGAATAACATCTAGTCCACCAGATATAGTCAAACAGGTGAGGTTGGCTGAAGAATACTTTGTCAATGATATCTATACAATTATGGTTCAGCCCTCCAGTTGCCACATCAGGGAGGAGGATGGCAGGTTTAATCGCCTCATAATTCACAGGGTAATATTTGGATTATGTATTTGGTATCACGGATCTTGCCTTCTTTTGCAGCAGGGAGACAACTTGATGGGGACGGGGACAAGCTGGCAAGAGTGAATTTCTTGGCCTCTTTCCTGAGAGGATATTGACTTCTGTGGGATGGTCAGTTTCTAGGCTTCAATCAGACCTTGACAGGGATGCTTATTGGCTCTCCGTGGAGTTCCGCTAGTCCACACTAGGGGTTTACCTGATTGTCGATTTCCTAAGGTCAGTGTGACTGGTTTCCTGAGTTTGAATCAGTAATTGCCAGGCATGTTCATTAGGAACCTCCATCTACAGACTTTTGTTTTAGGAAGTTGTTTGGACATGCAACTTTGGAAGCAGGTCCCGACCCAGTATGGGGACCGGACAGTCATTTTCCTTTTTCCAATGAAGCAGTCTAGGAAGCAAACCAGGAAGAACTGGTCCTCAGGCCTCCCTGAGATCTCAGTTACCATCACTGAACAGGACGATTATAGTCTGTCCTGCATTGTTATTCTCAGCTGAGGTTCCTGGGGTGGGGGCAATAGGGGTGGCAGAGATTGATGCCAAATCATGCTAGACTCCCTTACCCCTGACACCGTTAGTCTTCTGCAGACAATGAAGCTTATTTAGCCATCTGTTGGGTTGGATGGCTTTTTCTGCCAGATCCTCCCCTGAGATTTGGGCATTTATTTTTCCAGTGTCCAGGTTTTTGCAGTAAGTACATCGGTCCTTGCTTGAGGTCCTTTTTCCTTTCAGGAGCCCTTCCTGGGGCCCCACAGGCTTACTTCTAGTGGTCTTTTAGGAAGACAGTTGAAACTTCTCAGCTGTTAAATACCTCGAAGGTGATGTTCACCAGCTGGGATGGATTCAAGCCAATTGCCATGTTGAATTTCTACCGTTTCTTTTTTATTTATTTATTTATTTATTTTAATGTTTTATTGTGAATTGTATGATAGTTTACATGAGAGAACTTTAGTTTTACAGTCATTCCACCGTATATCGTTTCCAATCGACCAAAGGGTATACCCTATAAACCAGCCCCCTACACTCCCCCCCCCACCCCGCAGTCTTCAGCTCTCTGGATCCAAAGTCCCCAGCCGCTTCATCACTCGATGTCATTGTCTCTGCCTCTATCTCAGGCATCGCTGTTTCTCTGGGTAGGGTCCAGCTCTCGGCTCTTCTCCGTTGTTGGTCCTAGAAACCTCCGCACCTAGACTGGAGAGTTAATCACTCCCTCACTCCCTTCCTTGCTACAGAACATCTACCTTTACATTTCCAACCCTCACAATCAGTCCTGATAACCATTATTCACTATTGTATCACAAGTGACCCATCTGCATTTCATTTCATCAGCTCCGCCTAGACAAATTGGATAGTACTCACTGGAGATTTTGCCTTCCTCCATGCCCCCTAGCTCTAGGTTCCCTCTTGAAAGCTTGTAAGCCAGTCACTTCTTGACTTTGTAGTCCGCCCACCCCCCACCCCAATTTGGGTATCCAATGCCCAGGTTGCCCATCTCTATCTACTCTGTGTGTGGAGGGGGTGGGAATGGTTCTTGCTATAAGGATTTGTTCCCTCTTTTGGGTTACTGCATCCATAGGTGTAGGACAAGTTCATCAAATTGTATCAAATCACTCTTTTTTTCCTCTTCTTTCTTCTCTTGGTTGAGCTCTGATCATCCAGTCATTGGGGCCAGGTCAAGTGGGTACCATCTGCAAGTATGGGTGGTCTTGTGCATATGCCCTCTCTTCCTATCAGCTGATAGTTTCACTCTCCACCCTTAGTCCTCTGTGGCCATGCCACTGACTCTGGGCCCAAGAGTCCCCAGGTCTCCCCACACTGCTGGCCAACCAGGTCCCCAACTGGGTCCACAGTAGCCCACCGAACATTGTAGGGCTTAGCTTGCTGCTTCGTTGCTGCTTTTGCCCCACTTCCGCCTATTGGCAATGCATGTGGTCACCATTCAGAGCGCGTATTTCCGTTGAGTCTTAGTCTTAGAAGGGGGTTTGCATTGAGGGTACCCAACCACTTGCCTTGATGTTTCCTGGGCAAGCAATTTGTTTGTTCTTGTAGTAACAGTCCATCTGCCTCTATTGTTTTGTATTTTTCCTGTAGGTCTTTCTTTCAAGAAGTATCTTCTGTTCTTCTAGCCGCTCCATCTGCCATTTCTTTTTAATATCCAGGGTGCTTTGGGAGATAAAAGTCATGTTAACCAGTCGTATATTTGCTGAGTTCTCATGATCAGGACTGGGGCAAGGGTCCCATTCAAGTTTTTCTCCATGGATGCATGTTGTTTCGACCCATACCTTATCTCAGACAAGCCTTTTTCGTTGCTGGTCAGGAGCATTGTCAACAAAGCCTGAATGTCTGCCCAATTAGGATGATGGGTAGCAAAAGTAGTGGTTATTCAAAGATTCAAGCCACCAGCCGTTCTCCGGAAACCTTACACAGGGTCACCACGAGTTGGAATCAACCCAGCGGTACCCAACAACATCTCACTAGGAATTATTTGAATTTTTCCTATTTAATAAGTCCAGCTAAGATAGAGAAAGAAGTATGTGCCCAGTAATACCCTGCAGCTTGCCCTTCTGTATTCAATCCTATGGACATCTGCAGAGGGGGTATTGCTTTGGCTCTGTTCTGGGAAATGCTCTACCGAAATGAGTCCCTTGAAGGGTATGGTATAGAGAAATCACTTCCAGACAGCTTTCCTCTGTGGTTGAATATGGTCGGGCAGGTTCACTAGGTCAAGCTATACTTTTCCTTAATGACAGCTTCTGGTGTAATAAGACAGTGTGCCGGGAGCCAGCCCCAGCAAACTTATTCCAGGGTTTTTCCGAAAGCGGGTGCGGCGTCTGCTGAATACACGGAGTCATGGATCATGATAAATTCAAAATCTTCTCATTACATGCTTTATTATTATTATTTCTATGGCTAGTCTAATACTCTACTTCTACCATTCTTTACTGTACTGCTCATTCTTTACTCCCCTGCTCTCCTGCTCATTTCTTCTGTTTCCTTTCTCCCCTCCCCTGCTCCTGCTTCCATTCTCTCCTCTCCTGCTCCCTTTGTTAGCTTCCCCTCCCTCCATTCTTGTCTCGTTCTATTTTCCTCTACTTACTTTTACCTCTACTTCTTGCCTCTAATTCTTCTTCCACCCATTCTTCTACTTCCCATCTTCCCTTCTTCCTTCTCTTCATTCTTCTTCACCACCACCTTCTCTTCTTCTACACCCCTTCTTCACCTCCTTCTTCTTTGTTCTCTCTGTTCTATCTTACAACCCCCTTATATACCCTTACAGAAAACATTGCATTCATAGTAATCAATGACATCAAGGTACAATCTATCTTGGGGCACATTCCTTATGGTTTACAATTCTTAAATTTCCAACAGGGATGAGAAGTTACAGCAAAGACATTATCTCAAGGCATAGGAGACATGCAGGCGCCTTGAAACTTTTTAGTTAAACATTTGTTCATATATAAATCTATTCTTTTCTCTGAGAAGCAAGTTAACCTTCACATGTTTCTTAACCTTTGTCTGTTAAGTCTT
>NW_006408858.1:651801-653478 GCF_000296735.1 Chrysochloris asiatica | reverse complement strand
TATTGTTGCTTTGCAAAGACAATGAATTCTTCATGCGCAGGTTCCCCCATGTCTCATTTATTTATATTAATTCCTCAATTAATATGTCTCAATTTATTTATTTTAATTCCTTAATTAATTATGGCCCTGGCCAACAGTGTAACAATCAAAAGCTATATTTTACAAAAAAGTAACCATTCATCTCTTTGTCTATTCATGTACAGCCCTGCTTAGAACTCTTTTTACCTAATACTCATCTGTATTCGTTTTTCCTCTGCATGGCTTTCATATTAGCGATATAAATGCATTATAGTTATATATGAGATATAACTTGCATATTCCTGGAATTCCAGGTTGTTTGCAGTTTCTTAAACATAAATACAGGACAAAAACATAGTAATTTTACAAACAAATAGACAATTTGACACAGTGGTTGAATAATTCAAGCTGTAAGATGGTATAATACTTTAAGGATCCATTCAAAGGTTATTTTCCCATTATCTAGATCGTTATTGGCTAAGCTGTATTGCAGTAAAACACCATTTCCTTTGATGTCTTAGGAGGGTACCCATATAGAAACTAGTTAGAATTATGCCTTACAGTGCTTTTCTTTGGCATTGAGGCCTATATTTGTTTTCTTTTATTTATTTATTTTTTTAAAGGAAATATGAGTTGCTTTATTTAGCTTCCAATTTCTGGGAGGCTCAAGAATTAGAATTATTCTGAACAACAAAAGCAAATAAGACTGTACTTACAGGTCTTGTTCTGCCATATTCTATTCTTGCTTCAGGATTGCAGGTTTATTGTTGCCCTTTCTGTTACATGAGATGTACACATTAGGTGTTAAAAGATACAATACATTCTACAACTGAGCACCACTTTCTGTAACTAAACGGGCAAAGAAATTACACTCAACATCAGCATCTGGCAGTATTTTTTTTTTGGGGAAAAAAAAGTGACTAAAATGAATTTAAATTTATTAACACTATTAAATCATATCTAATACTTGATACTACATGATTCAATACAGCTGTACTATACAATTATACAAAATGTGTTAACATCAAAGAATAGAACCAAAATTAAGATAGCAAACAAAACCTATATAACTTTTTTTTTGTACAGGAAAAATACTTTTTATTAAAAGAATGTTTTATTGTGAATTATGTGATCGTTTACATGGGAGAACATTAGCTTTACGTTCATCCTATCATATATTGTTTCATTGCCATGGTTACAATCCCCTCCTTGCATCATCAGCCAACCAAAGGGTATGCCCTGTAAGCCTTCCCCATGGTCATCAGCATACAGTCCCTCTCCCTCTCTGGGTCTACAGTCCCCAGCCACTCCTTCTCTCCACATCATCATCTCTGCCTCCATCTCTGGCATCACTGCTTCTCTAAGTAGGGTCTCATATTCCACTCTTCTCCCTTGATTGTTCCAGGAACCTCAGCTCCTGTACTGCATAGTCAATCACTCCCCTCCCTTTGCTGTAAAATGTCCACCTTTATATTTCCAACCCTGGCAGTCAGTCCTGACAATTATTCACCATTGTACCTCAAGGGACCTATTCCCATCTCCATTCATTAGCCCCCACCCAGACATATTGGATACTTCCTCTGCACCTTCTGAATCTAGGCTCCCTCTTGGAAGCTTGGAAGCCAGTCACTTCTTGTCTTTGTAGCCCCCCACCCCCCC
>NW_006408858.1:608077-624693 GCF_000296735.1 Chrysochloris asiatica | reverse complement strand
AACTTGCCCAGTGAAATAGACTTCGTGCAAAGCCTTTACAGAGTATAGGACCTTAGGTGGAATCCTGAGTCCCATCCAGAACCTTATGAGGTAGGACATTCCCACTAGAAAGGACAAACAGACCAGCCTGGAACAGCTACAGTGAATGAAGATACATCTTCAAAGAAAGATCATCAGGAAAAACCCAAAACAAAAATGTCAGCATGACTGGCTACTACAAGAATAAGCAAGCTGTTCGCCAGGAAGACTTCAAGGCTAGCAATCCAGTTTTCAGGACAAACTCCCGTCTAAGACTGACATACAAAGGGAATACACAAACAAGCATATAAGCTTGCTGGCGACCACAGTGGTCTACTGGTGAGTGGAAGAGGGGGAAAGGCAGCGATAAAGAAATGGGCTGAGTTCAACCACAGTCCATTGACTCCCGTTGACTTGGAGATGAGAGAAGAGGAAGGGCTGCTTGGTCCAATGTGTGATGAGACCTGAGGACACTTGAGTCCGTGGACAAGGACGTAGCCACAGCTGATAAGAAGTGAGGGGAGATGCACAAGAACACCCAAACTTTCAGACAGTACCCTTTTGACCTAAGCTTAATGGCTCGATAATCAGAACTCAACTAGAGGAAGATTTAAAAAAAATTTTTTTTGATAAAGGAAACAAGGGTAAATTGCTACAATTTGATGAACCAGAACTATAGTCAGAGAGGTAGTTATTCTAAAATACCAACAAAGAGGGAAGGAGTGTTCACATCAAGTATCAATGCTATCCCCTCTGTACACAGGGCAAATAGGGACGGGCAACTTAGACATTGGTTACCTAAAATGAGGGGGTGATAAAGGCACGAAGTGACTGGTTTACAAGGTTTTAAGAGGGAGTTTAGTTTAAGAGTATGGGGGTGGGGGAGAAAGAGTCCCCACTGAATAACTGTCACCTTGTCTAGATGGGTCTGGTGAAAAGAGATGAGGATAAGATTCATATGATTCAGTAGTGAATAATTGTTATCATGACTCATTGTGACTGTCCCAATTGTAAAGGTAGAAGTTTTATAACAAAAATGGGGGAGTGGTTAATCTTACAGTCCAAAAACAGAGGACCCTAGGGCCATCAAGAGAGAAGCGCACAAGCAGAATGCAGGACCTTATCCAGAGAAGCAGGGATGCCAGAGAGGGAGGCAGAGATGGGGTCATGGAGAGGGGGAGTGGCAGAGGACTCTAGATTCATGGGAAAAGAAGGACTAAGAGGTTGGTGGCCAGGAGGCAGACTTGCAGAATGTGCCCTGGAGATGTAAATTATCATATATGCCTGAGTGTTTATTTTTGTCTTTTTTAAAAAAGCTAAAGCAGATGGAGAGAAATACTGTTAACTGATGGTACATGGAGGGGATTATAATCATTGTAATGAAATAAGGTATATGAATGTAAAACTGATGATCTGCCCTGTAAACTTTCACTCAATCCACAATAAAAACCTTAAAAAAAAAAACAAAAACAAAAAACACATCACTGCCATCTGAAGATTTAATTGGCAAAAGACTAAAGTTGGGAGTCAATGATGAGTCCAGTGAACCAAAGGTATTCATGTGTCAGATAAAGAGTTGGGAGTCAATGATGAGTCCAATTCAAAATGATAAATAAAAGAATGACCAACTAGAGTAACACATGAAGCTTGAAAAATACTATTATCTTTTCATTGCATTTTTCCATGAACTTTTCGAAGCCCTCCTTTATGTGTCAAAGACTGTAAGCATTTTTCTTTACCTATAAACTCATTGTGACCGGGCCACTGAATAGCTAATGTCACACAAATATGAGTCTAAATCCATAAGGAGTTTTATGGATCCTGGGAGAGTCACAGTATCCGGGGAATATTCATATCTCTCACGCTGAACACCACACTCCGTGGTAGAATAGACACACTGGGCAGGTGGTTTGCATCACAAACAGTTTAGATCCATTGGATCGATGGAACTAGAGATATTCAGCAAGAAAAAGAGAAGAATTGGGGATCTACTGCCTATTTCCAGAATATGGATGTGGCTCCAGGAGTCAGTGGTGCAGCCCCCAAGAGGACAAGGCAGGCACCGAGTAGGGAAGAACTTTACATTCGATAGTTGAATGTATTGATAGTTTTCTATCCCCAGAAAGTCAGCTGGTTGGCTACTCACAAAGCTGTGGTGGTAGGGGTTCTTGTATCAGATATAAAGGTTGGACAAATATAATGTCTAAAGCTGCTGCTAAATCTGAATGAATTCTGTGATATCTGATTTTGTTTACAAGTTTTTTTCTCTTGATTTCTTGGCTGTTACAGATTTTAGAGGCGCTTTTGCATGTTTTGCATGTCCTTTTGGGAATGTGCCAGACGTTGGAGATTCAAGAAAAAGGTAATGCTTTTAAATTTGTAAGGTGGTTTTTTTCCCCCATTCTTTCCCTTCTCCCAATCCTCTTCTCTGTTCTTTGGCATCTGACATGCGTGCATTTAATGGATACAAGCATTTCTATATTAGGTTCCATTTGCTGTGTGTTGGTATATTAGCAGGCCACATGGGGTTTGGGAGTATGCTTGTTATGTAAATGCTGAGGGACCTTATACAAATAAATTTACCCCTCTGTGCCTCAGTTTCTTCTGGGTAGTTTTTTTTTTTTAGTTCCAAAGGTCATGTTTTCTTTATTTGAAGACTATAAATAGGGTCCTAGGAGGCGTAAGTCCTGGTATGGTGCTGTAGGATAAGTGCTGGACTGCAATATTGGTTTGAACTACAAGGTTGGCAATTCAACCTCACCAGCCACTCCGTGGTAATCCTGTACAGGGTTGCTGTGCATGATAACTGACTTAATAGCACTTAACAACAACATAGTACAGCCCTGCTGGAGTAATAATTCAACATTAGGCTGCTTACCCAAAAATGGGGCTATCTGCTCCTGTAAAGATTTATACCTCGAAAACCCTGCGGAGCAGTTCTAGTCTGTCCTATTGGATTGCTGTGAATCTTAATTGACTTCATGGCAGTGGGTATTGGGTATAGTACAGGTACATGCTGATGTGAGTTAGCTATATGAGGAAGCTTCAGAAAGTTCATGGAAAAATGGAATTAAAAGATAATGGAAATATTCCAAGAACATTTTGAAGCCCCCTCATATTACTGATTTGCATGTGCTGTGAATCAGGTCTGCAAGAGAGCAGTTGTATGTGATAGAGACACAGTCTGACATCACTATTGTTAGTGACAAATTGAACATGTCAGCTGCAAGTTCCTGGAGTTGACTATTACTGTGACTCATTCTGTACCTTCAAATTTGTGAGGAGTGTGTAGGTTGTGAAATGCTCAATAGGTGTTAGACGTTGGTGCTGTGTGGTTTTCTCACATATGACATTTTAATCTTGTAACTCTTCTACTGTGTCTTCCAGAATACCTCTGCAAATATGCAGTCCCATGCCTGATTGGAATCTCCCGAGCATTTGGGCGTTATAGCAACATGGAAGAGTCTCTCCTCTCAAAGCTCTTCCCCAAAGTCCCTCCACATTCCCTTCGAGTCCCGGAGGAACTTGAAGGTATCCGGAGGCGTTCCTTCAATGACTTCCGGTCCATCCTGCCCAGCAATTTATTGACGGTGTGTCAGGATGGTACTCTGAAGAGGAAAACCAGCAGTGTGTCCAGTATATCTCAGGTGGGGCAGGGTTCCTGGTAGGAGAGCAGAGGAGAAAGTTCTGCTACTAGTGCTCATGTGTGTAGTTTGATGAAACTGAAACTGAAATGGTAAAGGTTTTTGCTAAAATGGCTTTTGCTAAAGTGACTCGCCTTGTCCTTTCTAGGACTCATAAGCAATTCCATGTTACAGGAAGTACTGGTTTCACTGCTTTTGGTGCCACTCTCTGTTCTTGGTGGAACACAGTGGTGTCAGTAATACATGTAACTGACTCATGGCAAAAGATAAAACACAAAACACTCATAACATTTCAGCTCAGTCGTAATGAAGTGTAAAATGTAGAGTTCCACATGACAAATTTTGGGAGATACAGTAGAGAGGGACTGAGGTTTGATCGGCCTGTTCTGACCTCTGACTGGTTGTCTGTTTCAGGTTAGCCCGGAACGTGGGATGCCTCCTCCCAGCTCTCCTGGAGGATCTGCCTTCCACTACTTTGATGGTGGGCTTCTTCACTTTTCTTCTGAGTATCTTGACCTAATATTGGTATGGCAGGCCCATAGTAACGTCTTGTAAAATAATGCACTAGTTCATAGATGTGAAGTGCCATGCTTTCAGAAAACGTTTTCTATTTTCCTTTTGAGATTATTTCACATATAGAGAAAAGGGTAAAAAATGATAAACAGACTCCCATATACTCCTCAAAGGTGCCCTGGGAACATAGTGGATTATGAGCTGGGCTGCCAACTGCACGGTCAGCAGGAGAAAGATGAGACTGTCAGCTCCTGTAAAGATTTACAGCCTTGGTATTCCTATACTTGGTCACTATGCGTTGGAACCAACTCAGTAGCATACAACAACCACCACCACCTCATACTCATCAAGGAACCCTTGTAGTGTAGTGCATTAAATGTTGGGCTACTAACTGAAAGAAAGATTGAACCCACCAGCCACTCTGACAAAAAGATGAGGCTGTCGCTTTCATACATAGACTTGGAAACCCTTTGGAACCATTTTACTCTGTTTTATAGGGTCACTCTGAGTTGGAATGAACTCGATCGACAGCTGTGGGTTCATAAACTTGCAACCCAGGTTTAATGTTTTGACTTCTGAAACCGTTGGTTTTCAGGTGCAGAACTCCTGGTAGTTAATCCCTAGTTTGTTTGCTGACAGCCATTAGCTATTTAGGTAATATTTTAAGATGTAATAGTGCCTGTTTATGGGGCTCTGATGTTCACAGACTACTTTTAGGTACTTTTCTAAATTTGATTCATTGGGCCCCCTGCCCCCGTGCTATTTTAGACACCTATTCAAGTCACCTCTACCTCACTCTTGAGGGGGAATTGGGCTTAAATTAAGCAATAGGAAGTGCCTACCAACTGCTGTCATGTAGAAATAGGCTAGAGGAAATGTCCTGGTCATCCATCCCTAGGGTTTATTCACTAGTCTTTTTTTCCTTCAGCCTCTTGCTTACCTGATGGGAGTGCTCTGGAACCAGATTACTACTTCTCCACCATCAGTTCCAGCTTCTCCGTGTCTCCTCTTTTCAACGGCATTACTTATAAGGAGTTCGATATTCCCCTAGAAATGCTTCGGGAACTTTTAACCTTGGTAAACGATGTGTGGGCATATCATTAGATGACCTGTCTTTGTACTCAAAACAGTAAAACTGCTAGTTGTGACAACCTGTATTTCTTCAGAGTATAACCAACTAGTCACAGGTATTCAGAGGAACGTAGGAATTTCACTGAATCCTCCTTGCCATCATGTGGGGAGGGAAGCAGGTCATGTATCCCAGTTTTCATGTCAGGATGTTCATGTCAAGTACATGTCAGGGATACACAGGCTGCACTTTTGTCTCTTCTTGATGCGTGTTCCCTTCATGTTTGGTACTGCACGAACTTGTGCTGTGGCTTTGGGAAAAGGAGCTAGCATTCCTATCTGTCACTGTGTTTGTTAGCTTGCTCATGAGATTGTGTTGACTTTGTAGGTGAAGAGGATTGTCGAGGAGCCTGTTCTCAAGTCTTTGGATGCTGTCATAGCTGGTGTCATGGAGGTAGGTCCTCCCATTGAAACTCGCATGTGTAGAATGCAGGAAGAGCCTGTCTAGGGCCAGAGTGAAAGGGGCTTGGCAGTGAGTGTTGAATTTACTTTCTCCCGTCACTCCTAGTCTGAACAATCATAGGAATGGCACTGTCAGAACCTATCTAATGCCAGTGGATGTCATGAGAATCAGGATTGGCCTAAAGCTGATTCCTATGTGGTAAAGGTCAAACATACCTCCATTCTAAACTTTTTACCAATTCTGACACCAGCAGTCCCTCCCATGGCACTTTTTATGTTTCTTCTGGGTTTGCTAAACTGTTGCAGTGACCACACAGAACTCACAGAGCATACTTAACAGTTGAGTGGATTATTGAGGAAGTACATCTCATGAGCAGGAAGCATATAGGACAAGTCTGGAAGTCTCCCCTGAAAAGAAGAGCATATCCTTGCCTTCTTCTATGCAGGACAGCTCTCAGTGCCTCTCAGCTGTATGAGCAAGCAGATGCTTCTCTCTGCCCCTGTGCTTATCTTCTCAGTTATGCAAGCCTCCTAGCCCCTTCAGACAGGCCTCCTCTTGGCCTCGTCAGGATAGACCTCTCTGCCTTTGACCTCTCTTCTATTAACTGACCCAGCTCAGAGCCAGTGTAGTAGTTTTGTTCAGCTCTCTTAGCTGCATTCTTAGCAACAAGTTTCTGCCATTACCACACACTACCCTTCCTGAAGTCTCACTCTCTTCAGTGTTATCAGCCCTTGACAGCTCTTTTAGGAAGTTCCTTGCCTCCTCTCTGTTGCTCTTTCTCTGCTTCTGTCTTCTTACCTCTTTGGCCTTTTCTCCTTTCTCTTTCTGACTTCCTTCCTCTGTGGAATTGGATGGTCAATTTCAAAGCAAATCCTTCTACTGGGTCTAAATTGACCAATTCCCTCTCAGCAGGCCACAGACACTTTATAGTTGGCTGTCATAATTTCATTTGCATAAATATATTGACCAATCCCTGCAAACTGCATATAACTGACACATCACAGGACAGGCTACAACCCAGGGCCCGACAAAAAATGTCAACCATAAGTTCACAGTTTACCCAGGAGATGCCAATCAACCTGGACAAAAGTAACAAGCCCTCTAAGGAGAAAACTAGGACAAAGGTGTAGGGAAACCTCTCAAACTGCTTTTCCATGAAGGAAGGCAAAAGGTCACTAAAGCACTAATCTCACCTCACCATCATAGCATACTGGTGAGAGCCAGGCTGTGCCAGGCTCTCTGAAAGGGGGTCAGATCTGACCTGCCCACCTCCACATCCTTGCTCGTCACCCTTGCCCACTTCTGCATTGCATCCAAAGTTGCTTCTCCAGACTGGGCTCTGCTTCTCAAGCACTTGGGAGCCCTGACCTTTTAGTAGGAGGCTGTCACCTGGGGGATTATAGCACATTGTAAAATCATTAGCTGTTTATCCTGAAAGGTCTGACAGTCTCTGGAAACATCTGGGTCTGCCCTCATTTAGGTGCTAGGATCCAGGGAGAGTGCTGGTGTGTCAGGTTGCATGCTAGATTCCTACATGGTTCTAGACTGAAGACAGCTCATGAACTACCTCTGCCTTGCTTCTACCTCTATTGTAGGAGGCTGTCCTATTGGTCTATCTGACTTTAGTATTCTCCCTGTGCCCTGCTGTATGGCCTCAGGAGAGAGCCCCTTGGTTTCTCTTATCAGTGTGCCACCATATATGACCAGCTTACCAGGAGCACTGGGGCTGGGACCACTGGAGATTTGTCAGGCTTATGCCTGTCTATACCAACAGGTGTTAGTCCAGTTCCTGAAGGAAAATTGGAGGCTGTAATTGGTGGGGGTCGGGGGATGTCCCTTTAGTTTAGTTTGTGGAGGCTGCAAGGGATTTGCAGTTTAGTTTGTGGAGGCTGCAAGCCCTTTCAGTGGTTGTCTTAGGGATTCAAGGGCGTGCTGGGACTCTGGGACTCTTACGCCACCGATCCAAGCTACTTTCTGATATTTTTGTTTTATAATTAGGGCTTCAGTACTTGAAGAAATTGTGCTGTCGCTTTAAAAAAAAAACTAAAAGTCCCTGATCTAGTATTGTTAAGTGTCATTAAGTCAGTTCCAACTCTGCCACCCTGTATAGTTTCTGAGGAGTGGCTAATGAGTTTGAACCACTGACTTTACAGTTCAAACTGACCTTGCGGTCCAGTGCATTATCCTACAGTGCCACAACACCAGGCTCTGCTGAGTCACTACACTCATAGTGACCTTCTGTGTGTCTGAGTAGAACTGCACTTCATTAGATTTTCAGTGACCGATTTATGGGAAATAGATCACTAGGCCTTTCTTCCTAACCACCTCAGATGGACGTGAATTGTGAGTTGTTAACATTTAGGTGAGCACACTAACTGATTGTACCACCCAGGATCTGTGCTGCAATGTAAACCCACTGCCATCGAGCAGATTTGACTCATAGTGACCCTATAAGACAGAATAGAACAGCCCCATAGAGTTTCCGAGGCTGTTAGTCTTTATGGAAGCAGATTGCTTCATCTTGCTCGTGAGGAGTGGCTGATGGGTTTGAACTGCTGACCTTTAATTAGCAACCCAGTACCTAAACCACTGCATCACCAAGGCTTCTATGCAATATAATGTTGTTGTTGTTAAGTGCCGTTGAACTGATTCCAACTCAGGTTTTCTGAGGGCTGGCTGAAGGGTTTGAATTATTGATCTTTTGGTTCACCATCCAGTGCTTATCCTATGGAATTACACCAGGAGTCCTTGCAATGTGATAGTCACTAGCGATTATTGCAAGCTCATTGTGTGCCAGACATTTCCTCCTTTAGTTAGGGAAGGAGTCTGAGGCTTATGGGGTGAAGAAACTTTCTGTTTGATACTAGTGAGTGAGGAGACTGTGATGGGAGAGGAAGATGAAGATGTCTGCTCCCATAAAGACAGAGTCTCAGAAACCTGGGACCAAGAACCACAAGGTCAGTAGTTTAAACCTTTCAGCCACTCCTTGGAAACCCTGTATAAGGTTTGTCATGAGTTGATATCGACTTGACGCTACTTTACAATAACAAGAAGTCAGAATCAACTTGATGGCAGTGGCAGCTTGGCTCCAGTGTGTTTAGGCTTAACAGTTCCTCAGATGGCAGGCTTCCTGTCCCTGCTCCTTGCTTGCCAGTCCTCTACTGAATTCTTCCACACTCTGTGATCTGGCCCCTTATTTGCTTTGCCCTCTGGAAGTCCCTGCTTTTCATGCCCACGTGGTCCCCACTTTATAGGACCACTGTGAGGACTGTGAACCAAGGGCTCCCCATAAGCAGTGGTGGCTCTCACCAGTGCTTCCATAGAGGCAGCAGTCCCTGTATCCTCCACCAGCCTGCCCACCCACCCTGTCTGTCCCAGCCTAGTGCCCTTCAGCACATTTACCTCATCTCTTTCATCTGGTTGTCATTGTGGTTAATAATTGCAATGAACATCAACTCTCCATTAGCACTGAATTGGACAGTGTATTTAAAGTTGAGGGCTGTATCTTTTTACTCAAGTCTATCAGTCTAGTTTTCCCCAGAAGATAAATAGTGTAATATTTTAGACTAGATTACTAAACTAAAGACCAAACTCAAAACCATCAAGTTGATGCTGACTCGTTGTTAAGTACCATCAAGTCGATACTGACTCATAGTGATCCTGTATAGTGTTTCTAAGAAGTGGCTGAGGGGTTTGAACCGCTGACCTTGTGTTTAGAAGTCCAAGGTTTCTTAGACTGTCAATCTTTATGGGAGCAGACAGCCTCATCTGTATCTCACAGAGTTTATGGTGGGTTTGAACAGCCGACCATACTGTTAACAGTCTAGTGCCTAACTCACAGTACTACCAGGGCTTCTAGCATAGTTAAAAGGAGGGTTAGTTAACTTCACAATGCCTCTGTAGTGTCGTGGGCAGGGTGAAGCACACTGATCTGGCTGTCTCCTTGGCCCCTGCCCTCTCCTTCACTTCTCATGGTCCCCTTAGGTCTCAGATGTGCTCTCTCATGAGAGAAAGGTGCCTCTTCTTCAAGGTGGTGATTGATGCTTCCTGTAGGTGTCTCCTGATGGCGTGAACTGCTTGCTTCTCTTGGCTGATGCCAAGAGGTTGAAGTATGTGATTAAAGTGTGTCCCAAGTGAGGCACCATTATAAACAACCCCTCTTGTAATACTCAAGCACAAACACAACAACTCCCCTACTGTGCTTTCACATGGGCGGGGGCTGCAGTGAATCTCTGCCCTGTGGTCAGTGCATCTGATTCCCTGCAGGCCAACTCCGGAGCAGATCTCTACTACACAACCTTCAGTGACCCCATCTATGTGGCCATGTTCAAGATGCTGCGGGACACTTTATACTACATGAAGGGTGAGGACCATGCGCGCACACAGAGCAGAATTCCATCTGGGTGGGCACCACACGTGAGCAGGCATGGAGAGGCTGGACCCCAACCCTCTGCTGCATGCCTGTACCTACTCTGCTGGAGCCACTGAAAAAAATGCACTAAAATCCAAAACAACAAACCCAGCCTTGTCGAGTTGATTCTGATTTAGAGTGACCCTATAGGACAGCATACGACTGCTTTTTAGTGTTTCTGTGATTCAGTCTTTATGGGAGCATATGATCTCATCTTTCTTCCACAAGAGTGACTGGTGTGTATGAACTCCCAACCTTGCAGTTAGCAGCCCAGTGTTCAGCCCACTGTGCTACTAGGAATCCTTTAAAAAAAAAAAAAAAGCCAAACACATAAAAGGTACTTAATCACGTTACTGAAAATTTGTGGGGGAAAGGTAAACAAGAAAAAAATCTGATCTGACCCTGTAAACCTAATATCATTAGTGGTGCCTTCTCTGGGGCTTCTTTAAGGTGTCCTTCTAACAGTCCCAGTGACAGTACATCCCAATATATGTGTTTCATAAAGTCGGGTTTTGGTTTATTGACTGCTGAACACAAAGCAAGGCTCATGTCCCCAGGAGACTGTTGGTTCCATTGACTGGTAGTTAGTCCTTCCACACTCTTCCCCTCTGATGGTTTTGGAGCCTCCGCCCTATCTTGTGTTTTGAACTCTGTTTTGACCTCAGAAACGCATCACCCCCACCTGTTTTTGGTGCCGTGCTGTTTCTGGATATAACACCTATGCTCTCCTTTCTGCAGACCTCCCAACCTCCTTTGTGAAGGAGATCCATGATTTTGTGCTGGAACAATTCAACATGAGCCAGGCAGAGCTCCAGAAGATTCTGCATGATGCTGACCGGATCCACAGCGAACTCAGCCCCCTCAAGCTTCGCTGCCAGGCCAACGCTGCCTGTGTGGACCTCATGGTGTGGGCGGTGAAGGATGAGCAGGGTGAGCTGAGCGGTCCATCCCACAAACAGCTAGGCCGCTCCCTGTGAGCGCCACGTGCCCCAGAGTCATTCTGAACATAGTTTCCCAAAAGGGACTTTGATAATACCCCACTGTGATGTTACCCTGAGCAGTTGGGCCCTGTGTGCTGTAAGGAGGCATGTCTGGTGCCCTGTTCTGCAGCTGAGGAAAACAAGCTTGAGGACACATGACACTCTCAGTCAGTGCCATAGAGCTGGTGCGTTTTTTCTCACTGCTGCTCATTGGCTTGTTCACATTTTCTGTGGAGAAGTGAGAACTCAGTACTGGAGGCCAAGTTTTTGAGGGTGAGTAACAAAACCAGCTGCCAGCAAATGGACTATGACTCATAGGACCCTATGAATGTTAGAATTGTGCTCCATAGGATTTTCAAGTGACTGATTTTGTTATAAATAGATCATCAGGCCTTTCTTCCAACGTACCTCTGATAGAACTGGAACTTCCAACCTTTCATTAACTTCTGAGCAAATTCGCTGTTCCTACCATCCAGGAGCTCCCCAAAGTAAGTTATAGAATGTGAAACACTTTGCAAAGGCTGGCTGAATGGCAGGGTGCTAGACATGGACGCTGCAGGTCAGTAGAGGAAAGTAGTTAGTTGTACATGGTACAGCAAAGTGTTTCCACAAAGATGGAATTTGAGTTAGGATGCCCACCTCCAAACACTTTCCTGGTATTGCCTCCCAGTATTCGGGAGCCCTGTTAACAGTACGTCCTGAGGTTTCATCAAATGATAGATTAATCAGTGAATATACGAATTTTGTGGGAGTCCCTGGTTGTGGTGCAGATGGCTAACACACTTGGCCATGTACTTGAAGGTTGGAGGTTCTAGTCCACCCAGAGGTATCGCCCAAGAAAGGCTACGGAATCTATTTCTAAAAACTTGGTCATCAAAAACACTCTGAAGCACAGTTCTACTCGGATACACTTGGGGTCACTGTGAGTTAGAAGTAAGTCCATGGCAGCTGGATGGTTGGAAATAGCTGGTCTATATCAAACTTGTTAATCATCTTTGCCCTCCTCTGATTTTGCATGAAGGAGCCGAAAATCTGTGCATCAAGCTGTCTGAGAAGCTGCAGTCCAAGACGTCCAGCAAAGTTATCATTGCTCACTTGCCCTTGCTGATCTGCTGTTTGCAGGTCAGTCTTACTCACATGGGTGCCTCCAGCCACCTGTTCTTGTTAGGTTGTTCAGGTAGTGTCAGGGGAGCCTGCCACCCACACCAGTCACAGAGGCCTCAGTGGTCTCTGCAGGTGGGCTCCAGGCTCAGCACACTGCAAGGAGAGCCAGCAGGGGGCGGACCGAGGACAGCTGCCACCATGACCACATGGCCAGCATTTTCCTGACATCTCAGAATTTGGCTCTACCTTGCCAATGGATCCCAGTGACCTTACACCTGCTACTGTTTTAAGTTGTCTTCTTCTCCCCGTGCTATTTCTCAGGTTACTTGCTTCCAGAATAACTGTGTGCACTTTAATAGTATCTAGCCTGGTCATGCAGTGGGTTAAGCATTGCTTGCTTGTTGAAAGGTCAATGGTTCAAACCCACCAACGAGAGAAAGATGAAGCAGTTTTACTGTGTCCTTTTGGGTTCCTGTGAGTTGGAACGGACATGATAGCAGTGGGTTTGATGTTTACAATTTAGATGGAGGACCATCGCCCATCCTACCTTTTTTGCCTCATGGGAAAATGGGGTCCCAGCACTTGGTCATGCTGTGTACTCTGACTACTGGCCACTGTGTTGCAGGGTTTGGGTCGCCTGTGTGAAAGGTTCCCGGTGGTGGTGCACTCAGTGACCCCGTCTCTGCGGGACTTCCTGGTCATCCCATCCCCAGTGCTGGTGAAGCTCTACAAGTACCACAGTCAGTACCACACAGGTAACCAGCATAACCTGTCCCATCTAGTGCCTCAAGGGCCCCAGGTCTCTGAGAGCGAGGCTGTGCTAGTGATCTCTGCTCCGCTGTCTTGGGTTCTCGCTACCTTCTATCCATCCCCAGGCTCAAGGCCTTTCCTCCTTGTACCTCTGAGGGCATTTCTTCATGCCACCACTGCAGTCTCTCCCTCTGCAGCCCCATTTTTCTGACACTTCATCACATGGGTTATCTGAATGAGGGTGTAAAGTGTCCCAGATACCTGGTTGCATTTACTTGCCAGTTGCCCTCTGCCCAAGTGAGAGTGCATTGTGATGCTTCTGGAGGCCACAGACAGTCCCAGAGGCACTCTGTGACTATAGCACCCATAAGTTGCTGGGCATCTAATGTCATGTTGCTTATCTTAACCACAGCCTAGGAAGGTGGGCTCCTATGCCCTTCAAATGAAGAATACCAAACTCCAAGCAGTTGGAAGACTTGTCCCAGGTCCCGTAGTGAATGTAGATTTCTTTAACTGTCCTCATGTGCTTTCTCATCCTCACTGGCTGTGGGCCTCGAGGATAAGCCCTTGTTTCACGCTTATTTCTGTTACGCTCAGAATAAGAGCTGGTTTGATTTTGATTTGAACATGTTTGTCTCATCTTTTTTGTTAGTCTCTGGGACTCTTTTGTCTCTTGATACATTTGGTCAGATGTCTTTCCAGTGACTGCGTTTATAGAAGGAATGTGATCTGTGTCTTCTTGATTTTTGAAGGTTAAGGAAGAGGGTAGAAAGTGACAGGCGTAACCAGGTGCATTTTTTAATTCATGTGTAGTGGCTGGCAGTGATATAAAAATCAGCATAACCAACGAGCATTCCGAGTCTACCTTGAGCGTCATGCCAGGAAAGAAGAACCAGCCCTCCATGTATGAGCAGCTTCGAGACATTGCCATAGACAACATCTGCAGGTGGGTGTGCCTAGTCATGAACTGTGACTGTACCTCATTATCTCAGAAGGAAGAAGACTGTGTCTCAGATGCAGGCCTGTTGTGAAATAAGAAAGATTTGTCATGTAGTGGTGGTTCGGTGGTAGAATGTTTGCCTTTTATGCAGGAAGCCTGGTTTCGATTCCCAACCAGTGCACCTTCTGTGCAGCTACCACCTAAAGGCTTTTTGTTGCTATGATGCTGAATAGGCTTCTGTGGAGCTTTCAGACCTTATAAGACAGACTAGGAAGAAAATCTGCTGCTATACATCCAAAGATAAACCAATGAAAGCCATTTGGATCACACCAGAACATTGTCCGGATCCCCAGCTGATCTTGGTGATGGTGGGGGACTGACAAGGCAGTGTGCAAGGTATTGCCATGTTCTAGGCAACTCGATGACAGCAAACCACAGCAGTATAATAATTTAAAGCTTATTTCTGGTTATTCCAAACCTATGAATGATCTAAAAGGTGATACTATTACACATACTAAAAAGTAAAACTCCTAGTATGTCAATGCAAGCTGCTCACTCATAACTCATAACCGTGAGGCTGTTCCCCTTTCACCCCTCACATAACACACACTGGTTTTGTGTAGCATCTGAGGAACACTGGGATTGAAGACTCCATTGCTTTTGTTTCAAGCAATAAGCAAACCTTCTGTTTCCCTGAGGGAAGACATTATCTCATCTTTCACATATGCCAGCCCTGAAAAGATGGCATGACTTAAATAGTGCCCCATCCCCAAGGATCATAGGGGTCCATAGGCCCAAGAAGCATCATCTCTGTCGACCATCTGTCACTTTTTTTTGGTTTATGTTAAATTTATCCCTATTACATGTTTAACTTTTTTTTTTAATGTTGTGAATTATGTGATAATTTACATGGGAGAACATTAGTTTTACATTCATCCTATCTTATATCATTTCATTGCCATGGTTACAATCCCCTCTACATGTTTAACGTTTTAAAAATCGTTTTTGAGTTTCAGTTTTCCATTGTTCATTGTGAGAGCATACAAATCATATGGTGCATATTGAAAAAAAAAAAAAGAGCTTGTATTTTTTTCCTAGTTATAAACATAAAAAAGTGCATGTGTTAGAAAGTTATGATGTATAGTAGAAAGAATTATACACCAACCCACCATTGAAAATATACCATGGTTCCTATTTGATCTTTTCATTCTGCAATTTTTAATATACCCATTGCCATTGAGTGGACTCTGACTCAGCATCTTCACATGTGTTGGAGTGTAAACTGTGCTCTAAAGTATTGTCAGTGGTGGAGCTTTTGGAAGTAGATTGCAAGGCCATTTTGTTGAGGTGCCTCTGGATGGACGTTCACCTCCAAGCAGCTGACTGTGTTAAACCATTTGCACTGTCCAGGGACTCTACCTGGTCTTTCTTGTGTGTTTTCTCATATAAATGAGAGCATTTATGCTCTCTAAGGAGTTGGCACCCTTTGCCACCCACACTCTATTATGCAAGCTCATGCTCTTTTACCTCAGGAAGCAAGCACATTCTCATTCATATCACAGTGAATTTGCCCTCTTAGATTCTGGCTGTTTGCTCTCAGTAACACATTCAATCTGGCTCTGTACACTTGTCTACACAACCCAGGATCCAAACAGACATAGTTTGGGAGACACCTTTTTAAGAGTTCATGTTTAAGGAGCCAGTTTTTTATTTCCCTTTTCTCTCTTAAACAAGCAGTTCTCCATACTCTTAAAACCTTTCACGTAATATTTGCCCCCTCCCAGCCATCTTAGGACCCTTCATCTTTTGAATACATCTCTATAGATTTTTGTTTCTGATATCTCCCCCACTGCCTTCAAGTTGATTTCAACTGATAATGGCCCTGTAGGACAGAGTAGAAAGGTCCCCTTATGGTTTCCGAGGATGTCAGTCTTTACAGACGCAGACTGCCTCATCTTTCTCCCTCAGAGCAGCTGGTGGATTTAAACTACCAACCTTCCAGTGGCAGCCCAAAACTTAGCTCATTGTGCTATCAGGATCCCTTATTTATTTACTTATTCTTATAATGTTTTATTGTGAATTATATGATAGTTTACATGAGAGAACTTTAGTTTTACATTCATTCCATCGTATATCATTTCATTGCCATGGTTCCATGGATCATCTTCTGACCAAAGGGTATATATATATATTCTAGAAACCCATCCTCTACCCTTCCCCCACCTCCCATCTCCCCCACCCCCAGTCTTCGGCCCACAGTTCCTCGCCCTCTCTGGATCCAAAGCCCCCAGCCACTTCATCACTCCATGTCATCATCTCTGTCTCCATCTCAGGCATCTCTGCTTCTCTGGGTAGAGTCCCGCTCTCGGCTCTTCTCTGTTGGTGGTCTCAGAGACCTCCACTCCTAGACTGGAGAAATAATCACTCCCTTCCTTGCTATAAAACATCTACCTTTGCATTTCCAACCCTCACAATCCATCTTGATAACCATTATTCACTACAGTATCGGGAGTAACCCATCTGTATTTCATTTCATCAGCTCCACCTAGACAGATTGGATAGTTCTCACTGGTTATTCTGGCTTCCTCCATGCCCCCTAGCTCTAGGTTCCCTCTTTTTTTTTTTTTTTTAATGTTTTATTTTGAATTATATGGTAATTTACATGAGAGAACTTTAGTTTTACATTCATTCCATCGTATATCATCTCATTGCCATGGTTCCAATC
>NW_006408858.1:590271-604077 GCF_000296735.1 Chrysochloris asiatica | reverse complement strand
TATAAATGGAATAAAGATTGAAGTTGTCAGAGATTTCATTTTGCTTGGATCAACCATCGACACTAATGGAAGCATCAATCATGAAATCAAATGATGTGTTGTATTAGGCAAATCTGCTGCATAAGACCTATTTAAAGTGTTCAAGACCAATGATGTTAGTTTGAGAACTAAGGTACTCTTGACCCAAGCCATGAATCAGGAAAACGGTAGAAGAATTGATATATTTGAGTTTTGGTGTTGGAGGTGAATATTAAAGGTACCATGAACTACCAAAAGAACAAACTAATCTGTGTTTGGAAGAAGTACAGCCAGAATGCTCTTTGGAAGCCAGGATGGCTAAACTTACATCTCTCTTGCTTCAGACATGTTATCAGGAGGATCCAATCCCTGGAGAAGGATATCATGTTTGTAAAGTGGAAGGCAGGAGAAAAAGAGGAAGACTCCCAACAAGATGGATTGGCACAGTGGCGGCAGCAATGGGCTCAAACATAGCAACAATTTTGAGGTTGGTGCTGGACCAACCAACAATGCCTGCATTGTTTTATCCTGTTGTACGTAAGGTCACTATGAGTTGGTACCAACTCGATGACAGTTAACAACAATGTAAGAAATTTAAACTTGAAATTAGGCTGAGTATGATAGTCCAAAGAAAGTGTTCTGGATAAAATAATGAGGCTGTTTTTTTCTAATGGAAGGTTCTTGGCTGGTACAAATGGTTTGCTCTTTCTTGGCTACTAGCCTTAAGGTTGGTAGCCAATGAAACTACAGAAGAAAGGCCTGGTGATCTATTTCCATAAAAATTACAGTCCAGAAAATCCTATCTAGCAGGTAAGATGGTGGAGTAGGCAGATGCACTGAGCCAACTCTCTGCAACAATGACATGAGAAATTAAGTGAACAGATACAGATGGTGATTCTGGAACTCTGAGAATCAGAGGATTGGACCAAGAGGTGGATTCAGTGCTGACTGGAAGAGGAAGCTGAGCAGGAACAGTAAGACAGAAGAAAAATAGGCCGACTGTGGGCTGGTGTGGTATGTAATGGCCGTCTTGAGATTTTGCAAGTGACTGTTTATGTAGCAGAATACAGACATAGGACATGCTGGAATTTAGAGGTAGGGACTGCAGTTGTTTCATGTTCCTGTGACCTCCTGGTAGCTGGGGGCCTGGGTCAGCCCTCCTGTCATCAGTCCAGCAGCCAGTGGTACCCCATCCTGCACATCGTCTGCTATACCTGTAGTCGGGCACCTGTCATAGGAAACAAGTCACCCAAAAGGAGAGTCAGAAAATATAGCACCAGAAATGGTATTTGGAACTACCTAACAGTTTAAAAGAATGTTAATTAGGCAATTTCAACAGATTGTGAGAAAATTCGAGAAAACTACAGATGAAACCAAGAAAAACATACAAAACAATGTAAAAAATTCAGGGAACAAACTGA
This sequence comes from Chrysochloris asiatica, assembly GCF_000296735.1. Classification (NCBI taxonomy): domain Eukaryota; kingdom Metazoa; phylum Chordata; class Mammalia; order Afrosoricida; family Chrysochloridae; genus Chrysochloris; species Chrysochloris asiatica. Next base: position 602,638 of record NW_006408858.1, on the reverse strand, counting down.
CTAGATAATTTAGAAAATGGGAAGCATATAACAACAACAATTAAAAAGTCAGAAGATTAACACTAAGACTTTAGAAATAGATAACACACTGAAAGCTGAATTACTGAGCATGAAGAAAAATCTCAGTATTCATCTACTAGAGGAACAATCAGAAAAAAGAACAAAATATCTGAAGAAAGCCTAACGTTTACACATTTACATGCAACATTACTAAGAGGAATAAACTTATGTGTGATTGGCATTCCAGAACAAGAAGAGACAAAAAACAACAACAAAAAAACCCCATAGAGAATATTGTCCAAGAGGTATTGGAAGAAAACTTCCCAGACATGAAAGAATAGAAGAAAAGAAGATTTAAGAAGTTGAACAAACTCCAAACAGGGTAGGTCCCAAAGGAAAACCACCTAGATATATAAGGAAACGTTTAAAAACCAAATACCAGGAAAGAATCCTAAGAACAGCTTAGGAAAAAATGAAATTACCTACAAAGGGGAACTAATAAGACTAAGCTTTGATGTCTCAGCAGAAACTTTGCAGGCAAGAAGGCAATGGGATGACAAACCGAAAGAAAAAAAAATTGCCAACCAAGAATTATATACCCAGCAAAGTGATCCCTCAAATAAGACAGCGAAATTGGGATGTTCTCAGATAAACATAAATTAATATCTAGACCAAATTTACAAAAAATACTAAAGGATATCCTTTGGACTGAGAACCAACAACAGACAACAACTTGAGGCGAACATACATGAAATACCCAGAACTCAATCCAGGTATACAAGTATACAAAGTAAAATATACCAACAAGACTGAAAATAGAGAACTAGATGTCGGCTATAAAGAAAAAGGGAATAGTGTAAATATAGACCTTCCAAGTGGTGAGGAAATCAAGTAAATTTCAGGATAAAACAGATTGTTTTAAACTACAGAGTAACCTCAAAATTAATACACCTTCACATCAAATTAAAAAATGAAAATCAGGAAGATAAGTAAGCATTAAAACAACAGCAATGAAGAAATAGAAAAGAAAATCCACACACAAAATGAACTCTGTACAGAGATTTATATGGGATAATAAAACTAGCAACACCACAAATAAACAGCAAAATGACATTAATTCATATCTATTGTTAATTGTACTGAATGTGAATGGATTAAATGCAATAGGCAAGAGAGAGTTGCAGAACGGATAAGCAAACAAGATTCTTCAGTATGCTGTCTATAAGCGACACACCTTACACACAAAGACAAAAATAGACTAAAAATCAAAGGGTAGAAACAAATGTATCAATCTAATGGAAATAAAAAACTAGCAAAGTAGTGATATTAATCTCTGATAAAATAGACATTAAGGAAAAAAAACATAAGGGAAAAGGAAGCATGAATCATTATTAAGGTATCAATTGAATAAGAGGACATAATAATAATAAATATATATGTTCACAATGAAAGAGCCTCAAAATATATAAATCAAACTCTAATAGAACTGAGGAGTCCTGGTGTGGTGCTGTATTGTAAGCACTGGGCTCCTAATCACAACATTGGCAGTTCAAACCCATCAGTTGCTCCTTGGAAACCCTATACAGGGTCACTATGAGTCAGAACTGACTCGATGACACTTAACAACAACAAAATAGAACTGAAGAAAGAAAATAGACCACTCTATAATTATTGGGAGCATACATATTTATTGGAGTTCTTATGTGGCATTGTGGGTTAATGCGCTGGACTGCAAAGTTGGTTTCAACTGCAAGGTCGGTGATCCAAGCTCACCAGCTGCTCCTCAGAAACCCTGTACAGGGTTGCTATGGGTCAGAACTGACTCGACAACACTTATCAACAACAACAGCATAATTATAATAAGAGATTTTAATACACCATTTTCAATGAAGAATAAAACAACTAGAAAGCAATTCAACCAAGACACAGAAGAACTAAACAACACAACGAAGTTGACTATAAACATATAAAGAACACTCAACTCAAGAACTTCACAATATACATTCTCTTCCAGTGCTCATGGAGGATTCTGTAGAATAGACCATATGTTAGGGTACAAAGCAATCCTCAATAAATTTTAAAACATCAAAATATTGCAAAGCATTTTCTTATATCACAATGCTATAAAATTAGAAATCAACAATAAAAATTAAATGCATGGATATCAAATAACTCTGCTTTAAAGCTACTGGGTAATAGAAGAAATTAAAAAATGAAATTCCTAGAATCAAATGAGAATAAAAACACAACATACTAAAACTTTTAGGACACAGCAAAGACATTGCTCAAAGGACAGTTTAAGAGAATCAATAGAAATTAAAAGGATAATAACAAAATACTATGGAGAATTGTATGCCAACAAATTTGAAATCTAGAAGAAATTGACCTATTTCCAGAAACACATGACCTGCCTAAATTAACACAGATTGAAGTAGTAAACATACTTATAATAAAAGAAGAAATTTACCAAGTCATTGAAAGACTTCCACCTAAAAAAGTCTGGGCCCAGATGACTTTACTGGTGGATTCTACCAAAATTCACAGAGGAGCTGGCACCAATTCTATTCAAACTATTCCAAGTTATAGAAAAGGAAGGAAAACTCCTGAGGCAAAGTCATCACTGAAAAATAAAATAATATATCAGTGTCCTTCATGAACATAGATGCAAAAATTCTTAACAAAATCCTTGCCAATAGAATCCTACAATGTATCAGAAACTAATACATCATGACCAAGTGGGATATCTACCAGGTTTGCAGGGATGGTTCAATATTAGAAAAACAATCAACATATCCACCACATAAATAAGACAAAGGTAAAAAAAAAAAATAGAATGACCATATCAATTGATTCGGAAACGGCATTTGAAAAAAACCCAGCACCCATTCCTGATTAAAAAACAAGAAAACACAATAAAATAGAAGGGAAATTTCTCAATGTAATTAAGGGCATATTGAAAACCAACAGCCAAAGAGAAAAAAATGGAAGCATTCCCCTTTTGAACAGGAACCAGACAAGGTTGGCCATTGTTACCACTTCTATTCAGTATTGTGCTGGAATTCTTAGCCAGAGTTATAAAGCAAGAAAGGGAAACAAAAGGCATTCAAATTGGCAAAGAGAAATAACAGTCTCTCTATTTGTAGATATTTTCTACACATAGAAAATCCCAAAGACTCAGCAGGGGAATTATAGGAACTCATTGAAAGATTCAGCAAAGTGTCAGAATACAGAATCACCATTCAAAAAATCAGTTGTATTCATTTACACTAATAAAGAGAGCTCTGAAAAGGAAATCATAACAATACCATGTACAATAGCCATCCAAAAGGTTAAATACTTCTAACTAGAGAAACAAAAGCGTTATACAAAAAACAAAAAAACTACAAAACACTATAAGAAACCAAAATGTAAGAATATACCATGTTCATGGATAGGAAGACTTGGTATTGTGAAAATGTCAAGGGTACCCAAAACAATATAATGCAATCCCAATCTAAATTCTAGCATCATTCTTTAAAGAGATGGAAAAACTAATCACGAAATGTATGTGGGAAGCAGAGACCTTAGATAAGCAAAGCAGTACTAAAAAAAAAATCTCAAAACCTACTACACAGCCACAGTAGTCATAACCTGATAGTGGTACAATGAAAGACACATGAATCAGTGGAACAGAATTGAGAGCTCAGAAATAAATCCATCTACCTATGCTCAGATGATCTGTGACAATGTTTTTTTATTTTCCTTATGGGAGCAATTTCAAGACCTTAGTCCACTCTTCTCATCCAGTCGGTCAATTTATTTAATAAAGTTTTATTGAGTTGGGAACTTTAGACACAGGAAGAGGGGCAGTGTGCTGATGACTGGGGGGCATGCTTGTAGTGTATACCCTTTGGATGGTTGATGATGCATGGAGGGGATTGTAACCATAGCAATGAAATGATATACTATAGGATGAATGTAAAACTAATGTTCTCCATGTAAACTATCACATAATTCACAATAAAACATCAAAAAAAAAGTTTTATTGAGCACCTTCCATGTAGTAGGCACTACTTTAAAAACTGGAGATTCAGAACTAAAGACCAACACTACTCCTGCTCATGAAGCTTTGAACCCAAAAATACATAAGCACAGATATAAATTACCGTTGACTTCAAGTTCATTTTGTGACTCCATGTGTGTCAGAGTAGAACTGTTCTCCACATTGTTTTCAATGGCTGAATTTTCAAAAGTAGATCACCAGGCTATCCTTCCAAAACCAAATTGTTGAGCCTCCAATCATTTGGTTAGCAACTCAGCACTTTAACCATTTACACCATTCAGAGACACTACAGATATTTTTTATAAAAGATGATTGAGATAAATGCTGTGAAGAAAATAAACAGCATGTTGTGTGGAATAGAAAATGATGAGGTCAGAAAGTACTTTTTCAAATGGAATACCTTTGAGTTGAATCCTGAACAATAAAACAGAACCCTGTGAAGATTTGTACTCTGAGCTTCAACTTAGTGGAAATTTTACAGACTCTTACCATGTCTACCTTCTAGCATCTTTGCCCATATGCTCTGTGTCATGGATTGAATTGTGTCTTCACCCCACCCCTCACCCCCACCCCCCAAATATGCATCAGCTTGGCTGGGCTATGATTCTCAGAGGTTTTGCAGTTAAGACTCCTGCCAGGTGGGGCACTGTAGGATCAGCACTGAATTGCGAACCACAAGGTCAGCAGTTCAAACACACCAGCTGCTCCTTGGAAATATCATATAGGGTCACTGTGAGTTGAAATGGACACGATGGCACTTAACAACAGCAACAATTATGTACTTTGGCTGTTATGTAATGATGTAGTCATTTCCTGTGATATGGTCTGATGCAGTCTGCCTATCAGTTGTAAGGGCATTAGGGTGGAATGAAACCACCTTCATTAGGGTCATAGTGCTGATCATATGTAAGGAGAGTTTCCCTGGAGTATGACCTTCATGACTTTTTTATATTACAAGAGATAAAAGAAAAGTAAGCTGATTCCTTCTCATTTTGTGGTCTCTTAGTATTGCAGTAAAATATACATATGACATAAGGAAGACCATAGAAGAATTTATTCATTTGAGTTATAATGTTGGAGAAGAATATTAAAGGTACTATGGACTGCCAGAAGAACAAACAAATCTGTGTTGGAAGAAGTACAACCAGAGGTGGGACATTCCCACTAGAAAGGAGAAGCAAACCAGCCTGAAACAGGTAGAGCAACAGAAGAGATACATCTTCAAAGAAAGATCATCAGGGAAAACCCAAAACAAAAGTGGCAGTATGATTGGTTACTACAAGAATAAGCAAGTTGTTCTCTGGGAAGCCATCAAGACAAGCAATCAAGTCCCTTTATGACAAACCCCCCTATAAGATTGAAACTCAAAAGGAACACATGAGCAGGCATATAAGCTTGCTGGTGACCACATTGGTCTACTAGTGAGTGGAAGGGGGGGAAGGCAGCAATGAAGAAATGGGCTGAGTTCAACCACGGTCCATAGACTCTTGTTGACCTTAAGATGAGAGAGAAGAGAAAGGGCTGGTTGGTCCAAAGTGTGATGAGATCTGGGGACCCCTGAGCCCATGGGCAAGGACATAGCCACAGAGGGCTAGAGCTTAGAGTGAAGCATCTAGCTTATATGAAATAAGGGGACACGCACAAGAACACCCAAACTTGCAGATAGTACCCATTTGACCTAGCTCAGGGCTTGACAATCAGAACTTGACTAGAGGACGATTTAAAAAAAAAAATTTTTTTTTTATTCTTTTTTTTTTTTGATGGAAAAAGAGGGTAAATTGCTACAATTTGATGAACTTGACCTTTAATCATGGATATAGTACCTCAAAATACCAACAGAGAGGGAAAGAATCTTTACATCAAATATCAATGCTGTTCTGTCTGTATACAAGGTAGATAGGGATGGGCAACTTAGACATTGGTTACATAAAATAAGGGGACGATAAAGGCACGAAATGACTGGCTTACAAGTTTTCAAGAGGGAGGTTAATTTAAGACTGTGTGTGGGAAGATAGAATCCCCATTGAATAGTTTTCATCTCGTCTAGATGGGTCTGATTAAAAGGGATAAGATTCTTATGATTCAATAGTGAGTAATTGTTATCATGACTAATTGTAACTGTCACAATTTTAAAGGTAGAAGTTTTGTAACAAAAACGGGCAAGTAGTTAATCTTACATTCCAGGAACAGAGGACCCTAGGACCATCAATGGAGAAGAGCACAAGCAGAATGCAGGAATCTGCACCAGAGGTGGAGGCAGAGGTGGGGACATGGAGAGAGCAGCTGAGGACGCTAGATTCATGGAAAGAGAGGGACTGAGAACTGGCAGCCAGGAGGCAGACTTGCAGAATGTGCCCTTTGGTGGCTTTAATTATTATGCCTGAGTGTTTGTTTTTTTTTAAAAAAAGCTAAAGTGAATAGAGAGAAATACTGTTAACTGCTGGTACATGGAGGGGATGATAATCATTGTAATGAAACAAAGTATATGATTTATTGAATGTAAAACTGATAATCTGCCCTGTAAACTTTCACTCAAATCACAATAAAACCTTATTAAAAAAAAAAGTTGTAGATAGCTTAAATGCCCATCAATAGAAGAATGGTTAACAAATGTTAGTACAATCACACAATGGAGTACTACTTTGCAATGTTGAAAAATGATTAATCATAGAAACACCTCAGAACATGGATGAACCTGAAGTGCATTATGCTGAGTGAAATTAGTCACAAAAGGACAAATATTATATGAGACAACTGTTGTAAAAAGTTGTGGAAAGGTTTTTTTGCTAAAAGAAGAAGTCTTTGATGGTTTCTAGGGTTGGGAGGGAAGGAAAGATTATTCTTCCTTATGAGAGTAGACACATATTAACTTAGGTGATGAGGTAGGCTAGGTCAGCAGTTCAAACTCACCAGTGGCTCCTCAGAGACCCTATACAGGGTTGCTATGAGTAGGAACTGACTCTGTGGCATTTAAGAGCAACAACCCTAAAAATTATTCCATGCCTTACTCCTAGTCTTAGCCCAACCCCTTCCTTTAACACTAACACTAACCCTAATCCTAACCATAACCATAAAAATAAAGTCATAGACTTATTCTAGATTTAACTATAGTTCCAACTCTAACCTTGACTCCTTATTCCTACCCATTTACCCATCTACCCACAAAAAACTACTCTATAACACATGGGTTCACTGTGAGTTGGAATTGATATGAACAGGTTTGGGTTTCTTTATTGTTTGTTTTGCTTTCAATTGAGACATTTATCAAGTAGGCAAAGCCTACAGCAGTTCTTTGAATTCATTCTATGTAATGACTTGCAAATTTCTGGAAAAAGATTTAGATCAGTTTAGCATTGCAAGACTAGAAAGAGGGACCAAGAATCTGGTGATTGTGATTCTTAATATCCTGTGGGTGTCGCAGGTGCCTGAAACCTGGCCTGACAGTGGACCCAGTGATCGTGGAGGCCTTCCTGTCCAGTCTGTCCAACCGGCTCTACATCTCACAAGAAAGTGACAAGTATGTCTGTTCATTGCAGCCAGTGTGGGCAAACGTGGGGCAGGGGCACCTGACATTGTGTGTTATTTGTGCTTACGAGTGGTGGAAGCCTCTTGCCACAAACAGGTTGGCCTTTGGTCGTGGTTCCTAAGAGGTGTACCACACCTGAGTGTGTGGGGGCCATTCTGACCAAAAGGAAGCACTTGGGGGTATATGGCCATGTGGGAGGCTGAGTGAGACTCACTGGATAGAGAGAGCAACGTCTTTGTTTCTCCTGAGAACACAAACAGACCCTTTTTTCTGTTAGATTAAAGGTAGCCCTTTCCTTGGGGTGTGAGGTGTTCCAATGGGCTATCATACCTACGACACAGAGAGGGGCTTGCTGTCTGCTGGCCTGGCCCCGAGTGAGGGGGAGAGAGAGACTCTGTGCCCACTGACCTGGCCCGAGTGAGAGGACGAGAGAGACCCTGTGCCTGCTGACCTGGCCCCAGGTGAAGGGGAGAGAGATGCCCTGTGCCCACTGGCCTGGCCCTGAATTGAGGGGAAGAGAGAGACCCTGTGCCCACTAACCTGACCCCAGGTGAGAGGGTAGTGAGAGGACCCTATCTATGCTGACCTGGCCCTGGGTGAGCAGGGGAAATGAGAGAGAGACATGGTGCCTGCTGATATGGCCCTGGGTGAGGAAAGTGAGAGAGAGAGGGGAAACTTACTCACTGACCTGTCCCTGAATGAATGGGAATGAGAGAGACTCACTGGTTCCTGCTACCCTGATCCCAGGTGAAGGGGAATGAGAGAAAGGGCCTGACTACGGAACGGCGGTTGGGGTTTCCATAGGATGCAATTGTCATATGGAATGGGAATTCTCTTCCACCATGTATTTTGTGCCAGAGGTGGATAGTCTTGCACTTTCTTGGTACAGTTCACAGGATGGGATTTCACTTAAGCAGTTTGGATAATGCAGTGTCTCCTTCCTTATCATAGAGAGTTATCAGTAATCAGTATTTGTCTCAAGATTTAGGTAGTCACCTCCTTTGAGTCTGTATCCTGGGCTACCACTTGGCAGTAGAGAAGGAGTCCTGTCTTCTAGCCTAGGGCTTCATGTTTCTTATGGCACTGTCATTCTCAGATAAATGGCCCACCAAGACTGCAGGGCCACAACTCATCAGTCAGTATGTCCACTGTGGCTGTGGTGGCTTGTGTGTGGCTGTGATACTGAAAGCTATGCCACTGGTATTTTAAATACCAGCAGGCTCACCCATGGTGAAAAAGTTTCAGCTGAGCTTCCAGACTAAGAGTAGGATGAAAGGTAGACTATTTCTGAATGCTTAACCACTAAAAACCGTATGAATAGCAGTGGAATATTGCTATTTGAATAGCAGTCAAATAGCACCTTAACACTGAATCTTGAAACACGATGAATATTGTCAGATATAATGCTGGAAGATGAGCCCCTCACGTTGGAAGGCACTCATAATATAACTGGGCAATAGCTGCATCTTCTAAAGTACAGTTGGTCATGATGATACAAAAAGCTTTCAAAATCTTTATTGATGATGGAGCACAACTCAGAATGAGGAGACATAGCTGCAAACATCCATTAATAATCAGAACATGGAATCTATGAAATATGAATCTAGGCAAATTGGAAGTTGTCAGAAATGAAATGGAACATATAAATATCTATATCCTAGACATTAGTGAGCTGAAATAGATTGGTATTGGCCATTTTGAATCTGACAGTTACATGGCTTACTATGCCAGGAGTGAGAAATTGAAGAGAATGGTATTGCATTCATCATCAGGAAGAACATTTCAAGATCTTGAAGTACAACGTTGTCCATAATAGGATAATATCTATACACCTACAAGGCAGACCAGTTAACACCACTATTTTTTAAATTTGTGCAACAACCATTAAAGCAATTGATAATGAAATTGAGGAATTCTACCAACATCTTCAGTCTGAAATTGATCAAATATGCAGTCAAGATATATTGATAGTTACTTGCAATTGAAGACAAAGAGGAAGGATCTGTAGTTGGAAAATATGTCCTTGGTGATAGAAATGATGCTGGAGATCGCATACATGATAGAATTTTACGAGATCAATGACTTCTGTCTTGCAAATACCTTTTTTAAACAACAAATACCACCAGATTATACACATGAACCTCACCAGATAGAATACACAGAAATCAAATAGACTATATCTGTGGAAAGAGATGGTGGAAAAGCTCCAGTTAAAACAAGGCCAGGGATAGACTGTGGAACAGACCATCAATTGCTCATTTACAAGTTCAGGCTGCTGCTGAAGAAAATCAAAACAAGTCAGTGAAAGCCAAAATATGAGCTTGAACATATCCCATCTGAATTTAGAGATAATCTCAAGAACACATTTGATGCATTAGACAGTAATGACCAGAAATCAGAAAACTTGGGGGATGACATCAAGATTATCATACAGGAAGAAAGCAAAAGGTCATTAAGAAGACAAGAAACAAAAGACCAAAATGGATGTTAGAAGAGACTCTGAAACTTGCTCTCCAGGGAAGAGATGCTAAAGCAAATGAGGAAATGAGGAAGTCAAAGAACTGAACAGAAAATCTCAAAGAGCAGCTTGTGAAGACAAAATCAAATATAATGAAATGTGCGAAGACTTGGAGTTAGAAACCAAAAGGGAAGAACACACTCAGCATTTCTCATACTGAGGGAACTGAAGAAGCCGCAACTTGCAATATTGAAGGATTCTATGGGCAAAATATAAGTATCAAAAGAAGATTGAAGGAGGACTCTGGGTCAGAGGTCAGTTGGCCCTGCGTTGCAGTAGCTGTGGTACACCTTAAGCAACACGCGTCTCACACCCAAGTGTTAGCGGAGGCGATGGTGGACGAAGGCCAGCTTAGAGGAAGAGGCGGAGCACCGCCTGCTGCTGGACAGCCCAGTAGCCGCAAGCTGGTAGAGGCAAAAGAGGAAGGGGACAAGAGTTTGAAGATGAGGCCCAGGAAAAGCTGACTCTGAACAGTGCCCAAGCAGAAGTGCAAAAAAAGGAGCGGCATTTGCAGGAGACCGCATGCAGGGATAAAAGTCTCCTGAAGGAGAAGAAGAATCTACGGCAAGGAGCTGTTCATCGAACAAAAGAAAAGAAAACTCCTTCCAGATGCTATTCTAGAAGCTCCCCAAACCAGTATAAAACAATTACCAGGAAAGTTGAAAGAAGTTAATTTGCAAAAGAAAAATGAAGAGCATGGAAAAGGAAGTGATTCCAAGAAAGCAAAAGTACAAAAAGTGCAGTCTGCCAGCTCTAAGGCTCAAGGACCAAAATCTGAGAGATTCAAGGCAACAAGCAGCCAAAGCCTTCATACAAAATTCTTTATATGGTCCAGAAACCAACAGAACTGTAAATAAGTTCCTGTCTCTTGCCTACAAGAGGTTGCCAGTGTAAAAGGCTGCAACTGAATACTTAAACAATACTTGGGAGGCCTAGAAAAAACAAAATGCCAAGAGGTTCAAAAGACAGTGGATGTTCAGAGAGATGAAAGCATCTGGGAGAGGAAATAGGAGCTAGAAAAAGAACCACTCCTAATGTCTAGGATTTCTGTATTTACTCGAGAGGGTTAATTTTGCTGGGAAAAAACAACAACTAACAATGCATTCATAATTTTAAAAAAAAAGTCACAGAATCACGGCACCAAAAAGAAATGGTTGATGTTCAACCATTCCAAGAGTTAGCATATGATCAAGAGCCAATGATACTGAAAGAAGTCTAAAGTACACTGAAGGTGTTGACAAGGAACAAGCCTCCAGGAATTGATGGAATACAAATTGAAATATTTCAACAAGCTGATGCATCGCTGGAGGCATTCACTCATCTATACCAAGAAATTTGGAAGACAGCCAGCCACATGGTCAAATGATTGGAAGAGATCCATATTTGTGCCCATCCAAAGAGAGGTATGGTATCCTGGTGTTGTGCTATATGATAAGCACTAGACCGCAAGATCAATTTGAACTGCAAAGTAGCAATTCAAACCACCACCTGCTCCTCAGAAACCCTATGCAGGGTCTCTATGAGTCAGAACTGACTCGACAGATCTGAACAACAATAACAATGAGAGGTGACCCAATGGAATGCGGAAATCATTGGACAATATCACATGCAAGTAAAATTTTGCTAAAGATAATTTAAAAATGGCTGCAACAGCACATTGACAGGGAACTGCTAGAGGTTCTAACCAGATTCAGACAAGGACTTGGAACAAGGGATATCATTTATGACATTAGCTGGACCTTGGCTTAAAGCAGAAAATACTAGAAAGATGTTTACCTGTGCTTTATTGACTCTGCAGTGGCTTTCAACTGTGTGGATCAAAGCAAACTATGGACAGCATTGTGGAGAATGAGTATTCCAGAACACTTAATTGTGCTCATGAGGAACCTGTACTGACACCAAGATGCAGTCGTTTGAACAGAACAAGGGGACACTGAATGGTTTAAAAATCAGGAAAGCTGTGCATTAGGGTTGTATTCTTTCACTATACTTATTCAGTCTGTACATTGAGGACATAATTCGGGAAACTAGATTATATGAAGAAGAATGTGGCATCAGGATTGGAGGAAGATTGATTAAAAACCTGTGATATGCAGATGGCACAACCTTGCTTGCTAAAAGTGAAGAGAACTTAAAATACTTACTGATAAAGATCAAAGACGAAAGCCTTCTGTATTGGTTGTACTGAAATATAAAGAAAGTAAGTCTTCACCACTGAACCAATAAATAACATCATGAAAAACAGAGAAAAGATTAAAATTGTCAAGACTTTATTTTTTGA
>NW_006408858.1:551282-589126 GCF_000296735.1 Chrysochloris asiatica | reverse complement strand
CTTTTCAGTAGCCTCTTAGGCGTGTGAAAGTTGGACAGTGAATCAGGAAGAACGTGGAAGAATTGTTGCACGAAATGCCAGGAGAACAAACAAATCTGTGTTGAAAGAATTAAAACTAGAATGGTCTTTAGAAGCCAGGATGGCAAGACTTGTCTCTCACACTTTGGACATATCATGAGGGATCAGTCCTTAGAGAAGGACATCATGCTTGGTAAAGTGGAGGGCTAGTGAAAAAGTGGGAGACCCCAAGTGAGATGGATTGGCACAGTTGCAGCAGCAGTGGGCTCTAGTGTAGCAACTATTGTAAAGTTGGAGTATGACCAGGCAGTGTTTCATTCTGTTGCGCATTGGGTCATTGTGAGTTGGAACCAACTCAGTGGCACATAACAACAAAATGACTGTGGGGAAGTTGAGGTCTGCATCTTAGTTTTCACAGTTTGGTGCCTCTGGGGTTTGACAGTGAGATTTTTTTTAGCATGCAAGACAGAGGGGTACTCCCAGATGATTCTGTTCTTTCCTCTGCAGGGATGCCCACCTCATTCCTGACCACACGATCCGGGCCTTAGGACATATTGCGGTGGCCCTGAGGGACACACCCAAGGTTATGGAGCCAATTCTGCAGATCCTGCAGCAGAAATTTTGTCAGCCCCCCTCCCCACTCGATGTGCTCATCATCGACCAGTTGGGCTGCCTGGTCATCACCGGAAACGTAAGAGAGACCATAGTTGGGAGAGTAGAGCCTCAAACCTGCTCACCTTGTGCACATTAAAGGCCTTTGGTTATGAAGAATGATGATGGCTGTGTGCCATTGAGTCATTATGACTTTGTATAGGGTTTCCAAAGCTATACATTTTTATTGGAGCAGAAAGCCTTTACTTTCTCCTGTGGAGTGACTGACACATTCAAACTGCTGACCATGAACCAGGGCTCCTTAGTGTAAAGGATTATGAAGGATGTAAAGATACAAATTTCATTTACCAGGCAATGGGGTGAAAAACTCACAGTTGTCTTAACACTGAGCAATGAGAGTTTCCAGTGTGAGAGAACAGTGTAAATGGTTCCTCAAAAGTCAGTGGTTCAAGCCACCAGCCATTCCTTGGAAGAAAGGTGAGATTGTCTCCTCCCATAAAGATTGGTAGTCTTGAAAATGCTAGGGAGCAGTTCTACTGTGTTCTATAAGTTAGAATCAACTCAGTGATAATGGATTAAATTCTGGGGGAAAACTAATTTGTCACTGCTAATGACACATGGTGGTGGTGGTTATGTGCCGTGGAGTCGGTTCTGACTCATACTGACCCTGTACAGGGTTTCCGAGGCTGGAAATCTTTACAGAAGCAGAAAGCTTCATCTTTCTCCCGCGGAACAGCTGGTAGTTTCGAACTGCTGACCTTAAGGTTCATAGCCCGATTCATAACCACTACACTACCAGAGATATACGTTGTTGTTAAGTGCCGTCAAGTCGATTCTGACACATAGCAATCCTGTAGAGGGTTTCCAAGGAGCAGCTGGAGGGCTTGAACCACCGACCTTGCAGTTCAAACGACTTTACAGTCTGATGCATTAGCCCACAGTGCCACACCAGAGACATATAGTAGGATTTAAATGAAGACTATATCCCTTCTAGCTTTTTTATTGGAGATTTGCTTTAAAACTACAAATTTGACATTTTCAGCCCTGATAATCCACAATTATAGGAGGCTTCCCTCTAGCTGATGAAGTGAAAAGGAGCCTCTTCGGAGTCCTGGAGCTGCTTCTCCACTGGGGGCAAAGCTCAGCAATGGTTTCCCATGTTTTTTTTTTTTTCCAGCAATACATCTACCAGGAAGTGTGGAACCTCTTCCAGCAGATTAGTGTGAAGGCCAGCTCCGTCGTGTACTCAGCCACCAAGGACTACAAGGATCACGGTTACAGGTGACTCTGCTGGGCCTCCTCATCGCTTTCTATCACAATAGTGTTTCTCTTTCTTGGAAGATAAGGAGGTTAGGGACTTGGCCTCTTCTATTCTTTCTTTTTTTTTTTTTCAATAGTGAATTGGGGGAAGGTTTACAGAGCAAATCAATTTTCAGTTCAGCAATTCAGATACATTTTGTTTCATGTCATTACCATCCCCAACATGTAACATCATTGACATCACTGATAAAAGCAGTGTGTGCTATAAGTAAGCGCAGGCACAGGCAGGAGGTGAAAGCGTCCAGACGTTCATCTCTGCAGGCCCCATTCCCTCCATGGTCTCAGACTGGACTGTATGTGTGGAGCCAGCCATGGATATCATCTATGATGATGTACCTTTACACCATGGGGACTTTGCCATGGATGTCACCTGTGATGACTGTGCTGGGCCCTTTTGCTGTATATTTTGGTCTATCTAGCCAGCCCCTGAGTTTAAAGCTCAGCTAGTTTTCCAGGTCTTCTGCCATTAAGTGCTGCATCATACAACGTGTCGGTGACTGTCTTTAATGCTTTTCTTAAGGATTCCTGATGGCACAGTGGGTTAAGCATTGGACTACTAACTGAAAAGTTGGCAGTTTGAACACATAAGTTGCTTGACAAAAGAAAGACGAAGCTTCCATAAAGATATATAGTCTCAGAAACTATAAAGCAGTTCTACTCTGTCCTATGGAATCATTATTAGTTGAAATCCACTTTGACATCGAGGGTAGGTTAATGCTTTCCTTAGGACAGATTCCAGCTATAGGAATTGGTGGCCCAAAGGGAATGGGCATTTTATAGTTTTGAGTCTATAAACAACCCTCACATTAGATTAAGTAAAGGTGATATCACAATATTCTCAGGTTATGTAAATTTACAGAGACTGTACAGTTGGTAGAATAATGCTGTGGAGCTAACCTGGGGCTGTGCATCCTCAGGAAATACTGAGTAACTCTATGCTCCAACCAGCGCCTCCATCCATAGCACCTATTTCTAGGTGTGCAGGTTAAATGAGATCATATGTGTGACATGATAAGAAGCCCAAGTGGCGTAGTAGATTAAGTATTGAGCTGGTTACTGAAAGGTCAGCAGTTCGAACACACCAGCCGCTCCGTGGGAGACAAATGAGACAGTCTATTTCCATAAAGATTTACAGTCTCAGAAACTATAGGGAGCAGTTCTGTTGTCCTGAGGGTCACTATGAGTCAGAGTCAATTTGATGGCAATAGGTTAAAACTTGTTACAATGAGAGCTCTTGGTAAATGGGAGCTCTCTATACTGGCATCATTGTATTGCTTCCTCCCCAGCCCCATCAGGAACCTGGCTTATAGTGAAGTCCATAGCCTGGGCCACTGACCTCCTCTTCCTTTATTTGCCCTGGTTTCTGCAGTGACACTGACATCTATGCTCAGACCGTTTTTCCCCTCGTTGATTTCCAAGCTCCGAAAGTCCAGACTCCAATGCTTCCCTGTCCCCTGCCCATCGTCACCATCTTAGCTCCTGTCTTGTTGGTCTCTCCCAGTCTGTGTGCACTCTCACGGTTCTTCAAGGCTACCAACTCTTAAACTTGACCTCCATGTTCTTGTTATTATTGTTTTTTTTTTTTTTCTTCTGCTGGCCATGCCACCCTGTATCTCTGCCCACATTTCCTCTCTGTGTCATGGCAGGCAATAGCTGTCCACCTGTGTGACTGGGGATTGGTCATGTGTAATTAGTGTGACAGGCTGCTGACTATGCTGCCCTGTGTCTGCTCTTTGTGTTGTGGCAGGTAGTTGCTGCCCTCCTGTATTACTGGGGATTGTCCGTGTATAGTTGATGGTGTAGGCTGCGTTGTGCTGCAGTAACAAACTACTGCATCACCTCAGTGCTTAGCTCTGCTGCCCCTGCTCCTTCCCTCTCATGAAGAGGAAACACAAAAGGAGGGGTCATGGAATGGTAAAACACCATCAGTCTTTCTAGCTCAGTCACATCTGAAGGGGTTGAGTCCCTGGATTTGATCCTCCCATCTAGCATCTCATAACTTACCTCTACCCATGTGTCCCACCCAAGAGCTCTTGCATCTGTCTTTACTATTATTTTGTTTTTTCCTTCTCTATATCTTTATTATTTTTTAAATTTATTTTTATTATTTATTTATTTTTCCTCCTCTAAGCTCTGGTAGCGTAGTGGTTACGAACCGGGCTGCGAACCTTAAGGTCAGCGGTTCGAAACTACCAGCTGCTCCGCAGGAGAAAGACGAGGCTTTCTACTCCCTTAAAGATTCACACCCTCGGAAACCCTGTACAGGGTCGCTATGGGTCAGAACTGACTCGATGGCACTTAACAACAACAACAACAATATCTTACACCATCCGTGGTAGAGGTTTAGTTCCTCTACCAGTCCCTTCTCTTTGCTCCTCTTTTTCTCTCATATAGCCTTTTCTGTTATTGTTAGTTTCCATCCTTCTGACTTATAGTGACCTCATGTACAACAGAATGAAATGCTTCTCGATCCTGCACCATCCTCACAATCATTGCTGTGTTTAAGTTCATTGTTGCAGCCACTGTGGCAGTACATCTCTTTGAGGGTCTTCCTTTCTTTTTTGGTTGACCTTTTACTTTACCAAGTGTGATGTCCATCTCCAGGGACTTGTCCCTCCTGATGACATCTCCACAGTACGTGAGATGATGTCTCATCATCCTCGCTTGTAAAGAACATTCTGGTTGTGCTTCCAAGACAAATTTGTTCATTCTTCTTGCAGTCCATGCTGTATTCCATAATCCAAAGGCATCAATTTTCTGGTCTTATTCATTTTCCAGCTGTCACATGCATATAAGACAATTGAAAATACTATGACTTTGTTCATCTTAGTCCTCAAAGTGACATCTTTGTTCTTGCAAACTTAAAAGAGGTCTTTTTTTTTTTTAAAGCAGATTTGCCTAGTGTCATTTGATTACCCAGTGCAGTACATTGTTTGATGTCTTTCTTTTTAAGTTTTTATTGTGAATTGAGTGATAGTTTATATGGGAGAACATTTCTTTGCAATGATTACAACCCCCTCCATGCATCATCATTCAACAGTATTTGCTTCTATTTCCTCTGGTTTTGGGGTGTTTTTTTTGGGTTGGGAGGGAGTGTGGGAATGTACATAAAAACAACCAGGAATATATAATCTTTGAACAACCAAAGGGCACATTCTATAAGCCTGTCCCCTGATTGCCAGCAGTCTTTCTCTTTCCATGAGTCTAGAGACCTCAGCTGCTCTCTCTCTCCATGTCTTCATCTCTGCCTCCATCTTTGGCATCGCAGCTTCCCTGGATAGGGTCCCACATTCCACTCATGCTCTTCTCCCTTGATGGTCCTAGGCTGCTCTATTCCTGGAATGTAAGATTAACTACTCCCCCTTTTATGTTACAAAGCTTCTACTTCTACAATTGTGACAATTGCAATTAGTCATCATAACAGTTACTCACTTTTGAATCATAAGAATTTTATCCCCATCTCCTTTCACCACTATTCAGTGTTCACTGTTCAGTGGGGATTCTACCTTCCCCTTTATACTCTGAAATTAAACTCCCTCTTGAAAAGTTGTAAGCTAGTCTCTTCATGCCTTTATAGCCCCCCCATTTTAGGTAGCCAATGTCTAAGTTGCCTGTCCCATCAAGCCTGCGTACAGAGGGGATAGGCTGAAGACTCATTCCCTCTCAGTTGGTATATTCAGGTACACATCCATAAGTATAGGTCAAGTTCATCAAATTTACACTTGTTTTCTTTATCAGTTTTTTTTTTTTATCTTCTAGTAGTGATCATCAAGCCATTGAAGCTAGGTCAAATGAGTAGGATCTGCAAGTTTGGGTGTTCTTGTGCATCTCCCCTCACTTCTTATCAACTGGACACTTTACTCTCAGCTTTAGTCCTCTGTGGCTAGGTCCTTGTTCATGAGACCCCAGGTCTCCTGACCAACCAGGATCATTTGATTTTTTAACTGCTTTTTCCATGAGTGTTGATTACGGATCCAAGAAAAATGAAGTTCTTGACAACTTCAATCTTTTCTCTGTTTACCATGACTACCTCCCAATAGTGATTCTTCCTTACCATTACTATTTGTGGCTTCTGTTTGCCCTTACCCACCAGGTTGTTGTTAAGTGCTGTCGAATTGGTTTAGATTCATACCAACCCTATATAGAGTTTCCAAAGAGCAGCTAATGGGTTTGAACAGTGGACCTTGTGGTTTGCAGTCCAGTGATGATCCTCTAAGTAACCATCATTTTATGAGGGGTGTACTTTGTTACTATTGCTTCTGTCTACCAAAGACTGAACTCCAAGCTTCATGCAGAGTGTTTGATACCTGCTCTAATCCTCTGAAGGAGAGCGCTTGTATCCTTAGTTTACTGGAAGAAACTGAGGCACAGAGGCTTACCTGGGCAGTGCATGCAGGGTTGTGGTAGACTGACACGCTTCCTGCGCCCACAGAAGGAAACTGGCTAATGTCACTGGCTTGAGCATGATGTCAGCTTCTTATTGGAGTATATGTTGGGTCAGCCTGTTCCGAGGTGGGCATCTCAGAGTCACAGGTCACTTCCTAAGCATTTGTTATCAACTTCAGATCAGAGAGAATATTGGTACAAATGTCATTTTAGGGATGATAATGGTGAATTGAAAAGGAGTCCTGGTGATGCTGTAGGTTAGGTGTTAGACTTCTAACCCCAAGGTCGGTGATTCAAACATTCCTCAGGAGAAAGGTGAGGCTGTCTGCTCCCATCAAGATTCACAGCCTCAGGGGTTTATAGAGTTACAGTATAAGAGGTTACTGTGAGTTGGAATGGACTCATTGGCACTGAGTTTGTTTTTGTTTGTTTGGTTGTTAGTTTGCAGGAGGGCAGTGGTCGTTCAGTGGTAGGATCCTCGCCTTCCACATGGGGAACCTGGATTTGTTTCCCAGTCAGTGCTTCTCATGCCTAGTCACCACCACCTGTCTGTCCATGGGGGCTTGCATGTTGCTGTTATGTTGAACAGGTTTCAGTGGAACAACCAGGTGAGGACAGACTAGGAAGAAAGGCCTGGCACTCTATTTCTGAAAAAATCAACTGTAGAAAACCCTGTGGATCACAATGGTTTGGTCCTGGTTTGCATGGCAGCATCATGAGTTGGAGGGCAGACTCAGTGGTAGCCAACAACATAATTTGAGAAGGAAAAGCAAGACCCAGGCAGGCAGTACATGGGAGTGAATACATGTTTAACTGTGTAGTCATATACCTTCATACCTTCAACATTTGTGAGGAAAATGTCCCCAGACCATTACCAACCCCCAGACATGCAGATCCCTGAAATTTAACATTCCCCTTGAGGATGCGTCTCAGATGAAAGGTTGAAAGTCATTCCTAAAGCACTTGGCTTTCCTCTAGTGGTCATCATTTTCACAAAGATGACATCCTCCTCACTTCTTGAGTCTTCCTTGCTTATAGAGGGGAGGAGCAGGCCAGGGCCTGGGGCCAGGGTCAGCTTGCCCAACTCCCCGAATGGGGTCCAGCCCTGGAAATGGGCTAAGGGGTGAGGACAGTGCTGTGCTGGTGACTGCTGTTCCCCACCAGTATGATGACCCCTCCCCTCAGGCACTGCTCCTTGGCGGTCATCAACGCCTTGGCCAACATCGCGGCCAACATCCAGGATGAGCACCTGGTTGACGAACTGCTGATGAACCTACTGGAGCTGTTTGTGCAGCTGGGACTGGAGGGTAAACGGGCCAGTGAGAGGGCCAGCGAGAAAGGCCCTGCCCTGAAGGTATGTCCTACCCTGCAGGTCTGCACCTGCTGACCTGACATGGGTCTCCCCATTTAGGGATGGGTAAGAACAAAGGCGGACATGCAGAAAGTGGGTGGTAGTAGGCTTCTTTCTAAGCAATGCTGGGGGAAGAAAGGCCTGGCACTCTACTTCTGAAAAAAGTCTCCAGCCTATGGCAGCTCCCTGGCTGGATGCCTCCCTTCTTCCTCGCCCATGGCAAAACTGGAGGCAGTGGCTGACCCTTGGGTGGATGTTAGAAACTTTTTGTCAGAGCATAATGACAGCATGAGAAGGGCTTATTTAAGTTATTTCTGTTTTTGACTGTAAAATTTATGTTTCTATTAAAATCACAAACATCTTTATACATGTAGGATAAGCACTGGACTGCAAGGTTGGTTTGAACCATATCATCTGGATGATGGTTCAGACTCAGCAGCTGCTCCTTGGATACTCTATACAGAGTTGTTATGAGTCGGAACCAATTCCATGACACTTAATAACAACGTACATCTCTGTATATATCCCTCACTGTGACTTTTGTTGTTGTTAGTGCTGTCAAATCAGCGATCCTGTATAGGTTTTCTCTGGAACGGCTGGTGAGTTTGAACCATCAATCTTGTGGTTTAAACCCACCTTGCAGTTAATTGCTTTGTCCCACAGCATCATACCAGGACTTTTAGGTTAAGAAATTCTGTCTTTATCTAATGCTGTGTTATGTTTTTGTTGTTTTTATTCTTCTGTTGTCAATTGGGTGAAGGTTCACCAATTGGGTGAACAGTTTTCCATTCAACAATTCATGTACATTTTATTTGTTCTCATTGATCCATTGATCTCATTGATCCATCTTTTGACTTTCTCCTTTGTCTTTCATTTCCATTTCTCCTCATTTCCTAACCCTTCCTGCTTTCTGGACTTTGTTCTTAGGCAACTGCTGCTGTTTTGCTCTCACATGGTTGATTATTCTAAGGTGTGCTTGCCTTCCTACTGTTAATTGTTCCCCTGATTGACCTGTCTGTTGTTTGACTGAAAACTGAGCCATAGGGGTGAGCTCAATTCCAGGCCATAGTCTCAGGTGTGTTGCCTGGTAGTTTGAGGACAGAGAAGTTGGTGCTTTTTAGTGACACCTGCTACTCTTTTCTAGGCCTCCAGCAGTGCGGGAAACCTTGGCGTGCTCATTCCTGTGATAGCTGTGGTGAGTATGCATGGATTTCCTCATTTTAGACTCCTGATACATGATGAGAGGTCCCTGGAGAACACCCAGCAGATGCCTTGAAGAAAATGCCTTTCCACAGTCGTCCTGTGGTGTGTGTGATGCCTATGGCCACTTTGTACCTCCCTTCTCTTTGTGCCCTCTCTGAATCCCAGAGAGCTTGTTCTGAGGCTGCCTCCAACCCTGGCTTTCATCTTGTCTTACCTAGTGCTGAGACCTTTACCCGCCTTTCCTGCTCTGCTGAAGTGCCCTCGTATTGGGGTTTGGGTTTGGAGTTGCAGCCTTTGGTCTCCTGGGCAGAGTTGCTGGCATGGTGTGGACTGGGTGAGCTTGCAGGCCCACCCCTGTCCACTGTGGCTCACAGTGGGGTCCTGCCAAGCAGTGGTGAGGATTCCCTCCCTATCTTGTCCTGTTTTCAGTCCAGCCCAGCTCTTCCTTGGAATGACAACACTAGGGAAGTACACACTCTTTTGTATAATCAGTCATTTGAAATAGAAACATCTATAGAAGTTGTCCCCTTTCTCCATCATTTCCAGTCCTGAGTGCAGGGCCTCTGAATTCTGGTATGTATCCCCACGTGTACTTCACTCCCTTCTACCTCACCTACTCCCTCCCTCAGGGCTTGTTTATGTTTCCCAGAACTTCCTCACCCACTCTACCTTCAGTTGTTTGTCTTTAGCATTTACATATGTGTCCAATTTCACCTGGCCTAGATGGACTGGTTCTTACTGTCTTTGTGTAATAATAAGCCGGCACACATCCTGCTGGTCTGCTGTCTTGCTCTCCCCGTCAGAGTTCCAACAACTGCCAACTTTATGGCTGGCAGCACATGCATGCCTTGGAGAAACGTAGTTGGGGGGCCTGCAGTTTCTATAATCAGTATCTGTAATCAGATGACTACACCCACGGGTATTTGGGGCTTGTTGGGACTCTCTTTACAAAGGTATTTTCAGTTGACAACCTCCCAGTGTTAATTTTTTTAAAGATTTTTTCCTACTTTATAGTGATTCCTGGCTACCGTACAGTTATGTGTTAGAAGTGTGGTTGGACGGGACATGAGACCTGTGGCATTCTCTGGGCCTTTGAGCGGGGCCTGCTTCTGTAGGGCGAACACACTGCTGACTGGTTCCCTGGGAGAACTGTTTTTTAAGGCTGAGAGGGCAGTGATTTGCAGTGACACTAAAATCAGTGAGTTCTTTGAACACCATACTCCTAGGACCCTTGTTCCTGACAGCTTTTAAGTTTAGCAGTTGTTGTGTGGAGGTAAATAAATGCAGAGTGGACATCTGCAGGGCTCTAGAGGGCAACAGGGCTAGAGCTTACTCCTGTGTCTGCTGTGTGACCCCATGAGAGTATCTTTGCTTCTCTGATCTTATTCTGTCAACAAGGTGTCCTGTAAAGATGAAGGTGTTGCCTGTGAGGTGCCCAGCACAGGGCCTGGTCTGAGGTGGCGCCCAGTCACTGGCACTATAACAGCTGGCATGTGACAGTCAACACTCTCTTGAAACACTCCTGTTTCCTCCACTGCAGTGACCTCTTGCATGAATAGGCCACATACTGTGTTGTTAATAGAAGTTAATGGTTAGATAATGGGGGGTGGGGCGCAGGGAGTAACAAATATTTGACTTTCTTGCCCAACCAGGAGCACAGAGACCATGGGCTCTTGCATTTGTCTTTCGGTTACCCTTTGTACCTTCTGGTAAAGTGAATTTCATTACATGGTTTCATTTATGCTTTGCTTTCTGTTTTAAGAAAAAGAGACTTTTTTTGATTACTCTGTGTGG
The DNA here is from genome assembly GCF_000296735.1 of Chrysochloris asiatica. NCBI lineage: Eukaryota > Metazoa > Chordata > Mammalia > Afrosoricida > Chrysochloridae > Chrysochloris > Chrysochloris asiatica. Next base: position 578,442 of record NW_006408858.1, on the reverse strand, counting down.
TAGAAGTACCAGTGGACTGGGAACAAGGGCCTGAGACTGGTCCTAATGCAGCAGTTTGCACATCAGCAGGACTTTGGGAACCTGCAGGAACCATCGGGCAATAACCCTGAGGTCCCACCATGCTTAGACTTGGAATAATACTACTTATAAAATATCACTGATGAAGTTGCTTGTTGGCATCTAGCCCTTTACTTAGTGAAACATTTTGAAGTGTTTCTGTTGCTTAGAGACCTAGCTACCCTCATCATTCTGACCTTGGGTAGGTTGCTTATTCTCTTGGTGCCCACAAAATGAGGTTGTAGAAATAACATATTTTAGGTCATTGCCACCTTTGAAAGCTTTGCACTCTCTCTCGCTCCATAAAAATCTGTTTATTCACAAGCTTTCGCATTAGGAAGCTAATAGGGCAGCTACTCCATGAACCCCTATTTAGGAACTCCTGGATTGGGTACTACCTGTACTTAGGTAAGCAGCAGCCCAGCTATTACTCAGGAATCCTTACAACTTCCCTGAGAGGAAGTGCTGTTATTATTCCTATTTTATAGACAGAGAAACTAGACACCCAAAAGTCACTTGCCTCAATGCCTCCCCAGCTAGTTAAGTGTTGAAACCAGTTCTACCCTGTTCTAGAAATTCATTTTTAGTCCAAATCACCTCAGCAGCTATGGGTATCATGCCTATACATTTCACCTGTTTTCACAATTTACTTTGCCCATTACTTGAGCTTTAAAACTAGAGAGAATTGTAACAGATGGTGAAAGTGGTTATGTTTATTTATCTCTGGGGGAAACATGGCACACTAACCTCTGGGCAGCAGTGAGGGGACAGGGAGAGGCACAGATGACACTGAGCATTGATGGGAAGACTGGGCCTCTTAAGGCTTAAACCCTGAGGCCCCAGGTGACCTGCTTCCATCCATCCCAGGTCTCTGCTCTCCTGCGCTTTGGGATCAGTGCTGATTTTGTACCATCATTGGGAAAGCAAAGAAAGGAGTTCCTCCACTTAGTTCTAGGTGTTGAGTTCAGATGGGGAGCCGGGTCTGAGGAGCACAGCACATACTGTGATCTTCCTCTGCAGGGGTAGAAGTTTGCTCTCTTGCTGAGACCCTGTCGGGTAATGCCTGCTTCCATTCAATTCTCTCAACTCCCAGCCCCATAAACAATGCAGAATGGTTTCTCAAGAGCTCTTCCATCGCTAGTGAATCTCCTCTCACCTTTTGGCCTTCATTTCCAATATGTACTGGAAATCATGAGCGTCATGATGTCAGACATCTCTGTTGGTCTTCACATTAGAATAGACACACAAATACAGCTTTCCCCGCCAGTGAAAATGCTGCAGCTGCCCAGAGCTTCACCTTTAGGACTTGAGGGGGTTGCTGACTCTTCCCATGAAGAGAAGACAGCTAGTACGATGCTCATAAATCAGGAAGAGGAAAGGGCGGTCAACGGTGAAACGGACCTGGGTAGATAGTGGCATGAAGCCCACTGTGGTCACAGCGGCTGCCTGGGTGCCCTCCTCGTTCACCATGATGGTGCCTTGGTGTTTGAACTGTTGGAGACAGAACAGAGAGTTGTCAGATGCCAAAGGTTGGTGCACAGAACAGAGGGAGGCCCACCTTGCTCAGGAAAGGGGTCTGAAGACCACAAATAAATCAAAACTCACAACTGGTCAAAAGTACCCCGGAAAATGCCTTGACTCGCCTGTCAATTGTGGTAGTCGTGACATTAAAGACCTTGCTGTACAAAAAAATACTAGTTTTTTAATTCTAGATTTACATTCATATTTGGTCACACAGCCAGTGCAAGAGGCCCATAGAGCTAAGCCCATTCTCCATTATCCCTCCCTGGGCATATTGATGAGAAGGAGCTTGGTCTATCCCCCTTTATTGTCATACTTTGGGTGCCCATCTGTGAGAAGGGGCCTGGTCTTGCCCCTTCCCCCTCCCAGCCAAGTCTGCTGCACAAGACGTTTTTAAAGTGTTGAAGAGCAAAGATGTCAGCTTGAGGACTAAGGTGTGCCTGACCTAAACCATGGTATTTTCAATAACCTCCTATGTATGGGAAAGCTGGACAGTGAATAAGGAAGACCGTAGAAGAATTGATGCTTTTGAGTTACAGTGTTGGAAGAGAATATTGAAAGTACCATGGGCTGCCAAAAGAACATATAGATCTGTGTTGGAAGAAGTGCAGCCAGAGTGCTCCTTGGAGGCCAGGCCAAACTTCATTGTTCATACTTGGGATATATTGTAAGGAGGGAGCAGTCGCTAGAGAAGGATATCATGTTTGGTAAGGTAGAGGGTCAGAGAAAAAGAGGAAGACCCCCAGTGAGATGGATTGGCAAAGTGGCAGCATCAATGGGCTCAAGTGTGTCAACAAATGTGAGGTTGGCCCAGGACCAGGCAGTGTTTCTTTCTGTTGAGCCTATGCATAGGGTTGCTACGAATCAGTACTGACTCAATGGCACCTAATAACAACAACAATAGGAGTGCAATTCCATGAGAAAGGGCTTTGACCCGTTGCATAATTTGGGCCAGTGCTTGTGCCCTTGATGAGTGCCTGTTTTGGATTATGTCTGTTGAATGTACCTGTAGTGTGGTTTCTCCCGGGGCTTTCTGATGGCTGGGTCTCATTCTAGCTGAGGGCTCTTTCTGATGTCAGTGGGACTGGTGGACTCATGACCACCCTGCCCCTTGCACGCTTGGCTGAGTTTCCTCCAGCTGTCCCCAGCAGAACTGAGAGTGGTGCCTTGGAAGAGAAGCCCCAGGGATCTCAGAACACTGAGTAGGGGAAGGGCAGAGGGAACCGAGGGAGAGATTACTAGATCGATGGTGATCTTCTCCTGGGAGATTCCTGATAGATTGCCATGTTTGTCAAACAGCTCTGTGATCCCCATTGCCTTTAGTGTCTCCACCAGATTGTAATTCTTCTCCAGCTTGAATTTTGGCAGAAGAATCTCCCTTGTTCTGGAATAGAAAGAAAGGGGACTCAATGGTTTTCAGCCCCAATAAGTTGCACAAGTCTCCCTGACCATAGTCTAACCCCTCTAGGCTGCATTTCCTCAGAATTGACATTGTACTTAACTAGTGCTGTCAACTAAGGATTTTGAAAAGATCATCCTTTTATAAGTCCAGTTCTGGGACATTGAGGCATGTGACTGTTGTGTGGTCATCCCCTGATGTCCCATTTGGTCCATTTGCAAGGCCAGCCATGAACCTTTCCCTGGTTTATATAGAGTTTATAGCTTGAGACTGTCTCTGAAAAGATTCTCCCATTTGGTTCCCCAGTATTGGGGCATCTCTTGTTTTGTTATTAAGGTCATTGTCCATATCCAGGAAGAACCTTGTTAAGCATTGGACTGCTGACTGAAAGGTTGGCAGTTCAAACCTACCATCTCCTTTGAGTCAGGAGAAAGATGAGGCTGTGTGCTCACATAAAGATTTACAACCTCAGACACCCTGGGGAGTATCCTGCATGATCACTGTGAGCTGAAATCAGTTTGATACAGACTATGCTCAACACTCCATTTTGATCTCAGCTCAGTCAGTCCCTAATTAACAACAGCTTGTGGAGCTGCACCTACCTCTCAAGGGGCGAGAGAGAGAAGTAAAAGCTTGCTTTGTGTTTGACAAGCCAAGATTCATATATGAAAAATGGTGAAAATGCAAACAGGCAACTTTAAGGTTGAATAGTCTCCTCAGGACTATCCCATGGCCTAAGGATGCCGGAGGCCTAGAGGCTGTGGTGGGTAAGAGAGGAAGGAGAGAGGGGGAGAAGTGCCTAGACTGTGTCCCACTGGTGGAGATCCCCAGAGAGCTCAGAGAAGAGGATGGAGAGGTCTTGAGATCAGAGACCTGGTGTCTAATGTGCAACATAGTGTTTTCACTGGCTCGGAAAGCTATGCTGTGTCCATTCTAATGTGACGACTAACAGAGATGTCTGATGTGATGCTCATGATTTCCACTATATATTGGAAATGAAGCCCAACAGGTAAGAGGAGAATCACTAGTGATTGAGGAGCTTGTGAGAAACCAGTACGCATTGTTTATGCTGAGATAATGCACTGGACAGAAAGGTCATTTGAATCACAAGTTCAGAGGTTCAAACTTACCAACGGCTCCTCGTAAATCCTATCAGGGTTTCTATGAATCGGAAATGATTACAAGGCCAATATCCAGAGGTCCCAGGTGATGCAACCAATTAAGTCCTGAAATGTTCCAACCCACCTAATGACCTGCTTCCAAAAAATCACAGCCTTGAAAATCCTGGGGAGCACAAATGGCAACTGACAACAATAGCCCATCTTTGAAAACACAGAAACATGACTTTTCCATTTTTTCTGCGTGATCTGATAACCAATATCAAACCTGTTGCCTTTGAGTCTACTTTGACTCACGATGCTATTTATGTCAGAGCGGAACTGTGGGCCATGTGGTTTTCAATTGTTGTTATGTTATGGAAGCCAGGCCTTTCTTCTGGGGCCCCACGAGGTTGGTTCATACTACCAACCTTGTAGTTGCCAAGCATAAACCATTTGCACCACCCACAAACTCTGTTCCAGTAGTTAACCTTGCTATTGTTGTTGCTAAATGCTATAAAGTTTGTCTCGACTCATAGAGACCCTGCATAAGATTTCCAAGGAGTGACTGATGGGTTTGAACTACTGACCTTGCAGTTAGCAGTTCAGTGCTTATCCTATAGCACCACACTAGGGCTTTATAAGTGTACTTTTTTAAACCTACAGTTTTAAGTATGGCATAAGTAATAGAGAAAAATTAGGGTTTCCTTAAATGGGTTAAGAGGACCTTGAAATTTCTGTAGCTCATTTTTGTCAAACACTTCCTAGGCTCCAGGCACTGAGAGCTGCTAAATACTGTTAACGCTGTATATTTCTCATAGCAACCTTGAGCAGTAATGGGAATGTCCCCATTCTGCTGGAGATGAACCTGGTATTCAGAGAGCAATGCGAATATGTGCTCAAGCTGGGATTGTCTGTCAAGAGATTCTGAAGCGCCTGTCTGGTCATTATGGACAGATGTATTTCTTACAAATGCTTTCTGATCATCTCTCACCAACTACAAAATTAGGGCTGAATTAGGAGACCACCAGTTGGGCCAGTTTTGTATAGTTATGCATACTCCTTCCCTTTTCTTAAAATCAACCAGGTCCCAGTATTTCTAACCCCAATCCCAAAACCCACTACCATTGAGTCAGTTCCAACTCATAGTGACTCTTTAGGACAGAGTAGACTTTCTCCTTAGGGTTTCTGAGAATGAAAATCTTTAAAGTAACAGGTGGCTTCATTCTCCTTCAGAGTGGCTATTGGGTTTGAACCACTGTTCTTTTGGTTAACAGCCCAACACTTAATCCACTGTGCCACTAGGGCTCCTTTCTGCCCCCCAGATAAATGAGAAGTCGTATACCCAGCCCTCAGTACCTGTTGGTCATGCTCTTCTGCCACCGCTCCACCACCAGGGGCACCAGCTGTGCTTCGAGGGTCTTCATGCCAGACAGCTTATGGGGGACCACAATGAGCATGCTGATCCCTCCCACGTATTCCAACTGGAGGACCTCACAGTCCAGGTCCTGGTCACTTGCTGCCAGGAAGGGCCCCTTGGTCTGCATCATGGGCACCTTAACTACCTCGCGCTCGTTCAGCCTGAAGTTGTGGTTGTGCGTCATTTCCACAGGGAACTTCTTCACCCACGAGCCTGTGAATTTGCCAGAAGCAAGCTTCTGTTAAGATGCCACTTTATAGCACTGGTTCCTGCTCTCAGTTCAGCACCAGAATCCCTGGACTCACTGAAGTTTGTTGAAATGCAGGCTACAGCCTCTCCATTCATCTCCTACTCTCCAAATCTGACTCAGCACGTATGGGACAGCTGAGAATCTCCCTAGTGGTACCACACTTTGAGACCCCTGCCTGAGAGGATTCCTAGGTGAGAATGCTAATTCAGAGTAATGGCAGTGAGATTAAATGGCCTGCAGTGTACTCTGGGATGATCGCTCACTCTCATTAGTGATTTATTTTGGACTCTGGTAAGATGCTTCACTAGCTTGGGCCTCTACTTCATTTGTAAACTGTGTAGCTCGAGTTCATTGTCACCCTGTGTGATCGTTTTCATCTCTAACACTCTGTGACCATGTACATCACACTCAGTGATGATTGCTATCAAGGACTTTACTTTGGATTTGGATATAGTGCTGTGTATCCAGGAATAGGAGTCTTGGTGTGGTGCTGCAGGATAAAGGTCAGTTTGAACCATAAGGTTGGTGGTTCAAACCCACTAGCTGCTCCTTGGAAACCCTATACAGGATCTCTGTGAATTGGAACCTACTCGACAGCACTTAACAACAACAACATCCAGGACTAAGTGGCTATAAGGGTTTTTTGTTATTATTTTTTAATTCTTGAAAAAAGTCCATTATTTATTCATTCAACTTTCCTACCAACTTTTTGAAACTCCTTCCTATCCATTTTAGGTCAGAAAATAGTGTCTAAGAGACTGTGGTCGTGATATGAAGCCAGTTCCAACTTAAAGGCCTCAACTGAACACAACACTTAGACAGTTATGTGCCATTCTTACCATTGATACTTCATTTGAGTCCAGGCCCTCCTGATACAATGTCCAAAGTATGTGAGATGAAGTCTCAACCATCCTTGATTCTCCAGGAGCACTTTGTCTGTACTTCTTCCAACACAGGTTTGTTATTTCTTCTGGCAGCCCATGGTATATTCATTATTTATCCACAACACCATAATTTTTCTACGGTCTTTCTTATTCGTTATCCAACTTTCAAATGCCTTTGAGGTAATTAAAAGTACCATGACTTGGGGCAGTTGCACCTTAATTCTTAAGATGATATTTTAGCTCTTGACACTTTATTGAGGTCTTTTGCCGCAGATTTGCTCGATGTAATACGTTGTTTGATTTCTTTCCTTTTTTTTCTCTCAAAATGAATTACTTTAATTCCAGGTGATGCAGAATTCTAGGCATAACAAAAACTGAAGAGCAGCTTAGGCAGGGTTCTGGGCTGAGTTTTCTTTTACCACACAGCTAAGATAGGACTAAAGAGATGGACATTGTATGATTGCTTTCTCTTTAACAAAAATTTATTCTTAAATTTGCAACATGCTCCAAGACAACACTTCATTCTAACTATATTTGGCAAGAGATATGATAGCAGGGAATTCAAATGTTTAAGAAGGAAAAGATTCAAGGATCACCATAACCTCTCAGTCACTATGAATAACTTCTTTGTTGGCAGATTTCTTAATTCTACCTGCGGATAGGGGCCCTTCTCCATGGCCTTCACTTTTAGCTCCTTGAGTTTCTTCTGCTTTTCTTTTTGCTGTGCAGCTTGAGCTCATTGTAGTCCTGTGTGAAGTTTTCATTTCTAACACTCTGTGACCATGTACTGACCCTCAGTCATGAAAACCTTATCTTCTACATCCATTTCCTTGTTCTGTTTCTTGGGTTGTATCGGGGGCCTCTTGCTACGGCCAAACATGGTGCTTGCTGTCCCTTCCCCAGGCCTGCCACTGAGAGCAGCCCATTGTTCAATTTCTTAGCTGCTGCCTTCATGGACATTGATTGTGGGTCCAAGTAAAATAAAATCCTTGCAACTTCAATTTTATCTGTTTATCATGATGTTTACTTATTGGTCCAGTTTTGAGGATTTTATTTATTTATTTATTTATTTATTTTTTTTACTTTGAGGTATAATCTATACCAAAGGCTGCATGTAGTCTTTGATCTACATCAGTAAGTGTGTTTCAAGGCCTTTTCACTTCCAGCAAGCAAGGTTATGCCATCTGCATATTCCAGGTATTTAATGAGCTTTTCTCCAGTCCTGATGTTGCATTCTTCATATAGTCCAGTTTCTCGTTAAGTATTGTGAGATGACTGCCATACCTATATTATCTCATTTTTTCCTGTCTGAAATCGGGACTTTTTACTGCTGTCTCCATTTTACAATTGAGGTAACAGAGGCTTAAATAAATGAAATTGCATGTTCAAAGTTTAACTGTTACGTTGAGCATCTGGATGAAATGAGCAAAAGGTTCCTTGGGAGAAGGTCTGGGTCCTCCAGTGACCTACCTGGCTGTGGTAGTACTGGGCTGCTGTCTCCCTGAGTCTCTGCTTCTAGCACTGACGACATTGGGGGCTAGATCTCTACTGTTGAGGGATGCACTGTGCATTAACACTAGCAGTACTGTCCTTAAGTCCCAAGAGTTGTTGTGGTGTTAGGTGCCCTCAAGCCAGCTCCAACTTGTAGTGACACAGTAGAATGAAACACTGTCTGGTCCCAGGCCATCTTCACCATCGTTACAGCCAATGTGTCAGTCTGTCTCATTGAGGGTCTTCCTCTTTTTCACTGGCCCTACACTTTTATCAGGAAAGATGTCCTTCTCTAGGGACTAATCCCACCTGATGGTATGTTTAAAGTCCATAAGTTGGTCTCACCATCCTCATTCTAAGGGTTTTCCAGGCGTGTTACAGCCAAAGAAATGTTTCCAGTATTTTCCCTAGGAGAAAACTTTCCCTTGATGATGAATCCCAGTTCTACCCAGTTCTTGGATGAAACTGTCACGCTTCTCCTGGGTGTTTACCTCTTTTTGTTGTGGCTTCCAAGGTGGTTATAACATTTAAAATGAAAACCAAATTAGTCATGCAGATCTGGGAGCTAGAGATTCAGTGAACCCTTCTCGACTCTCCCCTCCTTTGGCAAGCATTCACGAAAGATTGGTTGCTACTAGCATGATTCCAAAACCCAAATCATTCCATCAAGTCAATTCCTACTTAGAGTGACCCTGTAGCACAAAGTAGAATTGCTCCTTAGGGTTTCTGAGACTGTCAGTCATTACAGTACCAGACAGCCTCATCTGTCTCCCACAGAGCAGCTGGTGGGTTTGAACTGCTGACCTTGCAATTAGCAGCCTAATGTTTAACCCACCGCACTAACTAGTTCCTCTGGTCAGGAGATCATAAACTGACCCTGCCTAGTTGTATTGCCAGCCCCTTGATGGCAGGGCTGCTTGCTGCTGTTGTCCTCTGCCTGCACCTCAGCTATAATATGTAGGCTCTCCAATGTGTCAAGGACACCTTAAAGACTCCTGGGACTGAGGGGCTCAGCACTGCTAAAATGACTCCCACTGGCCCACTCAGAAGATACTCCTAGACAGAGTGATTGCTCCTAGAAGTCAAAAAATACTGTTAGAATTAGCATGTATACTTAATATTAAAATTGCCACCAGTTACATCTGTTGTTGTTGTTGTTGCTGTTGAGTTGGTTCTGACCCATAGCAACTCTGTATAGTATTTCTGAGAATTAGCTGGTGAACTTGAACCACCGACCTTGAATTTCAAACCAAGCTTATAGTGCAGCACGTTAACCCATAGCATCACACACACCAGGACTCCAGTTACATCTTGTATACTCCAATTTTTGGTGCCCCTGTGTGTGTCAGAAGAGACCTGCACCCCCATGGGGTGTTCACCAGCTGACTTTTCAGAAATAGAGGATTGCTGCTATGAGTTGGAATCGACTTGTGATGGCAGTGGATTTGTTTTGGAAGATCACCAGGCCTTTCTTCAAAGGTACCTCTGGAACTGCCAGCCTTAGCATGTAACCATTTGTACCCATTACTCTCATATTCTAGGAGTCCTGGTGTGGCGGTGTAGGATAAACAGTTGACCACAATGTCAATTTGAACTGGAAGGTTTGTGGTTCGAACTTAACAACCACTCCTTGGAAACCCTATACAGGGTTGCTATGAGTTGGAACCGAATTGATGGCACTTAACAACAACAACACACTCGTGTTCTAACCTCCCTCGAGTCCCTGGAGCTCACCCCAGTTACGGTGCTCTGCTCTAGCCTGGCACCATCATCCCCCATAACCCTGTCGGGAATTCTCATCTTCGTGACCAAGTTGAGAAAGTGGAGACATAGAAAGTGAGTACCTCACCCTGAAGTGAGTGACACAGATAAGAAATGATGAGTCTGGGATGGAGGTTCTAGAGCTTACACTTGTAATAGTAACTGAGAGGGTACATATATGCTTATCATAGAGTCTGTGGAAGGCACTAACAACTCAGCACTCACCCAAAAGTGCCTTGGAAGAAGAGCCTGGCAATCTCCAGCCATGGAAAACCCTATGGAGCACAGTTTTACTCGGACATACCATGAGTCATAGTCAGCGTGGTGGCAACTGGTTTATTTTATGTGTAACAGATCTATATGGCGTGTCTGTGTCTGCCTGCCTGCCTCAGAAACCTGTGACAGATTTAGTTTGTGGTTCTACCCTGCCCAGAGATTGGTGTTGGGGAAGCACTGGGTTCTAGTCTCCCCCTTCAGGCCATTCCTTCTTCAGCCCAGTTTGTCTTTCTGGCCTTCAGCAAAGTGTGTCTACCAGTCATGAGGGTCTCTGAACCCACTGCCCCAGATTAGAAGCCAGTGTAAGGCTTTGATCTTCCCATCCCTCAGCCTATGTAAAACTGTGTTGAAACTCACTAGCCAGGGAACCATCAGTCCCTGGAAACCTCAGGGATTGACCACAGATTCTGACCTGGTATATCTTAGTGTGAGGAGAAACAGTTGTGTGTCATGGCGACTAGTTCCAATGTACACCTACTGTGTACATCTGCTTCCCAGCCTCTTGTGCTTGCTTTGGGCTCAGGTCTCACTGAGGGTTTTGCTAAGGAGAGATTCTGATCTTTATAAACCTATACCCCTTTCTTCTTAGGATCCCATGGGTCCTGCTAGGGTGTGGCTCTCCTTGGTAATTGGCCAGAATAGTTAGTATGAGAATATTCCTTTATTTTCCCACCCCACCTATTACAGCAAAAGTACTGGGGAAAGATCTGCAGGTCTTCAAATCAGCTGCTGGAGCTGAATGGTTTTTGACACCTTTGTTCAGCCTTTTATCCATATGCCTGTTTACCAAAAATAGGAGAAAGGGTCAGATAAAAACCCTCAAATCCATTTGGCCAAATGCACCCAGGGTTTTGCATTGTTTCTTCCACTTTCACAAATTGGCTAAAAGTTGACACACCAGAGATGGCCTACCTCTGTCCCCTCTTGGCCTCACTGCTTACCAGCTGTGTACCCTGGGAGTACAAGGATGACACTGTGATCTTCAAGCATAGAGGAAGAGCTCAGTAAATGCTAGCTGCTGGTGCTACCTTTTCATGGCCATCTATGACTCCAAGTCTGTGAAGTGACTGTGGGCTTACTCTCATGGATAAATGATAGCTAGATTCGGGCACTCAAGCCACACCTATGTCCTAGAAGAGCATTACTATAACTTTGCTTCGGGGAATACAAGGCCATTTCTCTTACCTTTAAAGTAGATGCAGTTTAGAATCATCATTTGTGTTGCTGGGTCTACATTCTCTAGAGCATCTTTGATGAGGCCCTTGGTGAGCTTTAGGATATGATGGTTGGTTTTTGTGATGAAAGCTGGGTCTGCAAAGTCAGCCGGCTGAGCCTGCGCAAAGTAATACTCCTCCACTTTGGTTTTGAAGTCCTGCTGGATCGGGAACTGCTCCTGGACATAAAGGTCGTTGACTGCCCGCAACATGTACCCAAAGTTCCTCCTGAAGAGGCGGTGTGTGAGCTTTCGGAAGAGATTGTGCACTGTCAGCAGCTCATACTTGCTGCTGGCATTGATAAAATCCTTAAAGTGCAAGACCGAGTGTACTTGCTTGTGAGCCTCCCCTTGGAGGCCCAAAGAGATCATGCTCATGGCTGTGGAGATGCCAACGGGTGCCACAAAGATGTTCTCAGATGTACTGGCCTGCTCCTTCAGGGTTCGATAGAGATTGAAGGCAAACTTGGCGTTGAGGATGTTGAGACGCTGGATGCGGCTCTTGCCATGGAAGAGCTGAAGGATGTTGCCTGCACTGGCCCCTGGGTCCACAGGTGGGACTGCATCGATGATGTCAATGTAGTCATCATCTTCACTCAGGAGCTTCTCCAGGTCCAGGTAGTCCTCATCCTCCTCGCCCTCCTCCATCCAGACATTGGTGACCGTATTCTCCTTGTGGAAGTTGGCAGCAAGGAGGGGCAAGCCCAGGGAGGCATTGGCCAGTTGCCCCCATTGAGGATCGACCAGCTTTTTAGGCTCTCCACTTTCTTCAGGCTGCTCACCTGGGCCCGTGCTCTTGCCACATGCAGCCGTTACAAGGAGCGAGAGGATAAGCCAGTTCATCCAGTGTGTCATTTTGTGAGAGCTGGAGCTGACAGAGAGAACCGCACACAGTGAGAAGTGCCCTCAATAGATCCAAGCCCATTCAGCAGGTACCTCAGGCTACATGGGGGCTGTGTACCTGCCTTGAAGAATCTGTACTAGTAAAGGTTTGCAAAACTGTAACTAGCTGTAACTCTAATGGCTCAGTTGTGGGAGTGGGCAGGGTTTTCTTTTCATTCATTCACTAAACCTAAAGGATCTCTGAGGCCCTGGCAGGAACTTTGGCAGCACAGTGGGTAAAAGCGCTCATCTGAGCGGCAGTTTGAACCCATCAGCCACTTAAGGAGAAGGATGAGGCAATCTGTTTCCCTAACCTTAAGGGACAGTCATAAGTTTGGTTTAGATTTGGTTTGGGGTGATGCAGAGAGTGAGTGTGATGGACTACGAACTGAAAGAAAGGTACCAGTCTGTCCAGAGGTGCCTCCGAAGAAAGACCTGGGGATTGCCCTTCTAAAAATAGTCTACTCTGACACATGTAAGGTTACCAGGAGACAGGAATTGGCTCCACAGAAATAACATACCAGGTCGCCCCTCCCATGAGCCCAGCTGTGAGAGATGTATAGAGCAGCGAGGTTCCTTGTCAAGACACCAGAGCATGTGATGACGAATGGGCTGGGAGGGTCCCCAAAACTCACAGAGTGAAGGGATTTGAGAGCAGGGGCTGAGACCAGCCTGAAGAAAAGTGCCATTCTCACTGTGGGAGGGAGCTGTTGAGAACGGGTACCATGCTTGGAGTCCTGGAAACAAATATTCTAAAGGTTGTATACCTGGGAGTAGACACTCAGACCAAAAGTAGAGAACAGACCCACTTCCTTTGAGTCAATTTGACTCATCGCAGCCCTATAGGACAAAGAAGAGCTACTCCATAGGGTTTCTGAGACTGTCTGTCATTATGGGAGCAGACAGCTCATCTTTCTCCTATGTAATAGCTAGCTGGTGGGTTTGAACTGATGACCTTGTGGTTAGCAGTCCACTGCTTAATCCATTATTATAAGTTTAATTTGCATTTGTTTTGTTCTTGTGTTTTGGCTACTAAAATGTGGTCAGTGGCCACTCTCCATGACTGTCCTGCAGCTATTAGGAAATGCTGCTTGCAGCTGGTATACTTGTTCTACTTTGCATCTGTGAGACAGTCAGGTCTCCTGCTATGCCACCCACTGCTATCCAGTCGATTCTGACTCCCAGTGACCCTGTGAGAGAGAGTAGAACTGCTCCCTAGGCTTTCCGAAGTGGTCAGTCTTTACAGGAGCAGATTGCTTCATCAGTTTCCCATAGAGCAGCTGGTGGGTTTGAACCCCCGGACTTTGTGGTTCACAACCCAGTGCTTAAACCACTGTGTCACCAGATCGCCTGCCACTGCTATCATGTCTTTTCCAAACCATAGAGACTCTGTATAGGATTGCTGAGACTAAATCTTTACAGGGACAGACAGCCTCATCTTTATTCCATGGGGCATCTGATGGGTTTGAACTGCCGGCTTGATGGTTAGCATCCCAATGTTTAACCCACAGTCACCAGAGATCTTTCAGGGGAACCTAAATCTTTTCTACTGTACTACTTCTAACATCAAAGGAACTCTGGTAGTGTAGTGGTTATGAATCAGGCTGCAAACCGTAAGGTCAGTAGTTCGAAACTACCAGCTGTTCCATGGGAGAAAAATGAGGCTTTCTGCTTCCGTAAAGATTTACAGCCTCGGAAACCCTGTACAGGGTCACTGTGAGTCAGAACTGATTCCAAGACACATAACCACCACCTCCACTTCTAACATGAAGTTAAACTTCATCTTGCCCAACATCTAAGGTCTTTGTGAGGGCATGTCAGAACGTGGTTATTAAAGGCCTAAAGTGTAACCCCCTCTGTTTAGGTAAACAAAGATTGTGTCTAATACATGGACCTTGTGGCAAGCCTCTTTATCTGTCACATTCCTGACTGTGGCCTGGGAGAATTAACTTGCTTGTCAAGTCAGTTTTGACTACCAAATGAGTTTTTCATTTGCTCCTGTTCAGGTTATTCATGATTTCCTGGATAGATAACATATAATTTGACACATCCATGTTGTAACAGAACAATGACAATGGTTGGCAGTTGTGTGAGATCTCTCCTGATTACCCCAGAAGGATGCATTGCCTTTTGCTGAGTTGGTTTTGTGCCTGTGAACATTTTCTACTCAATAGCTACTGGAGGACCAGAATATCTGCCTCCAGTCCAGGCTACATGAAAGTTTCTGGCTCCTGTAAGCAAGTATTTGAACTTGTGAGGCCTGTAGAAGGATCTAATGATAGGGATACTATATGATAGCAAGTGTTCTCCAGTGTTTGATGACCCCATGTGCAGTCGAGTAGAACTGTGTCCCTTAGGATTTTCAAAGGCTGGTTTTCTAACACCAGGGTGGACGCCAGCCTCCAACCTTTTGGTTAACATTAGTTATTTGCACCACCCAACCATCTGGATGCCTGGTTTGAAAGACCAAAAGATCTGTGGATGTTAATAGAAATAGCAACTATTGCTTTCAGTCTATGGATAGTAACCAATTCTCCCAGCAGTGCCCTCACCATTGCTTGAATCAGCAACGGGAGTCTTATATCACAAACACTGGCAGTGACTGGATTCAAAACAAGCCTACTGGACTCACAGCCTGCTAGGGGCTAGCATTGCCCTGTTAACACTGGAGCATGGAACACTCCCTTACTCAAGGACTGCCAGGTGACTGTGACTGGGGGCCCCTCTGCAGACAGATGCCCATTCTGAGAGTCAGTCCCTGGCTGGTTTCCCTACGTCCGAGCCCCCTCCTTGGGTCTTTTCCTACCTTAAAAATGCCAAACACATTGCCTTCCAGTCAATTTTGACTTCCAGTCAGTTTTGACTCAGCAATTTTATAGGTTTCTGAGACTATACATCTTAATTATTCAATACTGTCTCATCTTTCTCCCATGAAGTAGCCAGTGGGTGTGAACCATCAAACTGTTGGTTAGCATACTAGTGCTTAACCTGCTGTGCCACTAGGACACTTGATGATGAGATGATGATGATAAACACAAAAACCAAATACACTGCCATCGAGTCCGTTCCAATTCATAGAGGCCCTGTGTAGCGTTTCTGAGGGTATAAATCTTTACAGGAAGAAGAATGCCTTACCTTTCTCCCAGGAATTGCTAGTGGGTTTGAATTGCCCATCCTACAATTAACCAGCCCAAAGCTTAAACCATGGGCACCTTTCTTGCCCCTCTAGAACCACTAACACAGTCAACTGAAAGGTTGTATCAGTCCCGATGGAGAGATTTCTGAATTTCCCACTTTTGAGAGGGGAGTGTTTTTTAAGTTTCTAACTTTAAAAAGTGTCTGCTTTTCCCAACTAACTTGCCCATACCCAGCTCTGTGGGGCCTCCCAGTCTGAACTGCGAACAACTTTTGCTGTGTGTGGCAGCCAAATACTAGGGAGTATCAGATAATGGAATTTTTCTATAAACATTTTGAAGCCCTTTATAGAATAAGGTGATGGCAATCCATTTATATAACAAAGAAGAAAAGCAACTTGGTGGAAATCTCCTTGGTGGTTGGTGGTTATGTGCTGTGAGTTGGTTCTGACTCATAGCGACCCTGCATAGGGTTTCTGAAGCTGTAAATCTTCACAGGAGCAGAAAGCCTCATCTTTCTCCCGCAGAATGGCTGGTAGTTTCCAGCTGCTGACACTGAGGCTAGCAGCCCGACTCATAACCACTATACTACCAGAGCTCCTTTAAGTAAACTCTTCAGATAAAATAAGATTTAAAAAAATAATAAACTTGAGTAAGAGTTCAGAAAAACGAATTTGAAACCACTAGGAAGGTAAGGGTAAAAGCATTCATGTATATATTCAGGTTTTCAGCTACTGAATCTGGAAGCTTCTTAACCTCTTATCGTATATCATATGATGAAAATCCAAAAAAAATTATCCTGATTCTTTCATGAGAAGGAGAAAATATCACTGATATTTTCTGCAGGTAATTAAAGGCTATTAAAGGACTTAGTTGAAATTTTTGATATGTAAAACTTATTGCCTGCAGGTCAATTCCAACTCATCGGCACCCTGTCAGACAGAGGAGAACTGCCCTATAGGGTGTTGAGGCTGTAATCTCTATGGAGGCAGACTGGCTGGTCTTTCTCTTAGAAGTGGCTAGTGAGTTCGAACTGCTGACCTTTCTGACTTAACCCCTGCACTGCCAGGGAAACTATCATTTGTTTTACGTTGTATATAAATTCAGATGACTATCTTTGAAGGGAGCAATCTTTCTTAAAGGGAAATCATTCAGAAGTTTATCTTCATGCATATTTCATATGGCTCTTTCATGTTAACTGTATGGAGGGTAGGGGGTTTTCCAGTGGGTCATCACAGGAGGACACCAGGACACGTCATCCCTCCTGGGGGGGGGGCTAAGACCCCAACAGCAGAAGTGGTGGGAGAGATATAACTGCCTGGATTTATAAAAATTTTGATTTTGAAATAACTTCTCACTGAGAGAGAAGTTGTGGGAACAGTAAGAACAACACCCACTACTCTGATGACTACTAGAGTTGTATATGTGAACATCTGCTGTTTCATTTTCTCCCTCTCCATCACCAGCTGCTCCTCAGAAACCCTATACAGGATCACTATGGGTCGGAATCGACTCAATGGCATTTCACAGTAGTAGCATATGCATGTATTTGTGTAGTGTATAGCCACACACATACATACATCTTATTCTGTTTGGAACCATTTGAAAATAGCTTGTCTATATCATGATCACCCTCTGACCCTTATTACTAATACTTAAGGGAAAAATGCCTATGAACAGAAATGTTCTCATACATAACCACAGCATATTATCTGACACAAAGTATTTCAACAGAGATTTCATCCTTCCACCTAGTCTCCAGTTCACAATCCAATTTTGTCCATTGTCCCACTAATGTTAACTGAATTTTATAACAAGCTGGTTTTAAAAATATTCCCTTTTCTGTTTCTGAGATAGGATAGAAAGAATTTGCATGTGTAGTTGCAGGGAGAATCTAAGCTCCTATTGAAAGATCACACAAAAGAGATTTTATAATGAACAGAACATTAGAACTCAGACTTACCTCCGTGCCGCTGAGATGTGAAGTTGCACAGATGGAAGCCTCCCAGGGCCCCAGAGGAATTTCAATGTGAACTTTGGTGTTAAGCTGTTACTACACCCTGTCCAAGGTCAATATGTCCCAAATCAAACAATACTCAACCAGCTTTGTCAGCACAAACCCCCTGACTGACTGCTTCTCATTACCACTAAATGACTTGTGACTTCTCAGCTCAAGTTTTGATTTAGCTGTTGATGCAAATTCATGACTGCTAGTGGGTTTTTCTGTTCGTCCTGAGTCTTGTTCAGTAGCAGCCCTCACTGAAGTCACCAAGACCATCTTTAGAGTTCTGGGTAATAAGGTAGAGTCAGGGGCTGTAATATTCCCCAGGGAGACTACACATCTGCCCTCTAAGAATTTGTTCTCCTCTTCAAGGACCAGTGGGAGACCTGATCACAGGTATCCAAAGTTGCCAGAATTCACTCAGCTTCATCTTCCCATGAACATGTTCCTCAGACAAAAGTAGAGGGGAAAGTGTGAGTTCAGGAAGCTAGAGCATGCAGAAACCCTTAGAGTAGGACCTTTCTTCATAAAAGGGATCTGGATTCTCTGCCAACAACTTGTAGCCAAGTTGTGGTATCCAGTGTTGTAGAGGGAGGGATTTAAAGTTCTCAAACTCAAATCCATTCAGCCATTTACAAGGATCCATGGGGCTATGATTAAAAACAGTTAAGATCAAGTCAGCACTGAATCATGGCAATCCCATGTTTGTCAGAGTAGAACTGGACTTCATAGGGAGTTTTAGTTGTTTTCTTAACTTTTTATTGTAAATTGGGGGAGGGTTTAAGAGCAGATCATCTGTTTTATATTCAACAATTCATACACATTTTCTTTCATACCATTGATTACAATCCTGACACTCTACCATCTGCTATAGAGTTTTCAGTGGCAAAATTTTCAGAAGTAGATTGCCAGGCCTTTCTTGTGAGGTGCCTCCAGGTGGATTTGGTCCATTTTCAGATCAGCTGCTATGATAGTTAACTGTGCTTATTACCATGGTGAAGAAACCTAATACAGGCATAATTAACTCAGCCAATCAATTGAAAGGATGTTTCCTTGGGTGTGTGGCCTGCTTCCAATGTAAACAACATGAGGAAAAGTCTCCTCTCTTTCACTGGGGATCTAGGACTATGCAGTTGTAAGCCATTTCCTTGATATAAGCTTCTTTTTATGTGTGTGTATATATATATATACATACACACTGACTTTGTTTCTTTGGAAAACCCAGCCTAAGACATGTGATACAGAAAGTGTGGTTCTAGAGTAACAAAAAATACACATTTTAAATGCCCAAAGGGCACATTCTGCAAGCCAGCCTCCTGCCTGTAGACACACAACCTTACTTAGTTCATGGGCCTAGAATCTGTAACTGCTCTGTCTTTCCATGCCACCATCTCTGCTGTTGCCACTTTTCCTGGCAGGGATCCCACACTCTATTCATGTTCTTCCTTCATGATGGTCTTGGGATCATCTATTCCTAAAATGAAAGATGAACTACTCCCTCCTCTTGGTTACACATCTTCTATAATTGTAGTTTGACAATCACAATTCTGCTAACAATTAATTCACAATTTAAATCTTAAAATCCTATCAGCATTATTCCCTATCCCCTCTGGAAAAGAGGAAAACTAGTCAATGGGGATTCTCCCTTGTCTATGAAAGCTTGTAATCCAACTACTTTATGCCTTTATAGCTCCCCATTTTTCATAGCCAGTGTCTAAATTGCCCATCCCTATCAACTCAGTACACTAAGGAGACAAGAATGTTCTTTGATCTGAATAATACTCCATTCCAGCTAGAATTTTGAATAAATGCATTCATAGCAAAAGTCCAGTTGTAGCAATTAATACATGCTCACAGTATCAAACATCTTTATCTTCATTTGGTCGGATCATTGTCACAGCTCAACCCTAGCTATCCAAACTAAGTCAAGTAGTACCAGCTGCAAGTTTGAGAGTTCATACACATCTGGTGACTTCAGGCCATCTGGCCCCTTCACTCTCACCCCTATCGCTCAAGGGTTAGGTCAGTGCTGGTGGGCTCAGGAGTTCACACAACTCTAAACTTTACTGGTCACTCTCATCTCCAGGTCAATAGAACATGTCCAAACTCAGAGACCCAAGGCCTTATGCATATGAATGGAGTTAGTCTGAGGGAGAAGATAAGCTTGAACTTGAGTTTTTTGGGGTTTTTTTTTGTTTGTTTTTGTTGTGAATAGAGTGATAGTTTACATGCAAGAACACTGGTTTTACATATCGTTTCATTGCAATGCTTATAGTCTTCTCTGTGCATCGTCATTCAACAGTATTTTTGCTTCTATTCCCTCTGTTCTGGGGGGACGGGAGATGTATACAAAAACATTGAGTGTTTTAAAAAGGCTTGTGTGTTTGGCAGCCTTGTGGAAGTTACTTTGTCCTGTCTACTATTGTAAAATAGATTGATAGAAATGAATATTGGTAATTATGGTTACAGAGCGTTTGTAAGCCTATACTTAATTGGATTTTCTAAAAGTGGTATTAGAATTTGCCCAGAAAAAGCAGGCTTCTTGCTTTAAGTCTTCATAGACTATCGGACCTTAGTTGGAATCCTGAGCCCTACCCAGAACTTTCAGAATTGGGACATTTGCATTTGGAAAGACATTGCAGACCTGTTTATCTCAGGAGGTCCATGACTGAAAGGAAGCAGAGAAGAAAAATAGACAGTTTAAAAAAAAAAAAATCTTTCAAGCAAGCTGTTTGTCTTGGAAGCAATCAAGGCCAGAAAACTCTGTGTCCATCAGAAAGTCTCCTTTTAGGACTGATAGTTAAAGGGAACCAGTGAGCTGTATGACCCACTTGGGTCAGTTTGTGAGTGGAATTGGAGGCAATGTAGCAGTGAAGACAAAATTAATATTAATAAGCAAATTAGGTTACCATTTACTAATTTTTATACAGATTCTTCTGTGACATTGGTTACATCTTTTTTTAACTCTTTATTGTTGAATTGGGTGAAGGTTTCAAGTGTAAATCAGCTTTCCATTCAACAATTCATACCCATTTTATTTCATGTTATTAATACCATCCCTACAGTGTAACATAAGGAGCTCTGGTAGCGTAGTGGTTACGAGTCAGGCTGCCAACCTCAAGGTCAGCAGTTCGAAACTACCAGCAGTTCCGTGGGAGAAAGATGAGATGTTCAGCTCCTGTAAAGATTTACAGCCTTGGAAACCCTGTGCAGGGTCACTATGGGTCGGAACCGTCTCTATGGTACTTAATAACAACAACAGTGTAACATCCCTATCCCACTTTTTCCCTGTGTTTCTTATTTCCATTCCGTCTTTCTTAATCCTTCCTGTCTTTTGAACTTTGTGTTTGGGCAAATGCTTTTGATCTTGAATGATTGGTTAATCTCAAATGGTTGGCTATCCTAAGGAGTGTGTATCTCCTTAGTGTATTGTTCCCCATATAGACCTGTCTGTCATTTGGCTGAAAATTGAGTCATTGTGGTGAGTTTAGTTCCAGACCTGAAGAACTTAACCTCTCTCCTTTAATGAACAGCTCACCCGCCGACTGCTGCCCATCAAGGAAGCCAAGCCGCGTCTGCAGAAGCTCTTCCGGGACTTTTGGCTCTACTCTGTACTGATGGGGTTTGCCATGGAGGGCTCAGGTAAGGTGGTACTCTCTCTCCTTGGGAGCCTGAGAACAAAGGTGTGAGAAAGGGCTCAACCTAATGAGAAATGTATTCACACTCAAAATTGATTGCGTACAGTTGCTGCTTCCAAGTATGTTCTGGAGTTACACTCCTCAGAGGTCATTCAGTGATAGAGGAAACCATACATTTTAGGAGAACCTAATCCCACTTAACGTAACCCATTATCAACTGCCATTAAGTCAGTACAGACTTACAGTGACCCTATAGGGCAGAGTAGAACTGTTCCTTAGGGTTTCCAAGGCTTTCCATCTATATGGGAACTGACTGCTACATCTTTGTCCTGTGGAGTGGCTGAACAGCTGACCCAGTGATTTGCAGCTCAACCCTTAACCCTCTACATCACCACATCCCCCATTTAGGAAAAGATTCAGTTTCATGCCATATGTGAGGGATTGTCATGAACTATCATCCAGTCAGCTCCCAACTCATGGTGATTCCAAGCACAATGGGATTGAACTGCTATAATCCATAGAGTTTTTATTTGCTGCTTTTCCCAAGTGGCTTGCCAGGCCCATTTTCCTACTCCATCTTAGCCTGGAAACTCTGCTGAAACCTGTTCCACATTACAGCAACATGCAAGCTTCTGCCAACAGATGGATTGTGGCTGCACATGAAGTGCCTTGGCTGCAAATCAAATCCAGGCCACCTACACGAAAAACAAGAATTCTAGCATTGAACCACGTCTGCCCTTGTGTTTAAGACAATTGGGTCAGAGTACTCATACCAACTA
The DNA here is from genome assembly GCF_000296735.1 of Chrysochloris asiatica. Classification (NCBI taxonomy): domain Eukaryota; kingdom Metazoa; phylum Chordata; class Mammalia; order Afrosoricida; family Chrysochloridae; genus Chrysochloris; species Chrysochloris asiatica. The sequence continues at coordinate 556,638 of NW_006408858.1, read as the reverse complement.
GAATTGGGTAGAGACCACCTCAGGAGAAAGGCTTGGCGATCTACTTCCTAGAAAATCACCAAATCATAGTTTAAAGTTTTAAAAAATGAAAAGTAAAACAATAACAACAACACACACGAGCCACCATGCATCGGAGTCAACTGGGTTTTGGTGATTGGTTGTTTTTAACTTTACTGCAGTATTCCTGCTGAGGCAAAGGTCTTTGTTCTCTTTGCTGTCTTGCAGGGCTCTGGCCTGAGGAGTGGTACGAGGGCGTCTGTGAGATAGCTACCAAGTCTCCCCTACTTACCTTCCCTAGCAAGGAACCTCTGCGTTCTGTCCTGCAGTACAACTCGGCCATGAAGAACGACACAGTCACCCCGGTGAGGAGGCCTGTCCTCTCTTGAAGGATTAGTTGATCCTTTGCTATACGGGCTAATAATGCCTTGCTGTTTCCCCGGGCAGGGGTGGGGGTGCACATAGTATCCCTGAAGAAAGTCTTTCTTATCCAGGCTGAGTTGAGTGAGCTTCGCAGCACCATCATCAACCTGCTGGATCCCCCTCCTGAAGTGTCCGCCCTCATAAACAAGCTGGACTTTGCCATGTCCACCTATCTCTTGTCTGTATACCGCCTGGAATATATGAGGTACCCAAGCCCTCCCTTTCCCACAGTTTGTACTTGAGCTGCCTTTTTCTTTTTCTGCCCTGCTTCACACAAGATTTATCTTTACCTCCTTCCAGGACATCAAGCTTTCTAAATAAGAAATCTCTGCTTTTTCTGAGTCCTTGGGTACTGTCTTCATGTTAGGTTGCCATTCACGTCCTGGGGTCTGTCTATGTGTTAGGCTGCTGCATTCAAGTCCTGGGGTATGTCTACACGTTAGGGTACATTGTTCATTCACTTAGATGTCTTCTACTCATTAGGGTACTGCGTTCAACAGACCCTGATCGCTTCCAAGTGATGTTCTGCTACTTTGAGGATAAGGCTATTCAGAAAGACAAATCAGGTAAGTTGATTAGTATGGTACCTCATAGTAAATTCAGCTATGAATAATATGCATAATGAGTATTTCAAAAAGGAAACATGGAGAAAATCATTTTAGGAAACCATGTACTACTTTGGAAAGATCGATGTAGAACATATAGGAGGGCTTCAGAAAGTTTGTGGAAAAACTGAATGAAAAGGCAATGGGATTTTTTTCACATACTTTTTGAAGTCTCCTCATATGTCCTCAAATAAGACAACCCTCCTGACTTTGCCACTGCCAAGAAGCCTCAGACCAACATTGGTGTCATTTGTACCCACCCTAAACCTTAGGCCATGCCAGCATCAGGGTTTTGGTTCCTCCGTGGAAAGACCTAGGGTCTCTAGTATGGTCACTGATGGACCTTGAACTTCATGTTACTTGGGAGCAATCCTTTTTTATAAAATATCAGGAGCATATTAGAAAGACATAGCAGCCAATTTAAAGGGCCTCCTAGTAGACAGATTATCACAATTTGAACAAGAATATAGTACTTGATCCCCCAGTTTTGGCTAATTAAAACAAGTTTATTTTGCAAAAGATCTGAGTTCATAATTCTCTTCCCCAAAAAATTCCTGATTCAAGATATTATATGACCATTGGTTTTGTGATGAGAAAATACTATGGCGTACTGGGCCTGGGCCTGGGCTTAGCCACATACTGTCTATTACTCAATACATGGGGCTGTTTTTTTGTTCTTTATCATTGGTCACAGGCTTTTTCCAAGTCTGGGTCACTTCATATTAATTGTGACACCCCCCCTAAGAACAAGTGTGTGCTGAATTCCATCTACTGTTTTGACAGGAAGGCACAGCTTGAAGTCTCAATGGCGAAACCACAATTTAATATAAAATGTACTAGAAGAGAGTTGTAATTACAAAAGAAGGGGCATATACCAGGATACATAGCATTTGTGTTTCTTCTGCTGAGTGTTTGTAAAGTGCAGGAAGGTATTTCTCTCTCTGTGTAAGTGTGACAGAGCCACACAACCCGGAGAATTAGGGAGGGATGGTCACACTGGTCCCATCTGCATACAAAATGTGATGAACAGATGCCACCTTAAAGCAGCCAGTAAAGATATTCTCTTAGCCCGTGTTCCTTACCAGTGAGGGACCTTTGTGCCTCAGCATGAGCCTGCTGGTTGATGGGATCCCAATCAGGCCATGGCTACTGGAACCATAATGTCAGGATCTGAGAGCCAAGTCAAATTTAAGGAGTGTATCATTTCTGGGGAAGCTTCAGCATATGAGGATCCACATGAAATACAAGAAGCTCACAAGCCCCTGAACATACAGTCTCAATAGAGATGATCAGCAACTAAAAGGTTTAAAATCAGGGAAAGTGTGTGTCAGGGTTGAATCCCTTCATCATACTCATTCAGTCTGTATGCTGAGCAAATAATCCGAGAAGTTGGATTATATGAACAAGATCATGACATCAGGGTTGGAGGAAGACTCATTAACAACCTGCAATATGCAGATGATGCAACCTTGCTTGCTGAAAGCAATGAGGACTTGAAGCATTTGCTGATAAAGGTCAAAGAATACAGCATTCAGTATGGATTAAAACTCAATGTAAAAAAAAAGAAAACTCCTTACAACTGGACCAATAGCAACATTATGGTAAATGGGAAAATATTGAATTGTCAAGGATTTCATTTTACTTGACTCCACAATCAATCTCTTGGAAGCAGCAGCCAAGAAATCAAACAGCACATTGCATGAGGCAAATCTGCTGCAAAACACCTTATTAGAGTATTAAATAGCAAAGATGATGCTTTGAGAACTAAGGCATGCCTGAGCCGAGTCATGGTAATTTTAATTGCCTCATACAAATATATACTGCACTCTGAAAGTTGGATAGGAAAACCATTGAAGAGTCAATGTATTTGAATTATGGTGTTGGCAAAGAATATTGAAAGTACCATGAACTACTAGAATAACAAATAGCAGAGTTATACCTGCTTCTGCTGTGTGCTTGGCCTTACAATCTCTGCTTCTGATACAAGGACTAATCTTTGAGCTGGGAACCAGTGGGTGGTGAGGATGGCCCTTGTGCTGGTTCCAGAGATCCCTCTGTTGGCAATGTAAAAGGACTGGTGTGAGCTACAAGCAGACAGACAGAAGACACAGGAGAGGTAGAGTATACCATAGCCCCAGGGACCCACATACACCCTTGGTGCTGTCAAATTGACTCTGACTCATGGTGACCCCATCTGTTGTGTTGTGGGATTGAGCTCTATAGAGTTTTCACACTGTGACCCTTTAGAAGCAGATTTGCCAGGCTCATCTTCCAAGGGACCTCTGGGTGGATTCAAACCACAAACCTGGTGGCTAGTAGCCAAATATCAACTTGATGGTCATATAGTATACCACCCAGGGACTACTGGGGATATAGGTCAGTTGCTCTTAACCACTGCCTGAGCTGCCCACACATTCCCTTCCCTTATCGATCTACTCATTGGTGATTTATTTAGTAGCTATTTTGTGCCAATTTTTGCTAGGCAGTTAGGATACCCAGAGAGTCTTTGGTTCTAAAGCGGAAAGGAAGCCACAAGAAGTGAAGCCTGCCACTCCCTGCTGTGGCCTTAGATTTCTGAGCGAGCATTCTGACTAGATGTCTCTGAGTTCCTGTCTTTGGGGTCATATATTGCTCATGAAAATTTTTAATGGGCCAGGAGAGAGGTGATAGAAAGTGTCTCATGGCCCCTCAGAAGGGGAGGACCTCATTATACAGCTGGAAGCTGAGCCCTGGTAGGTTCCTGGCTCGGCAGGAGTCTCCCTGTTCATCAGCACCCCTGGAGCCAACCCTAAGTCCTGAAGAAAGAATAACTTTAGGAAAAAGAGGTGTTAGCACCTACAGGTCTCTGCCCACGATGACCCCACAGCCCCACATTCAGCCATCCTAGTAAAGTCCAAGTTCGTCACAAGCAGTGAAGGTGCTCAGCTACTAACTGAAAGGTTGTAGAAGAAAGTACTGGTGAGCTACTTGACACATGGTGTCTGCATGAGTTGGGAATGACTTCATGGCACAGCATAACAGTGTGGTGTAAGAAGGAGCCGTCTCATCAACTCTGGACTTCCCACTGTTTCTCAGCACTCCTGGTACCCAGAGCTTAGTGTCTAAAAGACCCAGTCTCTAATAAAAGGCATCCAGGCTTCTTGGAGAAATGGTTGGTCCTAAAGCCAGGGCAGAGCAAGTACAAAACAACTCAGAAAACATAATAAGAAGGACCTATCAACAGAACGTGGGTGCCAACCAGAAGTTACTCCCCAAAGAGCCAAAGCTGGAGCCATTGAAGGAACAAAATAAAAGTGGTATAAAGAGTGTTGGATTATAACCCAAAGAATAACATAACTAGCTGTGAATCCATGCTGGTAAAATAAGATGATTAAATAAATAAACGGGGAAAACATAGCTTCTTGGTGGAAGAATTCAGGTTACTACAGTAGAAGAAGTGGGGGAATAGAAAACTCATCACTGCAGCACATCCCAGACAGGGTCCTCTGTGGAGGCCAAAATTCATGGGCAAGAAATAAATAGGGCATCTCCCTGACCTCAAAGTACCTCCCTTAATATACTCTCATCAGTTGCTGTGATGGTAACATTTGTGCACAAATTCCAGAGATAGTTGCCTCCCTCTGGAGTATGGACTGGACTCAATGGCTTGCTTATAAAGAGCAGAGTTTGGAAAGGGAAAAAGAGTCATTTGATGGTGGATGACTCTGGCAGACCCACCTCAGCCAAGTGATCAAGGTCCGCATTGCCAGCAAGTGACATGGTGACACCACGCACCCTGAGAGAAGGTGTTGTCTCTGTGGCATTCTTCCTCAAAGCCTATTACCATGGTCAAATCATGAGAAACCGTCAGACAAACCTAGTTTGAGGGACATTCTACAAAGATCCTTGCTCTTCAAAAATATCAAGGTCATAGAAGATAAAGGAAGACTGGAACTGTCAGAGGCAGAAGGAGACTAATGAGACACTTACATGCATCGTGGAATCCTGGCAAAGAAATGAACATCAATGAGAGAACTGGGCCAATCCAAATGAAGGCTGAAGTGTAGTGTCAATGTCCGTGTGTCCATTTTGACTTAGATGCCCTGTGTTAGGCAAGCTGAGGGAAGGGTATGTATGAGCTCTCTGTACTAGCTTTGCATCTCTTATCTAAATCTAAAATGTCTTCAGAAAGAAAGCGCTGCAAGCAGTAGCTCAAAAGAGGGAACAAGTCCTTACAGCAAGAATCATTCCCACACCCTCCACACACAGAGTAGACAGGGATGGGCAACTTGGACATTGGCTACCTAAAATGGGAGGTTGTTGTTGTTGTTGTGTGCCGTGGAGTCGGTTCC
>NW_006408858.1:543106-550567 GCF_000296735.1 Chrysochloris asiatica | reverse complement strand
AAAAAAAGAAAGTGTTGCACATGTCTGGTCCAGGTCCTTTACTGTTGTTGCCTCCCTCTCATTTTAGGGATGATGCAGTGTGTGATTGCCGTCGCTGACAAAGTTTTCGACGCCTTCCTGAACATGATGGCAGATAAAGTAAGCCTCATCCTCACCCCAGAGAAAGTAGTGTCTGCTAAAGGACTCTGCCATGTGAGCCCTGTGTGGTCCCTTCTGAATGTCTAGGCCAAGACCAAGGAGAATGAAGAGGAGCTGGAGCGGCATGCGCAGTTCCTGCTGGTGAACTTCAACCACATCCACAAGAGGATACGGAGAGTGGCAGATAAGTATCTGTCTGGTCTGGTGGACAAGTGAGTCCTCCTTTCCTCTGATACTTGGGGACAAGGGATGTAAGGATGTAAGGATGTGTCTGATTGTGTGGAGTATGTGTATGTACATGAGTGTGTGTATATGTGTATGAATGTCTGAGTGTGACTGCATATGTTTGTATGCATGTGAGTAAGTATATGTGCATGAGTGTATGTATATACATAAGTGTGTATATGGGTATATGTTCAAGTATAGTGTGTGTGCTAGTGTAGGTAGCAGTGTGTGTGAATGGGATTGTAAGTGCAGTATATGTGAGTGGGTATGTGCAAGTGTGAGTATACTATGTGTATGAGTGTATTGTATGTGGGGGTGAGTGTGAGTAGAGTATATGTGAATGTGATTTGAATGGGGGTGTACAAGTGTGCATGCAGGTGTGTGAGGTGTGTGTGTGTGTGTGTGATAGGTTTTAGCTAAACACTGATGACCATTGGTGATTGGGATGCAGGGGACATCATCCTTATGTGATCATGGTGTCAGTATCCAAGCTCTCAGAGGCAATGCCACCTCCCCAGGAGCATTAGACAGTTTTCTGTAGGGACTGAGTTGTAGTTCTGAGACCTTATTTATTCTGAACTGTCAGTTATTAAGTCCAGCCCTTTGGCCACATTTGGGTAGCTCTCAGCCGTCCCAGCCCAGTGCCCACACAGAGACCCCAGGGCTATGAACTCCCCCGCAGTAGAATTGGATACCCTCTACTGATTTCCACTGTGGGCTTCTCAGTGAGCATCAAAGCAGGCCTTGTGGGGGCATTTCTCATCCTGACAAGGGCCCAGAAAGCTTTGACACCAGGGGCATCCCGTAACTCTCATCAGGGGGTCCTGGACTTTTGGAGACAGCCAGGGACCCTACCCCATGCTCCATCCCAGGCTCACAGCTCTGTCTAAAGCTCAGGATGAGTCAGAGCTGCACAGACACTGGACTCTCAGCTCTGGGCAGTGGAGCGAACAGTCTGGTGCTCTCTGGAGTTGGGGCTGCTTCTCTTCACCCCAGTGTTTAATGCAAAAATTGCAGTTTTCTGGTTATGCCCTGATGGGAAATACTGGGGCACCACAGCTGAACAGCAGAAGGGTTGTGTTAGGAGTGAGAGCTGCAGCCTGGCCTGGTATGTGCTCAAGGTGACCGGTGAGCAGGGAGCCATGCAGCACCTCTGGTCATGCACAGTGCTTTGTTGTATGTACAGCAGCTGGGAGGTGGGGCCAACTGTGAATGTTCAGACCACCTCGCTCTTCAGCTGTAGCAGGGGTGGGTCTGGCTGGGTTGGGGTAGGCCTCAAAGGTAGAATTGGCCACTGATCCTGAGAGATGGTTCTGGACGCAGGTTCCCTCACCTGCTCTGGAGTGGAACTGTTTTGAAGACCATGCTGGACATCCTGCAAACCCTGTCACTCTCACTGAGCGCTGTGAGTAGCTCGGGCCCCAGCATGGTCAAGAATTGTGGCCTTTGGCTAGGTGTCTAAGCATGAACCATGCTGCAGGGCTGAGTTGGGAGTGTGTTGGCTTGGGGAGGGGTATCAGACACCTGCGACAGGTGGCAGGGTGAACGGAACAGCAGCGTGAACTAGAATGTCCTCCTGTGTCTTCAGGATATTCATAAGGACCAGCCATACTACAACATCCCTGATGTACCCTATCGGATCACAGTTCCCGACACGTATGAGGCTCGAGAGGTAGGCAGGTACTCCCTTGTTTTCCTGCTGGAAATGGGAGAAGCCCTGTCCCTCACTGAGGGAACCCCAACATTTGCCACGTTGCACACATGTAGTGCACAGTGACTACCTCCCAGTTCTGTATGTTCTTTTTTTTGTTGTTGTTGTTCTGTGTGTTCTTAAAGCCTTCCTTCTCTACATGGCCCTGCTGGCTTCCAGCTATATATTTGGTTTAGTGGCCAGAGAGCATCTCTGCAGCTGGACAGTACATAGCTTCTCTTCCCGAGGTTGCTGACTTTTCCCTGTTGTCACAGTGCCATGTCATGACTTTGGCTCTTTGCTCCAGTGTGGGGAAATGTGTTATTTTTGTCTTGAACTAGCTATCTCCCTCCCTAAAACCTAACCACACCAAGTTGATTTTGACTCATACATTATAGGACAAAGTAGAACTCCTTCTAGAGTTTCTGAGATGGTAAGTCTTTATGGAAGCAGACTTTCTCATCTTTCTCTCATGGAGTGGCTAGTGGATTTGAACCTTTTTGTTAGCAGCCTAGTGCCTAACCCACAGTGCCATCAGTGCTCCTTTCTCCCTTCCCAGCTGTGTCTCATTTAAGAGCCCTCATTAGGTTGGGTTGAGGTCTTAGCTCAGAGTGAGAGATCCTTGGACCTAGCTTGGTCATGTTCCATCTGAGCCTTCCTTGCTGTGGCTCCATGTAGAGCCACATGGTGCTCAGTTAGTTCTTACCCCCTAGAACCTGCCCTTCCCTTTCCCATCACTGACTTGGGACTCTGATACCAGAGGGCAGGGTGAAGTAATGTGAGCACATACCCCACCACATACCTGAAACCTGGGCCACAGGCAGAGAGCAGCTCCCCAGACAACGAACTTAGGGTCATACACAGACACACACACAGCTTGCACCTGGCTGATGGGAGACGCACCCTGGATTGTTTAAAAGTAGGTGTCCCTCCCCGACAGAACATCGTGAAGGACTTTGCCGCGCGCTGTGGAATGATTCTACAAGAGGCCATGAAGTGGGCACCGACGGTCACCAAGTCCCATCTGCAGGTATTTTCTAAAACTCATTAGCAACTAAACCACCTTCTGCCAAGACAGTCCAACTCATGGCATGCCCTATGTGGGTCTGCTGAGGGTTTTCAGGGCCTGGTTTCTTGGGAATAGATCACCAGACCTTGTTCCAATGTGCCCCTGGGTCAACTCGAATTTCCAACCTTTCAGTTAGCAGCTCAGCTGAGGTTGTTAGCCATTTGTACCACCAGTGGATTCTGTGAATAAGTCAAAAACCAAACCCACTGCTCTTGAATTGATTTCTGACTTGTAGTCACCATGCAGGACAGAATAGAAGGGTTTCTGAGTCTGTCAATCTTTATGGGAGCTGACAGTCTTATGTTTCTCACGCAAAGCCAGCTGGTGGGTTCAAACCACTGACCTTTGGGTTAGCAGCCCAGTACTTAATCCACTGTACAGTCAGGGCTCCTTGGATGTAAATTAATAGAGACCAAGAACATTGCATTGATGCCTGAGAGTAGTGGAGGCTTTTGTGGCGGAGCTGAGTCAGGTCAGGAGAATGAGTGTATCAGTGAAGTGGTGAGGAGGGTAGCTGCTTAAACTGGAGGCATTGGGACCAGTGGGGCAAGGTACCCAATGGCTCACATGCATCACACACTAGGTCTTATGGCGGGACAGGTCAGGGCAAGATTGGAGAAGACTGTTGTGGGCTTGGCCACAGTAGCAGCTCCCAGGGGAGCTTGTGCCGTGGACTGTCTGTACAATGGACATGCTCCCTGGGTGCTTGAGTCTCTGCTAGGCGTGCAAACACAGACGACTGTGAGGGAAACCATTGCCCCAGAGATGAAGAAGCAGAGACTGAGTAGCAGTGCCAAAGTATAGACAGTCAGAAGTCGCCTTGAAGCGGGTCAGAGGTGAGGACAGAAGAAATCTGGGCTAGCATGAGCAGGTTTTGGGAGCTCGTTCATGAGGCTGCCCTGGCAGCCCTGTTCAGGATAAAGCTGGCTCAGCAGCACTACTGAGTTGGGACCCAGAAAGGACAGTGCTACAGGCTGTTCTTGTCTGCAAGTACCATAGGTTGTGCCTATGGGTTGGTGATTCACTGATATGCTGCACAGCATGGGTTTAAGGCTAAGCCACACCTTCGTTTGCTATCTCATCTTTGCCCTGGATTTCTCCAGAAGGCAAGAGTTTCTCAAACTATTGTTATTTGAGAAATGTGTGACATCTGGTTTATGCAAAGGAAAACGACCTCAGCTCCCAAGGCCACACAGTCTAAAGGCAAACACTCTTCTGCCCAAAGGCATCAGTAGACAAAAAGTGGTCCATAGAAAGAACAAACAAGATGGTGGATTGGGTGGAAGTACAGTGAGGAGCTACGTCAGTAACAACGCAGAATACCAGACTAAGCAGGCTCAGGAAATGGTCCCAGAACTCTGAACCACTTATAAAGGAATATTTACAAAGTTGGAAGGCTTAAAGCTAGTGGCAGTTGTAGCAGAAGCAAGAAATCCAGTGCTTTCTAATCCAAAGCACTCAGGTGCTCCTGGAGCCACTATCTTGGGCGAGACCAAACCAGGGAAGGATCAGAGCATCCACAGGCACCTGACAGAACCACAGAGATTAGGTGTGGACATTATTTTTTTCATATCTGTTTATTGGCCTCTTGCTGTCTATGCATCTCCATTCTGTTGACTAGAGGGGGTGCCTGAGTGAATGGACAACCCACCCCCATCCCTGGAGAGTTCTACTACGCATGCGCACAGATCTCCTCGAAATTTAAAGTGACAGTTTCCACTTAAAACCAAACGGCAGTGAGGTAGGACCTGGGGACTCCTGGGCTCAGAGTCATTAACACAACCACAGAGGACTAGAGTGGAGAGCGATGTGGCCAGCTGATAAGAAGAGGGCGGACAGACACAAGAACACCCACACTTGCAGATGATACCCACTTGACCTGGCTTCAATGACTGGATGAACAGAGCTTAACCTGAAGAAGAAAGAAGAGGAAAAAGGCGTCATCTGATACAATTTGATAAACTTGACCTACACCTATGATGCAGTAGCTCAAAAGAGGAAATAAATCCCTGCTGCAAGAATCATTCCCATTCCTTCCACACAAAGAGTGGACAGGGATGGGCAACTTGGACATTGGCTACCCAAAATAGGGGGACGGATACAAAGGAGTGACTGGCTTACAAGCTTTCAAGAGGGAATCTAGATCCAAAGGGCGTGGAGGAAGGTAGAGTCTCCAGTGAATAGTATCCAGCCTGTCCAGGAAGGGCTGATGAAATGAACTGCAGATGTGTCTCTTGTGATGCAATAGTAAAGAATTGTTATTGGGACTGATTGTGAGGGTTGGAAATGTAAAGGTGGACATTTTATAGTAAAGAGGGGAGTGATTAACTTTTCAGTCTAGGAGCGGAGGGCCCTGGGACCATCAATGGAGAAGAGCGGAGAGCGGCATCCTACCCAGAGAAGCAGTGAGGCCTGAGATGGAGGCAGAGAAGATGACATGAAGAGATGGAGTGGCTGGGGACTTGAGATCCAGAGAGAGAAAGGGGCTATGTGCTTGAGGACCGTGGCGGTAGGTGGGGGTTTGCAGGGTATACCCTTTGGTTGGGTGATGATGCATGGATGGGATGGTAACTATGGCAATGAAACGATGTATGATAGAATGAATGTGAAACCAATGTTCTCCCATATAAACTATCACAGAATTTACAATAAAACATTTATTATTAAAAAAAGAAACAGCAGTGCAAAACTGGCCATAGCCGGCCCTGAACTGTTTATCACTAGGAAAAATGCCTGACTACGGATTGCGGAGCGGGACAGGCAGATTAAAAGGAAAAAGGTGGAAAATTAAATCCTGAGTTACCACACCCATCTAAGCTTTAAGACCACAGCTAACCACTGACTATGCCCAAAAAACAGAAGCAGATGACCATACCAGCACATGTCCAGAAACAAGATAAAGTGACTGAGGCAAATGAGCTAGAAGTAGACCTACACTCCATACTGGAAGGAGGGCAGGCTTTGGAAATGCCTGAGAAGGAATTCAGAAAAATGATTATAAAATGTATCAAAACACTACACAATGGAGTTGAGAAAAATAAGAAAGAAAGAAGTCCAGGAAAATGCTACAGGAACAATCAAATAAGATAGATGCAGCATTGGAAACAATTCAAAACCTACAGAAAGAGGTCCAAATGATTAGTAATAGAATATCAGAAATTGACAATACACTGAAAGGGCAAAGGAGTAGAATTGAAGAGATGGAAGCCAGAACTAGTGAGCTAGAAGATAAATCTCTCAATACTACTAAAATAGAAGAACAAACAGAAAAAAGGATAAAAAAATCTGAATAAGGTCTAAGATTCATGTTGGATAACATGATGAGGAATAACTGAAGACTTATTGGCATTCCAGAACAGGAAGAATCACACAAATCTACAAAAGAGATAGTTGAAGAACTTCTGGAATAAAATTTCTCTAACATCCTAAAAAGTGAAAAGCATCCAAGAAGCTCAACAAACCCCAGGAAGGATAGACCCTAAAAGTAAAACACCAAGACATATAATAATCAAGCTCTCCAAACTCAAAAATAAGGACAAAATCCTGAAGGCAGCTAGAAAAAGAGAAGTGAACATACAAAGTCAAGCAAATCAGACTAAGCTCGGATTTCTCAACAGAAACCATGCAAGCAAGAAGGCAATGGGGAGACATATAAAACCCTGAAAGAAAAAAATTGCCAAACCAGAGGTAAATAATGATGTATGCACATCCTAGGAACAATAGGGCTCTGGGATACAGGGATTGAGACATGGTTAGAATGGGGAAAGGGGGGCAATAATGTTAAGATGTTTGGCTGTCTTTTGAATCTTGGTTTTCCTTGCATTATATTATAAAATAGACACTGGAGGGGGAGAGAAAGGAATAGCCAGAAACATCACCATAGACAGCTTGTAAGTCCATCTTCTGCCTATAACTGATTGGAATACCTAAAATGGGGCTACAACATGCCCAATGAAAGAGGCTTCCTGTGGAGCTTCTATATTACATAAGACCATAGGTGGAATCCTGAACCACATCCAGAATCTTCAGAGATGGAAAATTTTCACTTAAAAGGATGAGCAGACCAGCCTGGAGTGGCTAGAAGAAAGAAAGACCGACAAAAATATAAAACAATATAGGCAGACCTACTGTTATTACAAGAACAAGCTAGTCACTTGCCCAGGAAACATCAAGGCAAGTGGTCAGGTACCCTCAGCACAAACCTCCTTCTAAGACTAAGACTCAGTGAGAATACATGCTCTGATTGGTTCCCACGTTCGTCACCGATAAGGGGAAGTTAGGGAAAAACAGCAATGAAGCTGCAAGCTAAGCCCTACAATGTTCAATAGACTCCTGTGAA
>NW_006408858.1:528684-542366 GCF_000296735.1 Chrysochloris asiatica | reverse complement strand
GGGGACAGGCTTGTAGCGTATACCCTTTGGTTGGTAGATGATGCATGGAGGAGATTGTAACCATGGCATGTATGAATGTAAAACTAATGTTCTCCCCTGTAAATTATTATATAATTCACAATAAAACATTAAAAAAAAAAACCAAACACAAAAAAAACTGCCAACCAAGAATCCTCTATGCAGCAAAGCTGTCAATCAAATACGGTGGTGTAATCAAAACATTCCAGGATAAACAGGAGCTAAGGGATTTTGCCAAAGCCAGCCCTGCAACGAAAAACATCCTAAAGGGAGTTCTGTGGACTGAGAACCAATAGGAGCAGACAGTAACCAGAGATTGACGTACGTGGCAGCATCACCTGGAAGTCAATTGACAAATGGAAGAGTTGAGAACAGAATAAAACTATAAGAACAAATTCAGAGAATCTGGGCCGTCACTCTATGATCAAAACAATTACATTATGAAAGAAGGTAAACACAGAGGAACTGAGTTCTAGGTGGTGGGAAGGTCAGGTAAATTACAGGGTAAAGTAGACTGTCTTAAATGGAAGGAAAAGTTAAAGGAATATAAGGTAACCACAACGGTGGGGTTGGGGTGGGAGGCTTCCAGGTGGTAGAAGGAGGCAACGGTAGAGGACAGGGTAAAGGCAGACACATCATACTTCTAGTATTGGGAAGGGCAATACAAGAAGGGCAAGGAGGTAGAAGAACAAGGTAGATAGGGGAACTTTGAGACAGGTTTGCATGGGCTAAGTGGGACAGAAGTAAATAGTGATGCATGCTTAAACTTGGAACAACAGGGCTCTGTGATACAGGAATCTAGGCATAGTTTCAAGAGGGGAAATAATACTAAGATGCTTGATGGTCTTAAGAATATTGGTTTCCCTGCCTACTATTATAAAATATACACTTGAATGGGATAGAAATGAATGTTGGGAAACATGATTATAGAAAACGTGCAAATCCGACTTCAGCCTATAACTGATTGGAATACTTAAAAGTGGTTCTAGAACTTACCCAGTGAAATAGGCTTCTTGCAGAGCCTTTGCAGAGTATAGGACATTAGGTAGAATCCTGAATCCCATCCAGAATCTTCTGAGGTGGGACATTCCCACTAGAAAGGACAAGCAGACCAGCCTGGAACAGCTAGAGTGACAGAAGTTGCATCTTCAAAGAAAGATCATGAGGAAAAACCCAAAACAAAAATGTCAGCATGACTGGCTACTGCAAGAATAAGGAAACTGTTCACCAGGAAGCCATCAAGGCAAGCAATCAAGTTCCTTCAGGACAAAGCCCCCTCTAAGACTGAAACTCAAAGGGAACACACGAACAGGCATGTAAGCTTGCTGGCGAGCATGTTGGTCTACTGGTGAATGGAAGGAGGGGGAAAGGCAGCAATGAAGAAATGGGCTGAGTTAAACCTTGGTCCATTGACTCCCGTTGATCTGGAGATGAGAAAGAGAAGAGGAAGGGCTGCTTGGTCCAATGTGTAGTGAGACCTGGGAATACCTGAGTCCATGGCAAGAACATAGCCACAGAGGGCTAAAGCTCACACTGAAGCATCCAGTTGATATGATGTGAGAGGAGAGGCACAAGAACACCCAAATTTGCAGATAGATGCATTTGACCAAGCCTCAATGGCTTGAAAATCAGAACTTGACTAGAGGAAGATAAAAAAAAAATTTTTTTTTTAAAAGGAAACAAGGGTTAATTGCTATAATTTTATGAACTTGACTTATACTTATGGAGGTAGTAACTCTAAATAACAACAAAGAGTGAAGGAGTCTTCACCTCAAGTATCAATGCTATATCCCCTCTGTACACAGGGTAGATAGGGACAGGCAACTTAGACACTGGCTACCTAAAATGAGGAGGCGATAAAGGCACAAAGTGACTGGCTTACAGGGTTTCAAGAGGAAGTTTAATTTAAGAGTGTGGGGGTAAAAAAAGAGTCCCCACTCAATAGTTGTCATCTTGTCTAGATAGGTCTGGTTAAAAGAGATGGGGATAAGATTCTTAAGATTCCATAGCGAGTAATTGTTATCATGACTAATTGCAACTATCACAATTGTAAAGGTAGTAGTTTTATAACATAAATGGGGGAGCAGTTAATCTTATAGTCCAGAAACAAAGGATCCTAGGACCATCAAGGGAGAAGAGCACAAGTGGAGTGTGGGCCCTTATCCAGAAAAGCGGCGATATGATACCAGAGATGGAGGCAGAGATGGGGACAAGGAGAGGGGGAGCAGCTGAGGACTGACTCTAGATTCATAGGAAGAGAGGGACTAAAAGCTGGTGGCCATGAGGCAGACTTGCAGAATGTGCCCTTTGGTGGTATAAATCATTATGTATGCCTGAGTTTTGTTTTTGTTTTTAAAAGAGCTAAAGTGAATAGAGAGAAATACTGTTAATTGATGGTACATGGAGGGGAGTGTAATCATTGTAATGAAACATTTATGATTTGTTGAATGTAAAACTGATGATCTGCCCTGTAAACTGTCATTCAATCCACAATTAAAACTTACAGGAAAAAAAAAAACAAAAAAACGGGCAAACAAACATCTACTGCAACCAAAAAAATAAGTAGTCCATAGAGAATATGGTTTGTTTTCTCTGGAGTTTCTCTCAGGCTGGGCTTTAGAAGAATGTGGAGAGTAAGAACAGCCCTGCAGCTCCATCTCCCTGTCACCCCGGACAGCCTTGCAGTTCTTGTCACTCACCAGCGTTGTCTACTCTGAGAGCAAACCTGGTCCCTGCACCTCTCCCCCATGGTCTTCCTGGGTGGTTTTCTAGCAGCATTTTCCTGGTGACAGTTATCTGACTTGCCCTAAGCAGTTTTGACCTCTGACTCTGGCCCCTTGTTCTTGACACTCCTTCCTTTGTTCCCAGATGTGGGTCATGCCCCTCCCACATACACATACACTTCTGCACTAGCCAGTTGTTGCCCCAAACAGACTTGGACTTGTCATAATCCCCACTGTCTGTCCACCCACCCCATTGGAGCTAGGGAACTGATGAGGTAGGAGGGAGATTCAGACACATACACACACTGCCTGCCACTCTGCCTTTAAAATAAAATTGTGTTTTCCTCCTCTCTCTCAGGAATACCTGAACAAACATCAGAACTGGGTGTCAGGACTGTCCCAGCATACAGGGCTAGCCATGGCCACTGAGAGCATCCTTCACTTTGCTGGCTACAATAAGCAGAACACGACTCTCGGGGTAAGTGCCAATGTCCTGAAAGAGGATCTCCCTCAACCTGAGGATGGGGGACAGAAGGGCCTGCAAACAGACTTTATCTTCTGCTGCCGCTATTTTTTTTTTTTTTTTTAAACTGTTGTTAATTGAGTAAAGATCCACAGATAAGATCATTCAACAAATTATACACTTTGTTTCATCTCAGTGATGCTAACCCCCTCAATGCAACAAGTCATCCTACTTCCTCCCTGTGGTTCCTATTTGCCTTCTACCCACCTTACTATCCCTTCTCAGCTTTGCCTTAGACATAGTTGCCCTTTTGATGTTGAATGAGTGACCATTCCAAGGTGAGCATACCTTGATAGTATTGTCCTACCTATAAATCTGTCTTCTGCTTGCCTGGAAATTGTGCCATGAGGGTGCTGTTGCTGTTGCTTTACAGGTGTGAACCAAAGAAGCTGGAACTCAGTTCACTAGTGAGGTCAGATGTCCATTTCTGAGCATCTACCTTACAACAGAATGAGACTGGGATGCACTGAGCATGGGCAGAATTATTTTCTAGTCACTTCCCAGTACTTTGTATTCAGCAGATTTTTTGTTCTGTTTCGTTCCGATACCAGGGAAGGTAGAGGACAGCAGGCTCATCCAGTGCTATCAAGTCAACTCCGTCTTGTAGCATCCCTGCATGTCTCAGAGGAGAGCTGTGCTCCACAGGGGTTTCTATGGTTGAGTTTTTGGAAGTAGATTCCCAGGCAGGAGCTTTAGTGGTGCAGTGGGTTAAACATTGGGCTTCTAACTGAAAAGTGTCAATGGTTCAAGCCCACTAGCCGCTCCATGGGGGAAAGATGGAGCAGTCTGCTTCTGAAAGATTTACAGCCTCAGAAACCCTCTGGGGCAATTGTACTCAGTCCTATTGGGGAGCTAGGAGTCCGAATCAACTCGACAGCAGTGCATTGTTTTGTTTTAGATTGCCCGGCTTTTCTCCCTTGTGGACCCCTGTAATCAACCTCTGGGTTAGCTTGTGAGAGCATTAGCCACCAGCACCACCTAGGAACCCAGTGGGGTCATTGGATTGTGCTTTCTGCCCAGAGGTAAATGATAGCTCAAGGTCAGAAGAAAGCATTGAAGTCTGGTACCCTGGCTGTCAGTGCTATTGTAGGAATATGGTGACCTCAATCACCAGCACCAATGACTCCTGACTGTTCTGGACAGGAGTAGGCCGTCTCTGCGCTCTCACAGAGGGTGGAACAGGAAGGTTGCACGCCAGTCTGTGCAGGGGTGACATGGTGGAGAGGTAAAGGTTAAGAGTTTGGGAAGGAATGGCGACAGGACTACCCTGTCATGCCTACAGACTCCCAATCCCTGGGCCCAGCACCCACAGCAATGCGTGGAGAAGGCTGTTGTCTTCTCGTTCCCCAATGTCATTAAAACACCCACCAACAGTTAACGGCATGTCTTCTGAAGCCATCTACTTTCACAGATGGGTCTGACTGATTGGGCAAGGCCAAATTCAAGGACTCCCATTCTGGCAAGCCAGGGCTGTGGGAGATTGGATCTGGGCACAGCTTCCAGGCTCACATCCAGAGGTCAGAAGGAGAGCTCATGAACTAAAAATATTTATGACAGAATATTGTCCTCTTTTATGCTTTAGCCAGCTGTCTCCCAAGAGAATTGTGTTGCCTTCGAGATTTATATCATAGTTCTCAACATGAGGCTTCCCCTCTTATGTTGCTAAGCAGGAAGCGATATGTTGGTACTTCGTCCTAATGGTTGGTGTGCGCACAATCCTGACTGAGACAGTGCCTGCTCTGTGGGAGGCAGGTTAAAACACAGGTTGCCCATGGGGTTTTAACCTGCTGTTACTGTGCCTATGGGCTCAGGACCATCGTCCAGAAAGACCATGTTCTACATCTTTCTGTGGTGAGTAGCAGCTAAGGTCTTCGAAGCTCATGAGCAGCCATCTAAGATGCAACTGTTGTCTCTCCCTGTCCAGAAGAGAGAATATTGATAAAAATCAAAGACACATGGAGACGATTAGTCCAATGTACTCTATGACCCTGAGACCAAAAGAACTAGAGAATGCCTGGCTGTCACTACCAACTGCTCTGAAAGGGATCAAACTAGAAGTTCCTGGTTAGAGTTGAAGAAAATGTGAAACAAAACTCAAAGTCGTAAAATATACCAGGCTTACTGGTCTGATAATGGAACTCCTGAGACAATGGCCCTTATTCACCCTTCAGGTCTGGAACTGATACCAACACCATAGCTCAATTTTTAGCAAAACAAATTAGTGTTTAAGGGTAACAGTAACACTAGGGTATACACACCTTAGAATAATCAACCATTTGAGATCAAAGGGCAACATTGACCCAAGGACTAAATTTAGAAGGGTTAGGAAAGAAGGAGGAATGGAAACAGGAAACACAGGGAGGAAGTGGGATGAGGAATGTTACACTGAGGGGACAGCAATCAATGACATGAAACAAAATATGTATAAATTATTGAATTGAAAATTGATCTGCTCTGTAAACTTTCACCCAATTCACTCGGGACACTTCTGATAAGTAGAGCCACCTTGGAGGAGGGCTTGGTAACTTCCCTGGAACCCCTCACCACCTGGAAGTGCCTGCCATTGTCCTCTCTATCAGCTATGCCATGTGACAGCAGGTCATTTTCTGAGCAAGCAGGGTACATCCAGGGCAGCAGGGAGGCAGCTCACACCATGACCCACCCCAGCAATTGAGAAATTAATTTTTCCCCAGTAATGTCTATTTTTCAAGAAATTGATAAGTTATGTTGAAGAGGCTGAAGGAAAGCTGTGACAATTGGCCATTTTGCCTGAAGCCTCCTGTGATGCCCAGTCAAGCCGTAGCTAAAGAGCCTAATAGTAGTGGCAAACCAGGATAAGGAAGAGATGTCCCCAAAAATCCTGGGTCCTGGGGGACCATGCTGTGACACTGTGAAGGGGATACAAAGCTGACCTTTCAGTTAGCAGCAGAACATGTAATGTACTGTGCCCCCAGGGCTCCTATCTCTGACTAAATAGTCTTCTAAACTGTTTCCTTTTATGGCCTTGCTGGTATGGAAGGCTTTAATAATCATGGGCTTCTTCATTTTGCTGTGTTGGGTACATGAAAATCCATATTGTTATAACTGGATGAAACACTTGTGCATGCTTACCTGCAGGCAACTCAGCTGACAGAGCGCCCAGCCTGTGTGAAGAAAGACTACTCCAACTTCATGGCCTCCCTGAATCTGCGCAATCGCTATGCTGGAGAGGTACCACTGTGCCCTGTGTCAGAGGTCCTCCTGAGTGGCCTGGTGCCAGAGGGTTCCTTCCAATGAAAGAGATATACAGGGTCTGGGTGAATATAGAGGAGACCCTAAACCCAAATCAACCAAACGCACTGTCTTGTTACAAGTGTACTTGTCCGTCCTGCCATGTGTTGTCAGGGGACCTGGGTCATGTGACCCACATGTTGCTTCTCACAGGTATATGGGATGATCCGGTTCTCAGATGCAACAGGCCAGATGTCTGACCTGAACCGGATGATGATCCAGGAACTGAACACAGCATTGGATCTTGGCAACCCACAGCACTACACACAGGCTATGTTCAAGCTGACTGCCATGCTCATCAGCAGCAGAGGTGAAGAGGCTGGGACATGGCTCTCACTACCCTTTGAGAACGGGCATTCTAGAATGAGCAGTTAGAACTCATCAATTTCTCGGGAGGTAGAAAGTAAATAACATTTTATTAGGTGACCCATTGGCCCCAGCTGATACAGGTTGTAGTTCCCCTCTGTCCTATAGAGTCAGAAGTCAGAATTGACTTGATGGCATTTAACAGTAAAACAACAAAGCGCTCTATGTTTGCTTGCAGATTGTGATCCCCAACTCCTCCATCACCTGTGCTGGGGGCCCCTACGGATGTTCAATGAGCACGGCATGGAGACTGCCCTTGCATGCTGGGAGTGGCTGCTGGCCGGCAAGAATGGCGTAGAAGTGCCGGTAGGACCTGGGTGATGAGCATAACAAGGATAGGAGATGGGCCACCCTAGGCAGGCCCCTCAGCCTCCTTGTGCTTAACCTCAGGACTATTACAAGGACTAGTGAGAATACAGGCAAAGCATCCCAGTGCTATCAACTCTGGGATATTGATTACAGTCTTCCAGTTGTGCAGTTATTCTCATCCCCTTCTCTGAGTTGTAGCTTTTTAAATGGCTGGGTTTTTGGGTTTTTTGTTTGTTTGTTTATCTTTCTCAAAGTAGATTGCCAGACCTTTCTTCCAAGGTTTCTTTGAGTGGCCTTAGACCTCTAAGTTTTGGGTTCGCCAGCAGGCATATTAACCTTTTATACACTTAGGAGGACTCTTCTATTAGTGCTTCTCCACCCACTGCTGTCCAGTCATTTCTGACTTGACCCAACCAACACTGTGGTTAGCAACACAACTCAAAAGAAACTCACTGTTATCAAGGTGATTCTTACTCACAGTGACCATATGTAGGGTTTCTAAGGCTAGTAATCTTTATAGGAATAGATAGCCTCATTTTTCTCCCATAGAGAGTCTGGTGGGTTTGAACTATCAACTTTGTAGTTGACTGTCAAGTGCTTATCCTACAGTACCATCAGAACTCCTTGTTGAGTGCCATTGAGTCAGTTCCGACCCATAGCAACCCTGTATAGATAGGGTTTCCGAGGAGCAGGTGATAAGCTGGAACTGCTGACCTTGCAGTTCAAACCAGCACATTAACCCACGGCACCACACCAGCACTCCAGACTCCTTGTTGTTAAGTGCCATCAAGTTGGTTCTGACCCATAGCGACCCTGTATAGGAGTGGCTGGTGAGCTTGAACCACCAAACTTGTGGTTAAAACTGACATTGCAGTGCAATGCATTAATACACAGCACCACACCACCACTCAAGACTCATAGTATGTGTGTGTTAAGTGCCAGCGAGTTGGTCCCGACGGTTTCCAAAGAGCAGCTGGTGAGCTTGAACCACCAACCTTGTTGTTCAAGCCGACTTTGCAGTCAAGCGCATTAACCCACAGTGCCACACCAGGACTACCAAGAAAGGGAACCTTAAAAAGCCATTGCTGTTTAGTTGCATTTTAGGTGGTGTTTTTTCAAAAGGCTTGGTAGGGGGAGCCGTTTCTCTGCTGAGGTTGAATGATTGTTACCTTTATCTGGAGCAATGGTGTTTGTCACAAGGATGGTTTTTCCCTGGGCAGCCAACTCTGGAAGCAGCAGTCTTTCCCTTCATCCATTTTTCTGAACTTGCTCTGCACAAGGCCCATTGGGAACATGATTGGATAAACACTTAACAACACTTTTCACAGAGATTCCACTTACTTTACTAATGGCAGGGCATTTGACTTTTTTTTTTCCTTCTTAAGATCAGTTAGGGGTCCTGGTGTCATGCTGTAGGATAAGCAGGGGACCACTAACTGCAGGTCGACAGTTCAAACCCACCAGTTCCTCCTGGCCCTCAATCAGCATCTGGCAGAGGCTCTGCTCCTGGTGGGGGGGCTGGCTTTCCTCTAGGGGGGGTCATGTCTTCTGTGAGGGAAGACATGTCCCCTCTCCAGAGAGGAGAGAGCCAGCTACGCTGCAGTGCCAGAACATAGTGTTTCCATGCTTCCTGTCTTTGGCATGGCAGATGCCATCCTCCCAGAATAAGGGTTTAGGAAGCAGCTGCCCTGCAGTCAGCAGTCTCCATCTCCAAAGGGGCATAACTGCACCCAGGCATCCAGTGGGAATGGGCCCAGCCCCATGTCTACCAGGGATGCACCCTTAGCAGTAAGCTTACAGCTATCATTGGGTTAAGGCGCTTTCTTCCCATTTCTACCATCTGCACTCACACCCTTGAATTCACCCCCAGTTTCCTTGAAAGCCAGGCCTGTAGTGGCTTCATTCCACTTATCTTTCCTTGAGGGCCAGCCCTCCTCCTTCTTTCTCTCACTTTCCAAAGTGTCTCCGTTCCTGTTTTACCACACCACTGCTCAACCCCATGACCAGTAGGCAGTGCTTCTCACGATGTCCCAGACCCTCTTGCCACCCTTAGTTTTTGTTTTTTAACTTTTTATTGTAAATTGAGTCAAGGTTTGCAGTTCAACAGTTTTACATTCAACAAATTATATACTTTGCTTCATTACAGTGATGGCAATCCCCTCTATGTACCAATAGTTAATAGTTGTTGTTGTTGTTGTTGTTATGTGACTCATGTTGGTTCAGATCCATAGCAACCCTGTATAGGGTTTCCAAGGAGCAACTGATGAGCTTGAACAACCAACCTTGCAGTTAAATGACTTTGCAGTCTGGCACATTAACCCACAGCGCCATGCCAGGACTCCTACCTCTATTCTCTTTTAACTATTTCATTCCTTCCTTTGTCTCCCATTACCTTCATCTTTCCTCTGCTAACCTCGCTCTTGTTGAATATTGCCTACCCTGCCACCCATGTTAATGTGTGTCTGCACTTTAGTTCATGAATTATTTTGCCTCTCCACCCCCACCGTAACTATTATAAATTGTTTCTTTTATCAAGAAAACCTTTTTTTTTTTTAATACTTTTTACAACATTGGCCTCATATAGTATTTGTCCTTTTGTGATTGACTAATTTCACTCAACATAATGTCCTCCGGTTCAACCATGTTGTGAGGTGTTTCACATACTGATCCTTAATCTTCAATGTTTTGTAGTATTCCAAAATTTGCTTAACCATTCTTCTGTTGATGGACATTTAGGCTGTCTCCATCTTTTTGATATGTCTCTTGTAGACAGCATATAGAAGGATCCTGTTTTCTTATCCATTCTGCTCTTTATGGCTCTTGCTGGTGCATATAATCCATTTACATCCATGATAATTATCAATAGATACGAATTGATGTCATTTTTCTATGTGGGATTTTTGTGTGTGTGTGTGTTGGTGCTGCTGGATTCTTTGTGCCATATAATTTTCTATGCTGAGTTCACTTTGTTTGTGTTTCTTTTTTTCTCTCTCTCATTTTCATTTTTGTTGTGCTACTGCTGTTGTTAGGGCCATGGGATTGGTATCGATTTATGCATAACAAAACACTGCCTTCCTTGTCCTGCACCAGCCTCACAGCGTTGCTATGTTTGAGTCAATTGCTGCTGCCAATGCGCAGTTCATCTCGTTGGGGGTCTCCCTCTTTTTCTCTGACCCTCCACTTTACCAACATGATACCCTTCTCCAGGGACCAGTCCCTCCTGATAAAATGTCTGCAGTATGAGAGACAGTCTAGCCATCCTGGCTTCTGGAAGCATTTTGGCTGGGTTTCTTCCATTGTTTGTTCATTTGGCAGACCATGGTACTTTTAATATTCTCCTCTAACATCATAATTCAATCTACGGTCTTACTCCCTGTACAACTTCCATATGCATACGAAGTTATTGAAAATATCATGGATTGGGTCAGGCACACCTTAGTCCACAAACTGACATCTTTGGTCTTGAACACTTTAAAGAGATCTTGTGCAGCAGATTTGCCTAATACATCGTTTGATTTCTTGACGGCTGCATCCTGAGTATTGATGATTGATCCAAGCAAAATGAAGTCTTTGACAACTTCAGTCTTTTCTCCATTTATATGGATGTAGTCTCTGGTAGCATAGTGGTTACGAATCGGGCTGTAAACCGCAAGGTCAGCAGTTCGAAACTACCAGCTGCTCCGCGGGAGAAAGATGAGGCTTTCTACTCCCGTAAAGATTTACACCCTCGGAAACCCTGTACAGGGTCGCTATGAGTCGGTTCCGACTCCACGGCACATAACAACAACAACAACAGTTTATTGGTCTAGTGGTGAGGTTTTTGTTTTCTTTACCTATATGGAAGGTTGTGGTCTTTAATCTTCATCTGTAAGTATTTCAAGTCCTCTTCACTTTGAGTATCATCTTCATATTGTAGATTGTTAATGAGTCTTCCTCCAATCTTGATGCCACATTTTTATTCAGATAATCCATCTTCTCAGATTATTTGCTCAGATTGAATTGCATACAGATTGAATAACTATGGTGAAAGAATAAAACCCTGATATACACCTTTACTACCATTTGGTGTTACTTTGTTCTGTTCAAACAACTACCTCTTGGTCTATGTACAGGTTCCTCATGAGCACAATTAAGTGTTATGGAATACTTATTCTCTACAATGTTATCCATAGCTTGTCATGATCCACATAATTGAAAGCCTTTGCATGGTAAACAAACATTTTACTGATAATCTCTACTTTCAGGTAAGAGCCATCTGACATCTAATAGCCGTCATTCCATGTCCTTGTTTGAATACAGCTTGAACCTCTGGAAGTTTTCTGTCAATGTATGGTTGCAACCATCTTCAGCAAAATTTTATTTGCATGCAATATTGTTCAATGATTTCCACATTCGATTGGATCACTTGTCTTTGGAATGTGCACAAATACAGATCACTTCCAGTCAGCTGGCCAGATAGCTGACTTTCAAATTTCTTGTAAAAATGAGTGGTGTGTCAGTTTGTTAAAAGATTTCAATTTGTATTCCATCAATTTCCAGTGCTTTGTTCTCTGCCAATTACTTCAATGCACCTTGGACAACTTCCTTCAGTATCATTGTCCCCTTATCTTATGCTACCTCTTGAAATAGTTGAACATTGACGATTTCTTTTTGGTACAGTGAGTCTGTGTATTCCTTCCATATTCTATTGAATCATTCAATATTTTGCCCATGGTTGTTTTTGTTAAGTGCC
Organism: Chrysochloris asiatica; assembly: GCF_000296735.1. NCBI lineage: Eukaryota > Metazoa > Chordata > Mammalia > Afrosoricida > Chrysochloridae > Chrysochloris > Chrysochloris asiatica. Next base: position 530,425 of record NW_006408858.1, on the reverse strand, counting down.
ATTGAGTCGGTTCCGACTCACAGCAACTTGTTTCCAAAGAGTGGCTGGTGAACTTGAACCGCCAACCTCGCAGTTCAAACTGACCTTGCAGTCCAGCACATTAACCCGTAGCACCACACCAGGACTTCATTTTTCCCATGGAATCCTTCAATATTTCAAGTCGAGGCTTGAATTTTTTCTTGTTCCTTCAGCTTGAAAAATGCTGAGTGTTCTTCTCTTTTGGTTTTCTACCTCCAGGTCTTTGCACATTTCATTATAATATTTAACTTTGTCTTCTCAAACTGCTTTTTGAAATTTTTTATTCAGCTCTTTTACCTCATTTTTTCCGTTTGCTTTAGCATCTCTATACTGGAGAGCAAGTTTCAGAGTCTCTTCTGACATCCATTTTGATCTCTCTTATTTCTTGTCTTTTTAATGACCTTTTGTTTTCTTTTACTCTTCTGGTCTTTGGTCTTTAGTGTCTAATGGATCAAATCTGTTTTTCAGGTTTGTTGTTGTTAATGCTTACTAAATCTTTCTGATTTTCCTCTTTTTTGATGTATAGGTGTATTCTTTTTCTTTGATGTTACCCTTTAATTTGTTAATTTTTCTCTACTGAAAGCAGTCTGTTTTATCTTGAAATCTATCTGAATTCCTTGCCATTTGGAAGTTCTGTATCTACACGGTTTCCTCTTTTTGCTTTGTAGTTAACTTCATTATACATTGATATCTCTGGTTCTCCATTTTTAGTCTTGTAGGTTTGCTTTATTTTAAATACTAATAGATATAGATTGAGTTCTGGGTGGTGGTGTCATGTATGGTGATCTCAGGTTGTTGTCTACGGTTGTTGGTTCTCAATCCTTTAGCATTTTTTAAAAAGTTCGTTTGGTCATTACAAACTCATTTAATATCTGTTTGTCAAGAAATGTCATAATTTCATCATCATGTTTGAGGGGCAGCTTTACTGGGTATATGATTCTTGGCTGGCAGTTTTTTTCTTTCACAGTTTTGTATATGTCATCCCATAGCCTTTTTGCCTGCATGGTTACTGCTGAGAAATCAGAACTTAATCTTATTGGTTCTCCTTTGTAGGTTACTTTTCATTTTTCCCAAGCTGCTCTCAGGATTCTTTCCATGTCTTTGATTTTATAAAGTTTGATTATGATATATCTTAGTGATTTTCTTTTATGCTTATCTTTTTGTCTTTTATGATGTTAGGGAAATTTTCTTCCAACAACTCTTTGACAGTTTTCTCTGTGTTTGTCTTATTTCTGTTCTGGAATTTCAGTCAACCATAAATTGTTCCTCTTCATGGTTTTCCACATAACTGTCAGACTTCCTTTAGATTTTTTCCTTCTTTTTTGTTGATTGCTCTTCTAGCATGCTAATATTGAGAGATTTATCTTTAAGCTCACTAGTTTGGGCTTCCAGTGTTTCACATCTACTCCTTTCATGCATTATCCATTTCTGTGATCCTAATATTACTCTTCTAGATTTATAATTGCAGGTTGTGTATTGTTTCAAAATTTGCATTTCTCTTGTCTATTTGTTCTTATAGTGCTTTTCTGAATTCTTCTAAAGTTTTTATTGTAGTCTCCTTGCTTTCCTTGATCTTTCAATGATTTTTGAAGGTACATGATGACATTCTTTTGAATTCTTTTTCAGTTAGTTCCATTACCTTTTCTTCTTCAGAAATGTTTTCTGGCTCTGCATCTTGATTATTTGTTTGAGCCACTCCCTCTTCTTTCTTTGTGTAAGCTAA
>NW_006408858.1:472387-528524 GCF_000296735.1 Chrysochloris asiatica | reverse complement strand
GGGGGGAGGGGCACCTATAATTCAAGGTTGTAGAAGGGATGTGACAGTAGAGGCCCTGGTCCTAGATAGAGTTCTATTGGTTTTGGTATTATCTGTAGTCAAGCCATTCATTCTGTAAGTAGTTGGTGGGGGCCTTTGATGGAGCTGGTTTCAGTGTCTGTTAGGATCACAGGGCAGCTGGGGGCAGAGTGACTGGTTAAATGCTTATCTGGTGGCTCTGCAGGATTTGTAGATCTCGAGCCAAGCCCATCTGAATCTAGGCACCAAAGTGGCACACCAAAGAGGCGCATCCAGCCCCCAACTCACTCCCAACCATGCAGCTCTGAACTCCCAGAGAGCAGGGTCTGTGCTGGCATGGATGAGGGTGGGAACTAGCCACACTTCTGGTACCAGGAAAGTGTGGGGAAAAAGAAGAAAACATACCTTTTCCATGAGAATCTGCTCTGTCAGGCTCCCTTCCTGCCCTGCCACAGCTACTCACAAGATGAACAAGCTGAGTCCGGTCAGCTGTTCACCAGTCAGTCTCCCTCTCTCACCATCCCTGCTTGCCTCTCCTCTCAGTAAGCACTCTATCCATCCCTATAGCCTTTCTTCTGCAGTTCAGGGTGCCAGAAGTTTCATCTGTCTCTGTTTTATTTCGTCTCTTGTATCTTTGTTGTAGAGGGTTTCTGTAGTATGTCTGGAATTGAGCTCACCACCATTTTTTCCAACCTCTTGTTTTCCCATAGTGTTCCACCTATTTCCATGGAGAATGTGGCACCATCTCTTTGGGACTGTGGCAAGTCTGCCTCCCAACTCCCACCCCTAACCCCAACCTGTGATTGTGGCTCCATGGGCTAGAGGGCAGGGCATCTCTCCCCTAGGTAGACTAGGGGAGCCAGTTATGCAAAGCAGCTGCAAAACTCTCCTATGCCCCCATTCTTCCCCCTTCTTTCTTCCCGGAGACATAGACATGGTCATGGATTGAATCGTTTCCCCCCAAAAGAACATATAAACTTTACTGGGTCATGATTCTCGGTGATTTGTAAAGATGTAATGTGGACCAGTGCTCCCCACTGGTAGATGAAGGCTTGGGTGACCAGTTGTGGAGAGAAAAGGTGTGGCCCAAACTCCTTTCATCTGCTCTGCTTTGCTTCATTAGAAGAGTGGGCCAGCTTCTGTGTCCTAGAAGGATCCTGATGGGACGCCACACACCTGCGCATCAGGGCTGCTCCAGGGAGGGGTGTACAGAGGGGGCTGCATTATGAATTTGGCACAGACTCATGACCAGATTCTCATGTAGTTTGTGGGTACAGCTGTGCAGTGTCCGAGCAGCCCTCCTGCGGGAAAAAGGTCAGCTGGTCTTTTTAACATACTCCATTCACCTAGCTCTGACCAGTACCCCTGAGACACAGCAGTATGAGGAGCCTGTCCACATCCATTTCAGGGTTTGAACTGCCAGCCTTGCTGTTATCAGTCTAGTGTTTATCCTACAGTTTGTTCTGTAATTTGTTTTAACTTTTCATTGTGAATTTAGTCATGGTTTACAGAGCAGATCATCAGTTTTACTTTCCACAAATCATATCTGTTTCATTACAGTGGTTGCAATCTCCATATACCATCACTTAACAGTGTTGATCTCTGTTCACTTTGACTCTTGCACTCCTCCCTGTGCCTTCTGCTGCCTTCATCTTTCCTCTGCCACCTCTGTCTTGTTGTATATTGCTTTCCACATTCTTTAGTTTAGTTTGATATTTTACAGTTTTCAGTGTACAAAACTTCTTTTTCTCTGTTTAAAAGCATTCCTATGGGTTTTATTATTTTGGATACTGTCATAAATGGAAATACTCCTTTTATAATTAAAAAAAAAAAAACACACTTTTTTTTTGCTTCCCAGAGGAGCTCACAATCTGTTGTTGTACTTCCAGTTCATGCGGGAGATGGCAGGGGCCTGGCAGATGGCAGTGGAGCAGAAGTTTGGCCTGTTTTCTGCTGAAATAAATGAAGCTGACCCTCTGGCAGCATCAGAAGCAAGTCAGCCAAAACCCTGCCCCCCTGAAGTGACGCCTCACTACATCTGGATCGATGTACGTGTCTGATCCCCTGCTTCTCATCTTTGAGGCTCTGCAGGGCAAGGGCTCCCCCAAGGGTGGGTGACCCACCATAGCAGGGTGTCTCCGTGCCTTGAGACTGCTTTATATGGGAAGAGAGAAGGGTGTCCCAGGCTTCCCCCAGCAGCTGCTGCCTACCTCCCCAGGACCCCTGTCCCACCCACCCCACCCACACGGTGGGCTACACAGAGGGGCCAGCCCTATCACAGCAACATGTCCCATTCCCACACAGTTCCTGGTACAGCGTTTTGAGATTGCCAAGTACTGCAGCTCCGACCAGGTTGAGATTTTCTCCAGTCTCCTGCAGCGTTCCATGTCCCTGAACATCGGCGGGACCAAGGGGAGCATGAACCGCCATGTGGCTGCCATTGGACCCCGCTTCAAGTGAGAGCCTCCCTGTGTGGGCATAAGCAGTGACAGTGCGGACCTCAGAGTAGTGGGGAGGGAAGACTTCACAGGAAACATCTGCTTTGGCGCCACCATGTGCTCAAGCACATGCCCCATCTGATCTGCCTGCCCTTGCCATTTTCCCCTTCTCCTCTCAATCCACACTGTCCCCTGTATTACAGGCTGCCTTGCCTCCCTCCTCACCTTTCTGATCACCACCATTTCTCTGGTGACAAAGCCAGGGCCCAGACCTGAAGTTTTCTTACTCTACCCAGCCACCCTCTCTACCCTCCCACACACCCCTCACTCATTGCAGCTGGCGCTTCAGTCCTGCCCAGCAGGGCTCTTGCTTGTGAGTGTCCAGTTGCTCACTGCCCACGAAGTGAGGGTTGCCACATGCACTCGTGGTTGTTGGGAAGGCCTCCTGAAGGATGATTCATCACATTCCTCTCTGACCACCTGCACCTGGCCTGACTTCTCCATAGCTTTCCACGTAGCCCAGTTGACGCCCCCTGCCATTTGGCCCTTACAGCTTACCCCACCCACCCATACATACCACTCTATTTCTGCCAGACAAGAAGTAGCTCCTCCAGGGCCCACCTCACTGCCACACCTCTCTAGTCCCATCAGTGCCCTCCCTCTTGGCAGAGCCCATTGAAGCCTAGCACCCCTTTTGTGGAACTTAAGTATGTAGAGATTTGTCTTTCTCACCTCAAGCATTATGTTCTGTTCCCTGTGGGCAGGAACAGCACCTCCTGCCCCAGCTTCTAGCTCCCCACCACCTGCTCATTGGTACCCTACATTAACCAGGCCATTATATATTTTCTATGTGATTGTTGTTGTTAAGTGCTGTCCAGTCACTGCCAACTCATAGTGACCTTATGAAGGGTTTCTGAGGAACAGCTAGTGGGTTTGAACCGCCAACCTTATGGTTAGCAGTCCAGTGCTTATCATGCAGTACCACACCAGGACAAATATTTTTCCTATACTTGTATCAAATGTTTCACCATCATAGCACATCTGGGAGTAGTTTGCAAATGGTTTGACTGGTGTTTCTATTGGCCAAGGCAGACATCCCACGAACTGTTCATTTCCCTAATAAAAGTAAAGGCTTTGAAGAACCTTTGCTGAGATTTTGGGGTAAAATATGTGAGTAAGCTATAATCACCTTACAGATGCTCATCCTGGCTCCCTAGAGCCCTGGTATCTCAGGGTATCCTTTGATCACCAGGTTTTAGGGAACCAAGGGTCTGTGTGGTCTAGTCCTGCAGTGGTGGGGGAGGGGGATAAGCACATACTCCCACCTGATGGCCCCAAGTCTCTGGCAGACTGCTGACCCTGGGACTGACCCTCCTACATGCTGATGTGGTCCCCAATGCGACCATTCGCAATGTGCTCCGGGAGAAGATCTACTCAACTGCTTTTGACTACTTCAGGTACTGACCTCTGCACCCCACAGTAGTGCTGGCCTCTGGGACTTCCTTCCCAGGAGGACTTGCCTAAAGTACTTCTCAGACCCCTGTCTGGGCAGCCTCCTGCTGACTTTCCCTCCCCACTCAGCCTTCCTATTGACATAAGTGATGATGTGGGTGGGGCACCCTCACAGTCCTCCCAATGTAGGACGCCTGGCCTTATTGAGGGTGGTGGTGAAAGTGAGAATGAGAGGGCTCTGGAAATTGCCACCGGTTCCATGGTGGCTTGCTGCCTTAACAGTGGCTGGTGACCAGCTCAGGCTTACCTCTCACCACTCTATCATGTGGCAGCCTCTGGTCCCTCATTCCCACTTGTCCTTGGTGGTGGTTTCCAGTTGTCCCCCCAAGTTCCCGACTCAAGGAGAGAAGAGGCTGCGTGAAGATATCAGCATCATGATCAAGTTTTGGATGGCCATGTTTTCAGACAAGAAATACCTCACTGCCAGCCAGCTAGTACCCCCAGGTGAGTATTGTTCTCCACAAAAGCAGCCTGCAGAGAGAATGAAGGGTAGAGGTGCAAGGTGGGCTCCTTCCTGCCCATGGAGCTGGACAGAGGAGCAGCAGAGATCAGGGCCCTGCTAGCCCCTACTCCCTAGCATGCCTAGTGCTGCCTCTCCCCTGGGGTCTGGGACCTGGTTCTATCAAGTAAGCCCAAGCTTAGAGCCATGAGTGGTCAGTGTCTCCTAAAGCATCCATTGCTGTCTATCAAGCCAGTTCTCAGACTAGATGCTAGTGAAGTACGGAGGGCAAACCGCCACATGAGTAGGTAGTTTTCACATGTGTGCATGTAACACATACTGGATCGACATGTGCCAGTGTCAAGGGGCATGTTCAGAATCACCTCTTGAGCAGAGGCCCAGCCAGAGCTCTAAGCTCTCTGGAAGAGATGTGGACACCAAGCCTGAGAAGGTGTATGGGTGTCAGACAGGACAGGTGGATAGAGAACCTTTCAGATAGAGGATACCAGAAGAGGACTCTGCAGCGTGTTAGTGGTCTTCTTGTTTCTCAGAGCAGATTTGGTGGTGGTGTCAGCTGCCACTGAGTCAGTCACCAACTCATGGCAACACAGTGAACAAAATGCCGCCCAGTCCTGCACCAAACCCATAATTGGTTGCAGATCAAAGCATTGTGACCCAGAGGATTTTCAGAAACAGACCTTAGTGTTATCTTCTTGTGGAAGCAAGCCTCCATGGATATACAGATGGTGTCATTGATTCATTTCCAACTCATAGCAATCCTTTGTATAACAAACAAAACACTATCCGGTCCTGCACCATCCTTACAATTGCTAGCATGCTAGAGTCCATTGTTACTGCCACTATGCTAACTTTATCAAGCATGATATTTTCTTCAAGGACTGGCCCCTTCTGATAATACATCCTATGTAGGAGAGACAAAGTCTGGTGATCTTGGCTTCTAAGGAAATTTCTGGTTGTACTTCTTTCAATACAGATTTGTCTGTTCTGGCCATCCATGGTACCTTTAAAATTCTTCTCCAACACCATAACTCAAATGCATCAATTTTTCTACAGTCTCCTTATTCACTGTCCCACTTTGACATGTATAAGAGGCTATTGAAAATGCCATGGCTTGGGTCAGGGGCACTTAGTCCTCAAACTGACATCTTTGCTCTTGAACAGTTTATAGAGGTCTTGTGCAACAGATTTGCCTAATGCAATACGTCATTTGATTTCTTGACTGCTGCTTCCATGAGTGTTTTAATGGTTGATGTGAGCAAAATGAGGCCTTTGACAACTTCAATCTTTTCTCTGTTTATCATGATGTTATTTACTGGTCCAGTAGTGAGGATTTTTGTATTCTTTACACTGAAGTACAACCCATACAAAAAGCTGTGGTCTTGAATCTTCATCAGAAGTATTTCAAATCCTATTCACTTTCAGCAGGCAAGGTTCTATCATCTGCATATCACAGGTTGTTAATGAGTCCTTCTCCAATCCTGATGCCCTGTTCTTCATGTAATCCAACTTCTTGAATTACTTGCTCAACATACAGATTGAATTAATATGATGAAAGAATACAACCCTGGTGCACATGTTTCCCGATTTTAAACCATAAACTATTTCCTTGTTCTGTTCAGACTGTTGCTTCTTGGTCTATGTATAGGCTTCTCATGAGCACAACTGCGTGTTCTGGTATACCCATTCTTCACAGTGTTGTCTGTAGTTTGTTATGATTCACACTGTTGAAATCCTTTGTATGGTCAATAAAGCACAGGTAAAACATCTTTCTGTGCTTTAATAACTATATATACTTTCTGGTATTCTTTGCTTACAACCAAGATCCATCTGACATCAGCAGTGATGAGCCTCATTCCATGTCCTGTCTGAATCCAACTTGAACCTCTGGCAGTTCCCTGTCAATGTACTGTTGCAGCCATTTTTGAATTATCTTTAGCAAAATTTTGCTTGCCTGTGAATAACTGAAATTATTCAGTGGTTTCCACATTCCATTGGGCCACTTCTCTTTGAAATGGGCACAAATAAGGATCTCTTTCAATCAATTAGGCAGGTAGCTGTCTTCCAAATTTCTTGGCATGGCTGAGTGAGTGCCTCCAGTGCTGTATCAGTTTGTTGAAAGATATCAGTTTATCTTCTGTCAATTCCCAGAACCTTGTTCTTTACCAGTGCCTTCAATGCACCTTGGACTTCTTCCTTCAGTATCATTGGCTATTAACCAGATGCTGCCTCTTGGAATGGTTGAACAGCAACCATTTCTTTTCAGTACAGTGACTCTGTGCATTCCTTCTATCTTCTTTTGATGCTTTCTGCATCATTGATTATTTTGCCCAAACAATTCTTCAATATTTCAAGTCAAGGCTTGAATTTTTTCTTCAGTTCTTTTAGCCTGAGAAATGCTGAGCATGTTTTCTAACTTCAGATCTTCGCCCATAACAATATTTGACTTTGTCTTCTTGAACTGTCCTATGAAATTTTCTATTCAAAACTATTACTCCTCATTTCTTCCATTTGCTTTATTTATTTATTTAAATGTTTTATTGTGAATTATGTGATAGTTTACATGGGAGAACATTAGCTTTACATTCATCCTATCCTATATTGTTTCACCCCCTCCATGCATCATCAGTTAACCAAAGGGTACACCCGGCAAGTCTGACCCTCGGTCGTCAGCACACAACCCCTCTCCATCTAGAGCCCCCAGCCACTCCATCTCTCCATGTCATCGTCTCTGCCTCCATCTCAGGTGTCACTGTTTCTCTGGATAGGATCCCTGCACTCTACTTTTCTCCTTTGATGGTCCCAGGGACCTCCACTCCTGGACTGCAAAGTCAACCACTCCTCTCCTTTTGCTACAAAACATCTACCTTTACATTTCCAACCCTCACAGTCAGTCCTGATAACAATTATTCACTATTGTACCACATGAGTCCTATCCCCATCTCCTTTCATCAGCCCCGCCCAGACATATTGGATACTACTCAGTAAGCCAGTTACTTCTTGTCTTTGTAGCCCCCCCTCACCCTATTTTGAGTAATGTCCAAGTTGCCCATCCCCGTCTACCCTGTGTATCAAGGGGGTTGGAATGATCCTCGCTGTAAAGATCTTCCATTTGCTTTAGCCACCTCTACACTGCAGCTTTTGGAGTATTGCTAATATTTCTGTTTTTTTTTTTTTTTAATTACAAATTACTCTTGATAAAACTGTTATATGTATTCTTTTTCTTCCTGTAGAAATAAGTTGTGGTTCTTTAGAATTGCTACTACTGCCCTTCCCAAAAGGATCTGGAAGGTGATTATAGAAGTTCCAGGTTTTAAGTTAAGTAAATCTCTTTAAAATGCATAAATAATCATTGCTTCTACAGTCTTTGGCTTTGCAACTAACTGTTGCTTTGGCATCCAGCAGAGGGAGCCTGAGATGAATAGTGGAACTTCCAGCTGTGACTCCAGGTGATCTGGATTTTCTGAGGGTGGGACATGAAGTGATAGGGAAGCAATTCATGCTAAAGAGATAAGACAGGAATTTCCAGAGTTCCCAGAAACTGTTGCTGACTTGCCACTTACGCCAAGAATGGGTTTTGTCAGAAGTAATTCTATAAAGTAACAGACCATACTGGTTCTGCAGGATATGAGGGAGAAAATGCTGCTCATCTCCTTGGGACTTTGTTTCCTGGTGCCGAGAGTGAACTGTGAGGTTATTAATAAGGACTTAAAGGTGTAATTGTTGACAAAATCAAGAGCATTTGAGATTGGCTTTGAAAAGAGACTAGAAATGCCTGCCTGGTTGGCATTTCTGTGTATTATGCTATGTAATCATGCTTGCTGATAGCTAGTGGCATAGCTAGAAATTAGATGCTCAAGTCCCACTTCCAATTTAACATTTGTTGCTCCTTGGATTGAATTTAACATGTTGAGGCTTTGCAATTTTCATTTGCAGTAAAGGCTCTACCATTTTCTATTTCTATGCAAATGGTCTTGAAGCAGAATTGTTTGCACAAAAGCAAGATTTTCTTTCAAACTTAACTGAGGAGTCATTTGTTCTTTGGCGATGTCCCCTTGCCATGATTCACTTTATTATCAAGTTTGTGATTTGGATTAACACATTTTACTTGTTTATTGCATTAATGTTCCCGTGTAGTAATTCCTAGTTTGATTGTTACGTATATACAGAAAAAAGTCCTGAGCTGGAATTGCCATATAAGGTTCTTTCTAAAAACTAAGTTTGTCCCTGATTTTGAATCTTGTTATAAAGTTGAAGATCAGTGGTTTTTTGAGCTCTTGTAATTGAGAGGTTTGATGATATTTTATATTAAAGTGACTGACTGACACATGGCTTAAAAAAAAGTTTTATTTTTTTATTTTTTAAGTTTTTATTGTGAATTGAGTGATAGTTTACACTCATAAAAGGATAAATTTTAAAACCACTTTGAAGGGCCACCTCTCTGATTTTCTCCAGGCCACTATACTAGATGTCACCTAACACAACACCCCTAGTAATTGGTAAGAAGCTGGAGTCATGTGCCCCTTCCCCGACAGTAAGTCCAAAATTGAGAGTTGTTAGAACAAACTCCACAAGGAAAAGGACTTCAGTAATTGGTTTGTCTTTGTAGAGGAGAAAAATTCAACCAAGTTAGGACATCAGCCACTAAACAACAAAAAGCAGCACACTAACGAGTTCTGAAGATAGTTAACAGATGATGCTGGTGTGAATAACTGGTATTAGATAGTCTGTTGTTATTGTTAAGTACCGTGGAGTCGGTTCCGACTCATAGTGACCCTACACAGGGTTTCTGAGGCTGCAGGTCTTTACAGGAGCAGAAAGCCTCATTTTTCTCCCATGGAACAGCTGGTAGTTTCAAACTGCCGACCTTGAGGCTAGCAGCCCAATTCGTAACCACTATGCTACCAGAGCTCCTTATTAAATCCCCCATTGGTGAACTGCATTATCAGCTAGAGGGTTAGTTAACATGTGATAGAATGAGGAGTTATGCAAAGTAGAGCACGGCAGAGCATTTCACCACGAGAACAAGTGCATCTAGTGAGAGGCAAACCAACTGGACTCTAAATTACACACACCTGAATGACAAGACTCCCCACCACATGTAAATATAAAACATTGAATTTTAAAATATCAACACTACAATATATAAATAGCAATTATAAATGCACGTAGTGTATTCTATTGTTGCCAGGTTTCCTTTTTTTTAAGGAAATGGTAAGTTACACTGTGGTTAAGACTTGTATATCTTCATCCTTGAAAAAGCCCACATTCTATCATGGTGATGTTTGGTCAGACTTAACAGCCCCAATTGCTAAACACTTGGATCAAGTCATAACCAGTTTTATTGCAAAAGGACTCTGCACACAGTTCTCAATTCTAGTATCTTAAAAGGTACGCAACAAGTCAGTAACATAGAGAAACATGCACCATGAGAAGTAAGAAACCATCCCTTCTGCGGATCAGCAACTTGTCCTGCCTGAGCCACAGTGCCCACATTACTGAGACTGTGAACAGTCACTTTTCGCATTCATCCTGAGTGAAAGATGGAATGACTGAAGTAAAAATGCAACATATTATAAAGAATGTCCTACCAAAAAATTCACAAATTAAGCCAAAGTATTTTACAGAATTTACTACAAAACACCATAAAAATGGCCTGGTGCTTAAGCTCGCCACCCCATATCCAGCTGGATGTCTTTGGGCATGATGGTGACTCTCTTGGCACATAGGTTGGTGTATTCGAACAGGCCCACCCAGGTACACCTCTCTGGCCTCCTGCCGGGCGCCAATGGCTGCGTTCTGGAGCCTCAAGGCTGTCTTGAAGTCCTGGGTGATCTCTGGCACCAGCCTCTGGAAGGGCAGCTTCTGGGTGAGCAACTCAGTGGACTTCTGGTAGTGGTGGATCTCCTGCAGCGCCATGGTGCCTGGCCTGTAATGATGGGGCTTTTTCACCCCGCTGGTAGAGGGGGCACTCTTCTGGGCCGCCTTAGTGGCCAGCTATTTGCGGGAGGCCTTCCCACCCCACTTTACAGTGGATTTCCAGACAGTCTGCTTGGTTTGGGGCATTTTTCACCAAACACCTAAGTCTGAGGCCACTTCCCAGACCACTGCGTTACTGTCCCTGTCCAAAGGAGAACCGCAGTATCCTAGCCAAAAGGATGATGCTCCAACAAACCCCCAAACCGTTCTGTGTTCCCTGTATGATATTCTTGATGTTATGCCACAACTCTTCTGGTTTTCAGTCATTAGTGTCTAATGCATCAAATCTATTCTTGAGATAGTGTCTAAATACAGGTGGGATATATTCAAGGTCATTTTTTGGCTCTCATGGACTTGTTTTAATTTTCTTCAGCTTCAGCCTGAACTTTCATATGAGCAATTGATGGTCTGTTTCATAGTCTGCTGATGATGATGATGATATGGAGCTTTTCTGGCATCTCTTTCCACAGATGTAGTCAATTTGATTTCTGTGTATTCCCTCTGGTGAAGTCCACATGTATTTATGTTGTTTAATTTGGTCTTGCAAAATTCTGTCATGTGATCTCCTGCACCATTTCTATCACCAAGGTCTTATTTCCCAAATACTGATCCTTCTTTGTTTCCAACCTCTGCATTTCTATCAATACTTCTTGATTACATGTTTGGTCAGTTTCAGACTGAAGAAGTTGGTAGAATTCTTCAGTTTCATTATCACTGGCTTTAGTGTTTGGTGCATAAATTTGAACAATAGTGGTATTAACTGGTCTGACTCATAGGCGTATGGATAATATCTTATCATAGACAGTTTAATACTTCTAGATAGAGCTTGAAATGTTCTTTTTGAGGATGAATGCAATGCCATTCCTCTTCAATTTGTCATTCCCAGAATCGTAAGCCATGCAATTGTTATATTCAAAATGGCCAATCCCAGTCCATTTCACCTCACTAATGCTTAGGATATTGATGTTCATGCATTCCATTTTGTTCTTGACAACTTCCAATTTTCCTAGACTAGTACTTCATACATTCTATGTTCTAATTATTGATGGATATTCACAGCTATTTCACTTCATTTTGAGTTGTGCCCCATTGGTAAATGAAGGTCCTGAAAGCTTTAGTCTATTTGCATCATCACGATCAACTAAGGAGGCAGCTCTTTCCCAGTCGTATTTTGAGTAGCTTCCAACCGAGGCACTGCCTTTCAGCACTATCTCTGACAACATTCTGGTGCTGTTCATCATGTTTCAGTATTCAATATTCAGTTGCTCTCTGACAGTGTTTAACAGCTATTCCTAAGGTTTTTAGTGGTTAATAATTCTGACGTAGTTTGCCTCTCCTTCTTCTGAGTCTGTCTTAGTCTGGAAGCTCAGCTGAAACCTATGTACCCTGGGTGACCCTTGCCAGTGTTCAAAATACTCATAGCATCACAGCATTCCAGAATCACAGCAACACGCAAGCCACCATCTTATAAGAAACTGATAAATGAGTTGTGGTGCATGTGGTACATTGGCTAGAAATGGAAACCAAGTTTCACCCGTGAAATGCAAGAATTCTACTACTGACTCACCAATGCCCTCCATTGTAGCAAATTAGAGATGAGTTTCTGTAGGCAAATCTACAACTTGCACCCTAACAATCAGGAAAAAGAAAGGGACATTAGAAAGCAGCCACAGCAGTTTTATAAATCAGCTTTCTGAGTGGGGCAAGTGGTCCTTTAGTGGCCTGTGTTGTTGTTAAGTGCTGTTGAGTCGGTTTTGACTCATAGTGACCCTATGTACGGTTTCTGAGGAGTGGCTGGTGAGTCTGAACTGCCAACCTTGTGGTTCAAACTGACCTTGTGGTCGAGTGCTTATCCTATAGCCCCACACTAGGGCTCCTTAGTGGCCCATGTTGTTGTTCAGTGCTGTCGAGTCAGTTCCGACTCATAGTGACCCTCTCTCTATAGGGTTAGTTGGTGAGCTTGAACCACTGACTTTGCAGTCCAGTGCATTAACCCACAGCACTACACCAGGACTCCTTAGTGGCCCAGAGGTCCATTAATATATGTGAAAGGACAGTGGAATGTCAACCAGATAACAATGTTTCCCCAAAAGGAATCTTTTTATTGGTTTTATTTTACTTTAAAGGCAAGGAGGAATATAATGCATGTAGAAAGCTTTCCATCTAAAATAAGGAATCCATCAGACTGCTGATCAAAAAGTTGGTGGTTCAAGACCACTAGCTGCTTCACAGAAGAACAATGCTGCAGTCTGTTCCCATAAAGATTTACAGACTCAGAAACCCTATGAGACGGTTCTGCTCAGTCCTGTAGGGTCACTGTGAATTGGATTTGACTCGGTGGCAATGTGTCTGGCTAAATAAATTCTCAGAGGTCTGAAAAACTTACTCTAAAGAATTTATCCTGCAAAGTTGTAAGCGGTGGTGTGTTCTCTTGTCAGCCTTCTCCATGCAGGTCTGTTGGGAGTCTTGTGCCTGGAAAACGCTTGGTCTCCCATGGACCACCTGGTCGCTGGGAGAAAATTCATTTCATGTTTGCCATATTCTCAAGCCGCTCTTTCCAATATCAATGTCGTTGTCACAGATAACCAAGACACGCGGAGCAACCTGGACATAACAGTTGGCTCCCGACAGCAGGCCACACAGGGCTGGATCAACACATATCCACTGTCCAGCGGAACATCCACTATCTCCAAGAAGTCAGGTCAGTGGGCATTAACCCCTGAGTCACCATCCCAGAGGGATAAGAAGTACACTGAAAATAGGGTGGGCAGGAGACTCTGAGAAAGGATACCTATGCTCTCTCTCCCCCACCTCAGGGATGTCTAAGAAAACCAACCGGGGCTCCCAGTTACACAAGTACTACATGAAGCGTCGGACACTGCTACTGTCTCTGCTGGTGGGTCACTGGCCCCGCACCCACCCACAGGGCCCAATGCCTGCCTGGCCACAAAAATCAGACATTTTGTACTCTCTTCAGGCCACTGAGATTGAGCGCTTAGTCACATGGTACAACCCCCTATCGGCACCAGAACTGGAACTGGACCAGGCCGGGGAGAACAGTGTGGCCAACTGGAGGTCCAAGTATATTAGCCTGAGTGAGAAGCAGTGGAAAGACAACGTCAACCTTGCTTGGAACATCTCACCTTACCTGGCCGTGCAACTGCCAGCCAGGTAGGTCCTGACCACAGTGCGAGCAAGGGGGTGGTGACCGTGGATGCAGGCAGCACTCACGGGCCAGTGTTCTGCCCTGGGCAGCTATCACACAGTAACTCCATAATGTTTTCACAATCCTAGGTGACAGCCTGAGCCCCTGGAAGTTGTGTCAGGGCAGATCAGGACCATGGTTTTGTTCACAGACGGGGTGCATGGAGACTATCACTTCCCGGGAGGCAGACCTGGGTTTGCTCTGGGTACTAACTGTCAATGGCTTGCTTCAACCAGCAGCCGGGCTATGCCCACACAGGGTTGTTCTGGGTTGGTGTTGGTGGAAATAGAGGTCTTAGACTATTGGGAGCTGCAAGGAACTCCAAACACATGCTCCATGGAGAAATTCCACCAGACAGACCTCCGGCTCCCATGTGTGCTTCCAAAGCTGACAGTTCCTGGTACCAAGTCCAAAGTGCTTAGCTCCTACCTCTAGTTCTGCCTCTGTCCATCTGCTTCTGCATTGTTACCTTGGGGTGGTGACCCTGAGCTGAAAACATGTCCCTACCTACTCACCCCTGGGAGAGCCCAGCATGGGGGGACTGCTTTGAGGGTCAGGGTAAGGAGGCACAATAACAGATCTGAAAAAGAGGGCATTCCTCAGAACGGCTAGCGCAGGTAATCCCTGCTCAATGTACAACTGGTATTTTCTTATATAACTTTTGAAACACTCATATGCAGACTTAGCAACAGATTAATTTTGAGGGAGCTTTAAAAAGTTTGTGGAACAATGGAATTGAAATATAATAGAATTTTCCCAAGAACTTTCTGTAGTCTCTTTGTAGCCTGGGATGTCTTAATGATGTTTGATGCAGACCTGAGCCCCTCAGCTCAGTGCTTTCTGTAGGACCCAAGTCTATGGTCCAAGCCCCTCACCCACCTCAATCCTGCTGTATGTACAGGTTTAAAAACACAGAAGCCATTGGTAACGAGGTGACCCGTCTGGTCCGATTGGACCCAGGAGCCGTCAGTGATGTTCCGGAAGCTATCAAGGTAGAATGGTATTTACCAAGCTACACACTGATGCCTGGAACCCAGAATGTGCTAGAAATGAAGGGACTGCCTTTATGGGAGGTCGTATTTTCTCTCTTTCTCTCCAAATACAAAGCATGTATTGTGTCTACAATCCATAGGGTTCTCATAAACTGTGAAGAGCCAACTTGACAGCAGCTGATGACAACACTGTTGTTGCATTTACAATAGAAAAGATTCATGTACCTTAATACAATTGCAGTTTTGCTGTTTTACACAGTGGGTTAAGTGTTGGGTGGCTCACTGCAAGGTCAGTGGTTTGAACCCTCCAGCTGTTCCATGGCAGAAAAATGAGGTAGCCTGCTTCTGTAAAGATTGACAGCCTCGGGAACCCTCTGGAGCAGTTCTGCTGTTTACAGGGTTGATAGGAGTTGGGATTGACTCCCTGGCATTAGGTTTGTTTGTATGTATCTGAAGCATTTCCCAAGTCGTTTTAAAATGCTTCAGAAACATAACTCAAGGCTGTGCAGCATCCAGTCTACGTGTCCATCCCCACGACATTGGGCAAGGGCCAGTGTGCTCGCCAAAGGTCAGCCATCTCCCTACTCCTAGTTCCTGGTCACTTGGCACACCATTGATGCTGATGCACCTGAGCTCAGCCATGTGCTCTGCTGGGCACCCACGGACCCGCCCACTGGCCTCTCCTACTTCTCCAGCATGTACCCACCGCACCCGCTTACCGCACAGTATGGGGTCAAGGTGTTGCGGTCCTTCCCACCGGTAAGTGCCACTGAAGGGAGTTATTGTGTCTGGAGAGTTTGGGAACTGTTAGCCTAACTACACGTCAGTCCACTTTACTTCTTTGACCAGTTTGTTGTAGTCTAGAGTCATTGCTAATTTGAATATATTCCATGGTAACAGGAGGTATCCAAAACTTGGTGGGAAAATCCCCTTATCATTTGATCTTTCCACAAACTTTGCTGCCCCCTTGCATTTGTTTTTTAACCTTAATTAGGTGCTTGACTTCAAGATAAAGGTGGCCAGAGGTTGGTCCAGATATAGCGAGTGCTTTATACCCCAGCTGTTCACTTCTGGGGCCATGGGTGGACTGGGGGAGACTGTATGAGTCTGAGTTGATGCAGCCCAAACACAGTCTGTCATGAGATGGCGTCACAGTAATAAGCCCGAGAGAGCCCTGGCTTTGCCTACCCACCCATAGGCATGTGAGCCTCATTCGTTCAACTCTTCCTGTGTCTCAAGCCACTGGAGACTCACTGCCACCCTGTGGGCTTCCTATATCACTCCTTTTGCCCCAGTGTTCTGACAAGGATGGTGGGGTGCTGAGCGAGGCAGGGCTCCCTCTGCTGGGCAGGTCTGTCCTTGCTGCAGGGCTCATGCTGCTCCCCTCCCTCCTCGCAGGATGCTATCCTATTCTACATCCCACAGATTGTGCAGGCCCTCAGGTATGACAAGGTAAGACTGCTGCCTATACCTGCTGCCTCCCTTCCTTGCTGTCACAGTGATGCCACCCAGCCCCATGGTGCATGCAAGACCCTGGGAGCTGCGCTGGGTCAGAAATCCTGACTGGTGGCCTTGCACTCCTCCAGATGGGCTACGTGCGGGAGTACATCCTGTGGGCAGCATCCAAATCTCAGCTGCTGGCCCACCAGTTCATCTGGAACATGAAAACCAACATTTATCTAGATGAGGAGGGGCACCAGAAGGATCGTGAGTACCCCTGCTCTCATCTGTGGCCCCATCTCCAGAAACTTTTTAAGCTCCAGGAATCCTCAATGACCTGGACCATCCCATCCCTCAGTTCCCTCTCTTTGCCATCCCCCAAAGCAAGGAGCAGTTCTCCTCTTAACATGCAGAGGATCTACCTCCCCACCACCCTACCCCACCCTGCAACCAGCCCACCTCCTCCCCAGTTGAGCTCCATCTTGCTGGAAAACTGTGTGTCTTGTCAGGGCTCCTTCACTTACCTAAAAATGATGAAGATCATATTAGACTAATCAGCATTGTTTTTGTTGTTGTTAAGTGCCATCGAGTCGGTTCTGACCCATAGTGACCCTGAACAGGGTTTCTGAGGCTGTAAATCTTTATGGGAGCAGAAAGCCTCATCTTTCTCATGCGGAGCAGCTGGTAGTTTCAAACTGCTGACCTTTTGGTTCACAGCCTGATTTGTAACCACTATGCTACCAGAGCCAGAATTAGGAATTAAAAAAAGAAAGGTTGCATGTTTAGCATCAATAGTTTTATTTACAATGACTTTTCCAGAACAAAAACCCACGTGAAAAGGGCAGAATTGTGTCACATTTTTGTAAATCTCATTTCTGGCTGGCTTCATAGGAGATAACTGGATTCTCCTCTCACTTGTGCATTTAATCCATTGCACGATGTTAATGAGGGCAGTTTGACCTTGCACAGTTACGAAGGGACTTAAAAACAGGTCAGTGAAATATGCAAACCTTTCAAATATTGCTGAAGTCTTTATATGAAGGGACTTCAAAAAGTTGGTGGGAAAATTAATTCCATTGCCTTGATTTCATTTTTCCATGAACTTTTTGAAGTTTCTTCATACAGTAATGGCACATTTGCTAACATCCCTACCAGTCTTAGCTAAAGTGTTTGTGTTGGAGAGCTATCAAAATAAAGTTTTCTAACTCATTATAATTATAATCAAGAAACCTAAGGAGCACAGTTCTACTCTGTAACACTGGGTCACCATGAGTTGGAAGCATCTCTGGTCTGTTTGGTTTTCTCCCCTTTGTTCACTTTCAATGTCTAAGTTTGGACAGCTATATTTTGTATCACCCTTTCAAGTAAAAATGAAGCTCTATGAAAAAAGAGTCCCGGTGTGGCGCTGTAGAATAAACACTGAACTGGTAGCTAAAAGTTCAGCAATTCAAACCCACCAGCCCCTCCCAGAAACCATATTCAGGGTCACTATGAGTTGGAACTAATTCATTGGCACACAACAATAATGAAAAAGAGAGATTAATTTAGATCACAGCTACCACCAATGTACTAGTTTGCATTGAATGTCAAAAGGTTCATGGAAGTAATGGAATTTTTCACGAATTTTTTAGAGCCTCCTCATACTTCGGAACACAGCACACATGCTTTATGCATACTTCCAGCAGTACCACACATGGTATTAGAAAGACAGCTTGAGGGGAAGGTATTAACACAGTTCCCTTTTTATTGCTTCATTGAAGACATGACTAAGTGATACTTAAGGAAAGAGTACAGTGACCTTTAGAGTGTTGGGCCACCCCTACTGTGATGCATGCTGAGGTGTCATTTGTTTTTGCATCACTTTGGCACGTGTCCACACAGTCTTGAGACAGCATTGACATTGGGCTTTGCTGAAAGGGACTTGGCGCGCATGGGCCACACTTTGAGAACTGCTGACCTGACTGAAAATAACCTGATGATCTCTCCAAGGCCGCCACTGACTCAGCTTTCTCCCTCTGCTAGCTGACATTGGCGACCTGCTTGAGCAGTTAGTGGAGGAGATCACAGGTTCTTTGTCGGGCCCAGCTAAGGACTTCTACCAGCGGGAGTTTGATTTCTTCAACAAGATCACCAATGTGTCGGCCATCATTAAGTAAGTGGTAGAGCTAAGCAAACAAACAGTCCCGGTGCAGCCCCTGTGTGAGGGATACTAGGTTGATCCTAGAGACCAGATCAATGAGAGGTTTCAGGGTAGGCCGGGGTTCTGCAGGTCTTGTGATGTTATGGGAAGCACACACGCTAGTCTCATGTCTTAGGTTGTTTCACGGTTTGAGACCTCTCTGCTCTGAGAGTTGTGAAGGATCCTACTGCGTGAGGAACAGCAGATTTCTTCAGAAGACCCATTGTCCTGAGCTTCCATTCATGTGGTTCTGACAGCATCCTCAGGCATCTATGGCATTGTCCATTCATATTGGATAGGGGCCTGGAGCCCTCAAGCGTGGCCAGCACTTGGCAGAGCGTCCGTCCTGTAGGCAGCAGCACGGGTCTGGTCCTCAGCAGGCAGGTGCCTAGTTCCTGGGCACATCTTGTCCACCCCATGTCCCTGAGGCCTTCTCCCAGGCGGGACATTGAGTAGAATAGGCAGCATGGCAGTGTAGCCTGTCGCACACAGTGAAAAAGAGGTAGGAGCAGCCGCACTAATTAGGCATCTGCTAGGTGAGAAACTTAGTGTCCTCACCCCTTACCATCTCCCTGTAGGAGGTCTGCATGGACCACCCAGGTCACATAGAACATATAATAAGAGGGAGCTTTAAAGAATTCATGGAAAAATGGAAGGAAAAGAAAGGGGATTGCAGTTACTGAGATGAAACGAAATTATGATTTGTTGAATGTAAAACTGATGCTCTGCTTTGTGAACCTTCACTCAATTCACAGTAAGTTTTGGGGTGGAAAAAAAAGACAGTAGAATTTTTCCATATACTTTCTTGAAGCCGCTCCAAAGAGCTGGAATTTGAGCCCAGAATTGTGTGAACCCATACCCCGTAGCCTCCACACGTTGTGCCCCTCTGATCATACACATATCTCCCCAAGCATGAGAGGGCAGAAAAGACTGCCCTGGGCCCCCAGGGAGCTATGTGGTCTTCAGATGAGGAATCCAGCATGGGGGCCATCATCTACACTCTCACAGAGGAGTTGGGAGGTAGACCTTACTGGTTTTGATCAGGAAACAAGGTGTTCTGTGCCCACCTCAAACAGGAGAGCTGGGAGACAGCACATCTGTCTTCTTCCTCAGGCCCTACCCTAAAGGTGACGAGAGAAAGAAGGCATGCCTGTCAGCGCTATCTGAGGTGAAAGTGCAGCCAGGTAAGTAGGAGGGCTTTAAGTGCTCAGGAGACTGGCCTCTGCTCATGGGTGAGTATGGAGACCAACAACCTGGCCAGACCCTCAAACTCAGGGCCTGGTGAGCTGGGGGCTACCTACAGATTTTCTGGTGGCCAAGGTGCTGTTTATCTGGGCCAGGGTTCCAGATGCTTGGGGGCCACACAGACAAGTGTGCCAGGGTGGGAGCAACTTCTGGGCACCTTTGAGCCCATGTGGCTGTGCCATTATGTTTCCTTGAGAAGACAGGAGTTGCGGCCTCCAGCACAGCTCCCCATCCTCCCTGGTCATGCTGGGAGGTGCTTATGCAGGCAGGCAGTAGATGTGGTAAACGTTACCTTGGGCTTGTTTTGTTATGCTCCTGATCCTGCCCCAGCACACAAGATTCACCATCCTCTCAGTGAAGCCCCTCCCCCTTAATGAATGACTGCCACAGGATGGAGTAGGAGCACTGGGTTTCTAGATCATGTGGTAGGGAAGGAAGGGCCCAGAGTCTAGGCCCACCATCACCACAGCTGCCTACTAGGATCCAGTTCCCAAGAGACATGGCATTTGTTAGCCAGGGATGGGTTCTCAGAAGACCAAGCTTTACTGTATTAGGTAGCCTTTTCCTTGGCACGTCAGAATGTACAGCCCAAGACCTGAGAGCTGCAATGGGTGCTAAATGGGATACTGGATGAGTAGGGAGACCAGCAGGCCAGGGTTCAGTGTGGCTCATTTATGAGACCTGGGACACCCCTGAAAGTCCATAGGACCAGGGAAGCGCACCCATAAAAGCTGCGAACTGAAAAGTCCTCGGGGTCTGTAGCAAGAGGCTTGTGGCTTCTTGAGCATGACACCTTCTCTTGGGGAGAGGCTATGGTAGCCAGTGTGTGGGGCCATTCCCTGGGTCCCGTGACAGTGCTCTGTCCTCACACCAGGCTGCTACCTGCCCAGCAACCCTGAGGCCATCGTCCTGGACATCGACTACAAATCTGGGACCCCGATGCAGAGGTGTGGTCTCTGTTCTCCTGTGTCCTGCTTTTCAGGGAGTTTTTGTTTGCTCTATTGCTTCCACCACATTCTTTTCTCCCCACAGTGCGGCAAAAGCCCCATACCTGGCCAAATTCAAGGTGAAGCGATGTGGAGTGAGTGAGCTTGAGAAAGAAGGTCAGTGGGGGATCCCTGAGTTTCTCTAAGGCCTAAATGTATGCTCCCTTGCTCATGGAAGCTTCTCTTGAGATACTTCATTTGTCACCTGTCCTCCAGAAATAGTCATGCCCATCTGTGTCCAGGTGGGTATTGCCTCAGATTTCAGTGCTATGGCCAAGATGCTCTGAGCTCATGTGCATATGCAGATATGTCTGCCCCAAACCTGCCAGGACATCAAGGGGAGCCTTCTTGAGCCTGAGGCTCTTGACAGTCCTTGTGCAGCAGGACTTCAGGCAGTATAGGTGGGTGTACCATACCTTCACTTTAGGCCCCTGAGTCCTCTAGCACCCTCCACATGTACAGACACACTGAACTCTGTCTCAGAAGAAAACAGGCTCTATTTTCAATTCCACTTGGTCTAAATGTTGATAAGAGAATGCCTGGCCCTGGGATTCCTTTGCTGACCCAGGATGTTTCCCAGGTTTGCCAGGGCCCCTCCCTGGCACCCTTCTGGGACTTTGCAGACACACCTCTGAGGTTTTCCACTAGTAACAGGAACCCACCTTCCTGCCCCCTCAGGGCTGCGGTGTGGCTCTGACTCTGAGGAGAACGGCACACAGGAGGCAGACACACAGAAGATCTCCTGGCAGGCTGCAATCTTCAAAGTTGGGGATGACTGCAGACAGGTAAGGGGTTAGGCCTAGGAGAGTGCAGGCTAGGTGCTCTCAGCACATTCATAATCCAACGAGAGTTTGCTCCTCCACTAGGCTTGTGGGCCAATTCATTCCCATCACCCACTGCCATCGAATTTATTCTAAATCACAGTAAACCTATAGGAGAGAGTAGAACTGCTTCCTAGAGTTTCCAAGAGTATAAATCGAGATGGCCTCATTTTTCTCCCACAGAGAAGCTGGTGGGTTCGAACCATTGAAATTTAGGTTAGCAGCTGAGTATACTCAAGCAGAACACACTCAAAATAACCTGACTTTAATTCCTAAAATCCAAAGGCAAACCAAGTTCACTGCCATGAAGCCAATTCCAATGCATAGCAATCCTATTGCGCTCCCCCACAGGGCTTCCAGGGCTATCAATCTTTATGGAAGCAGACTGCTTCATCTTTCTCCCACTGAGCAACTGGTGGGTTATTGTTGTTTTTAATGTGCTGCGGAGTCTGTACCAACTCATAGCAACTCTGCACAGGGTTTCTGAGGCTGTAAATCTTTATAGGAGCAGAAAGCCTCATCTTTCTCCCACGAAATGGCTGGTAGTTTTCGAACTGCTGACCTTGTGGTTCGCAGCCCAATTCATAACCACTATGCTACCACAGCTCCAACTGGTGGGTAGGGCTCTGGAAAACCCAGACCTGCCGCCTTCCAGCCCCTCTTGGTCACCCTGAAGGGGAGCAGGTGGGCCAGGGTCCTGCCAACCATTGGACGTGATTCGGCACTGACAGGCCTACTTCTTGGCTCCCAGGACATGCTGGCCCTGCAGATCATCGACCTCTTCAAGAACATCTTTCAGCTGGTTGGTTTGGACCTCTTCGTGTTTCCATACCGGGTAGTGGCCACTGCCCCTGGGGTAAGTGGCTCCTCTAAGTCCCCAGACCTTCTCCACCTGCGCCACCCCCAGACCTTCTCCCTCCTTACCTGGCATCCTCCACATCGGCTCCTTCCTCCCCAGTGTGGGGTGATTGAGTGTATCCCCGACTGCACCTCGAGAGACCAGCTGGGTCGCCAGACGGACTTTGGCATGTATGACTACTTCACACGCCAGTATGGGGATGAGTCCACTTTGGCCTTTCAGCAGGTACACAGGGAAATCCCAGATCTTTTTACACTCACCTCCCTTCCTCCCTCCCTCTCCTTCTGAGACCGTATATTTGGGGAGGGGCTTGGTCTTAGAAAGAACTGAGCAGCCCCTTCCCCCTCAAAAGGCTTGATTCCCCAGAAGAAAACAAGCTAACTCCCAGATATGGGAGGGCAGCTTGCCCTCCAAGAGCTCCTGTAATGCCCACGGCTCTCTGTACAGGCTCGCTACAACTTCATCCGAAGCATGGCTGCCTACAGCCTCCTGCTGTTCTTGCTGCAGATCAAAGATCGGCACAATGGCAACATCATGCTGGACAAGAAGGGCCACATCATCCACATCGGTAGTTGGCCTGGAGGCCCCAGGAGTTGGGGGGTGACCCTGCTCCTCAGCAAGCTTGCCCAAAGCTCCTATTAGGAGAGTTGGAGTCAGGGACTAAGTCCTTCCTACTTTGGGTGGCAGCCCAGCCCTACACCAGGAGCCTGAGGGCATTAAATAGAAGGGCTTCAAACTGACTCTTCTTTGATTGAGCCATGCTCAATGAAGTAAAACTGGAATGGACATGAATTTGTTAAACAAGGGTGAACCAGAATGGGAAAAATTATAGCCAACACCCTGCTAGAAACATATTCTCCCTCTTACAAGTCAAAGGCAGCATGTGTGTTGTAAACATCATGACCAGCAGAGCCAAAAACAGTGACAGAGTGGTGCCAGACTTAAAGATGGCAGCAAACTATGCCACTTGGCTTATGTGTCTCTCTGCAAAATCTAACAGTAATTCAGCATTATGCATTGCAAGTGTTACCTGTGTAATTTTCCCTGTGCAGGTTATTGGTTTCTGGTATACCCACTTTACAGAAATTCAGATTTGTCCTAATATGGTTTTAGGTTTTATCAGCAATGACTGAACCTGTTTGAAGGCCTGCCAGGTGGAACTCTAGGAGGGATAGGCCTCTCCCTTTTGTCCTTCACTCCCAAGAAAGCACAGTCCTAGGGCCTTGCTCATGAGCATGGTGGGAGCTGGTATTCCTAAGAGCAGACTACCTGTCCACCTAGCAACGTGCTCCCGCCTCTCTGACTGGGATAGTCAGTCACAGAGGGTTCTGGGATTTCTAGACTTTGGCTTCATGTTTGAAAGCTCACCAGGCGGGAACCTGGGCTGGGAGCCAGACATCAAGCTGACAGATGAGATGGTGATGATCATGGGAGGCAAGATGGAGGCCACACCCTTCAAGTGGTTTATGGAGATGTGTGTCCGTGGCTACCTGGCCGTAAGGTGAGAGCCCTGGGTGCTAGATGAAAGCAGGGACTCCCCAGGTAGGCGGGCAAATGGTGTCCAGCCTAAAGTGACCTATCCTTGGTGGCCCTTGAAGGCCCTATGGAGTGGCGTTCTCCTGCCTCTTTGTAGACATGGGAATAGAGAGAATAATAAGGGAGGGGCTGGTGGGCAGGCATGCCAAGCCCAGCCTCCTGCTACTTCTGCTGATTGCCCTCCCTTCAGGCCACCATAGATGGTCATTGTCTTTGGTTCATTATCCAGTGTCACTTGACTGAAGGCACATCGCACACTCTGAGAACACTTAGAGCATGCATTTATAACTGCTGTGTGCAATGCTGCGCAGCCAGAACATGAGGACTGGGCTGGCGTGTACAGAGCATCTGTGCTTCCTTGGGCCTCCCTTGGGGATGGACTACTCAGCTCATGACTGCTGGGCTTTTGCCTACAGGGCTGGCTGGGGGCACCTGATGTGCAGGGGCTCTGGGGACCATAGATCTGGGAGAGCAAGCGAGAATCCAGGCGTGAAGATACAGCATTGGGTTGCAGACTGAGGGTAGGGTCAGGCTGCCTCTAACCCACTTCCCTTCAATCTCTCCCCAGGCCCTACATGGATGCTGTCGTGTCTCTGGTCACTCTCATGTTGGACACTGGCCTACCCTGCTTCCGAGGCCAGACAATCAAGCTCTTGAAGTAGGTCTTTAGCAGACCCACCAGGCATTGGGGGATAGCCATCCATTAGCCACAATGCTGCCTAAGATTGGCTGCCCCTTGAGTGCTTGTAGCTGTGCTGGCTGATGGGGTCGTATGAGCTGCTTGCAACCCCAGAAACTTCCAGGGTATTCTCCAGAGAAGATGGGGCACTGGCCACACACAGTCAACAGACTCTAGATGTGAAACTCTCTCGGCCTGAGCCAGCCAGGGGACCTTACCCTATAGTCTGTCCAGGGACACAGCACTTGACCCTGCCTCTGAGGCCCACTCTAGCCAAGCAGTTACCCCTTCCCCATACTTAGTCCACCCCATAGGTGGCACCCACCCAGGCCCTGAGGATATGCTGGGAACACTGTCCACATAAGAGGCCTAATTTAGCCTCATAACATTGTCCCTCAGGCCTGACACTGAGCCTCAGACAGTATATTTCCAGGGAGAGCTTCAGCTAAAGATAACCACACATCCTAAACCTGGAGAGGGTAAGCTGCAATGCTGCTCAGGCTCCAAAGCACTGACTCAGTTCTCTTAACCATCTCCCCACCCTCTAGGAACAGGTTTAGTCCCAACATGACAGAGCGAGAAGCCGCAAATTTCATCATGAAGATCATTCAGAACTGTT
Organism: Chrysochloris asiatica; assembly: GCF_000296735.1. Classification (NCBI taxonomy): domain Eukaryota; kingdom Metazoa; phylum Chordata; class Mammalia; order Afrosoricida; family Chrysochloridae; genus Chrysochloris; species Chrysochloris asiatica. The sequence goes on along the minus strand of NW_006408858.1, from coordinate 503,559 downwards.
TCCTCAGCAACAGGTGTGGACCCATGCTCTGTGCACCTGTGCTGGAGAGAATCTCATGGAGCAGGGAGTGCTGGTTTAAGGGGCAGGGGCCTGGGGGAGGTCAGGAGAGCCTTTGGGGTAGGACTGACCAGCAAGAGCTGGGAGCAGAGTGAGTTCAGACAGGCAGCAAGGCCTAAGGCCTGGAGATCCCAGCTTTATGCCAGACCAGAGAGCAGGTGCCACCACATAGCACCCCAGCATCCCAGCAGCGGGGAAGGTAGAACTGTGAGGAGGTTGGTGCGGGTTTTGAAGGCAAAGCCCATAGTACTCACTGACAGGTTGTGAGGTGAGAGAGGGGTTAGAGATAACTTTGGAATGTGTGTCCAAACTACTGGATATTGCAGCAGAGGGGGTGAAGGGAATGGAGTTTGTGTTGAGATGCTGATGAGGCGTCTACATAAAGAGGTACCGAAAGATTGGGGGCCTGAGGGAAGCCACCCAGACATTGAGACTCAGGAGGAGAGGGCTCAGCAGGCTGGAGCCAGGGCCCTGCCAGAGGAGAAGCAAGAACTGACCTTAGGCAGTCTCTTATGGTGTGGGGGTGGGGGTATGGAGGTAGGGGGATTAAGTGTGATGCCTTGAAAGCAGGAGCACAGCCAAGCGTTCACAGTGAGGCCCAAGCGGAGTTGCTAGAGGCCCAGTTCGCAGTGGGTGTTCAGGGGAGAAAACTGAGGCAGGTGTCCCAATTGCAGTGCCATAAGAGGAACACCTGCTGGACTGGAGGAGGGGGCACATCAGGGACCAGTTTCTGTGCACACTTACTTGCAAGAAGCAGGGACAACTTGGGGTGCACTTAGGGTGGGGGTGGAGGGACCTGGACTTGGTTTTCTCACAGCTACCTCCCCACCCCTGCCTGTATTCTTGGCCTTTCAGGAGCAGGACCTACGATATAATCCAGTACTATCAAAATGACATCCCCTACTGAGAGAGCGCCCTCTGCTGTCAGTGTGCATGTCTGTGGCCTCCTGGATGAGCTCACCAGTTCTGGCTGCAGGGTGGGAGCCTCGCCCAGTGAGCAGAGCTATGGGTGTACTGCAGGATGTCCTCTTCCACTTGGTGTGCTTATCTTACAGAAGAGCTGTACCTGCAGTGCTTGGCAGTCTGTTCTTCCAAGTGTAGTGTTACTTTGTTGAAAATTATTTGATGGCACTATCTGTGCATAGGTGTGAATGCTAAGTTTGCACTGGACACATTCCTACCTGTCTTATTTTAGAGGTACCTGCAGTATTTTTGTGTGTGTATGTAAAAAAAAAATCCAATTTGGACAAAATAAAAAACCCAAAAAGTTCTGTGGTTTCCATGTCAAATATGAAGCCTGTGCTCAATTGTGGGAGATTTTTTTTTTTTTTTAAAGTTTTTATTGTGAATTAAGTAATAGTTCACATGGGAGAACATCAGTTTTACATTCATCCTATGTTATTTTGTTTCATTGCAATAATTATAATCTCTGTGCATCATCATTCAACAGTATTTGCTTCTATTCCCTCTATTTTTTTTTTTTTTTTGGATGTACACAAAAACACTCAGGAATATATAATCATTTAAACAACCCAATGGCACATTCTACAAGGCTACCTCCTGGCCACCAGCACACAGCCTTTATCCATTAGTCTGGAGTCCTCAGCTGCTCCCTCTCTCTGTGTCCTCATCTCTGCCTCCGTCTCTGCTTCGCTGAATAGGGTCCCACATTCCGCTCATGCTCTTCTCCCTTGATGATCCTAGGGTCCTTTGTTCCTGGACTGTAAGATTAACTACTCCCCTTTAACTTCTACTATAAAGGTTGTTGTGTGCTGTGGAGTTGGTTCCGACTCATAGCGACCCTGTACAGGGTTTCCGAGGCTGTAAATCTTTACGGGAGCAGAAAGCCTCATCTTTCTCCCATGGAACAGCTGGTAGTTTCTAACTGCTGACCTTGTGGTTCGCAGCCCGACTCGTAACCACTACACTACCAGAGCTTCTTTAAAGGTAGAAGTTACAAAACTTATACCTTTATAGTCACATTAGTCATGATAACAATTACTCACTATTGAATCATAAGAATCTTACCCCATCTTCTTTTACCAGACCCATCTTGTTGTTGTGAAGTGCCATCAAGTCGATTCCGACCCATAACAACCCTGTATAGGGTTTCCAAGGAGCAGCTGGTGAGCCTGAACCGCCAACCTTGCAGTTCAAATGGCTTTGCAGTCTGGCGCATTAACCCATAGCACCACACCAGGACTCCCTAGACCCATCTAGACAAGATGAAAACTATTCAGTGGGGATTCTACCTTCCCCACACACTCTGAAACTAATTTCCCTCTTGGAAATTTGTAAGCCAGTCACTTCATGCCTTTATCGCCCCTTCATTTTAGGTAGCTAATATCTAAGGTGCCTGTCCCTATCTACCCTGTATATAGAGGGGATAGGATGAAGACTCCTTCCCTCTCGGCTGGTATTTTAATCTGGTAGCGTAGTGGTTACGAATCAGGCTGCTAACCCTAGGTTCAGCAGTTCAAAACTACCAGTGCTTCCACGGGAGAAAGATGAGACTTTCTGCTCACATAAAGATTTACAGCTGTGGAAACCCTATGCAAGGTTGCTATGAGTTGGCACCAACTCCATAGTCATAGCCACCACACATTCAAAGTATAGGTCAAATTCATCAAATTGTAGCAATTTATACTTTATCAATTTTTTTTTTTTTTTTAACCTTTTCTAGTTGAGTTCTGATCATCAAGCCATCGAAGCTAGGTCAAAGGGGTACTATCTGCAAGTTTGGGCATTCTTGCGTGTCTCCCCTCACTTCCTATCAGCTGGACACTTCACTCTCATCTCTAGCCCTCCATGGCTAGGTCCTTGCCCATGGGCTCAGGAGTTCAAACCAGCTATCCCTTCCTCTTCTCTCATCTCCAGGTCTACGGAGGTCTATGGAACATGGCTGAACTCGACCCATATCTTCATTTCTGTTTTTCCCCCACTTCCACTTACCAATAGACCAACGTGGTCACTAGTAAGCTTACATGCCTATTTGTGTATTCCCTTTGAGTTCCAGTCTTGGAGGGATGTTTGTGCTGAAGGGATTCTATTGCTTGCCTTGATGGCTCACCAGTGAACAACTTGTTTGTTCTTGTAGTAGCCATTCAGAATGTCATTTTTGTTTTTTCCTGCTGGTATTTCTTTCAAGAAGTATCTTCTGTTCCTCTAGCTACTCCAGTCTGGTCTGCTTGTCCTTTCCAGTGGGAATGCCCCACCTCAGAAGTTTCTGGATAGGGCTCGGGATTCCATTTAAGGTCCTATATACTACAAAGGCTTTGTAAGAAGCCTACTTCACTGGGAAAGTTCTAGAACCCCTTTTAGGTTTTCCAATCAGTTATAGGCTAAAGACGGACTTATAAACTTTCTGTAATTATGTTTCTTGATATTCCTTTCTATCCTACTCAAGTGTCTATTTTACAATAGTAGGCAAGGGAAACCAATACTCATAAGACAGTATTTCATTCATAAGACATTATTTCCTGAGGAAGATTCTTGGTGAGGCTGCACTGTTGGCTTTTATGGGACCCAAAAAGCCTAGGTTCATGCATCACATACTCTCCAAAGGATGCTCTAGCTAGGAAGCTGTGCCATGTGGGCACCCCTACAAATTAGGGCTGTCTCTGGTCACAGATGGGGAGGATGATCAGGGACCAGGGCCACTGAAAATGTCTCAACAGACTTTAGCTTTCCATGAATGCACTCACTACAGCACCAACTCAAAAAACTGCCACCAACTGTCTTGAATCTTGGTTTTCCTTGCATTATATTATAAAATAGATACTGGAGGTGAGAGAAAGGAATAGCCAGAAACATCACCATAGAAAGCTTGTAAGTCCATCTTCTGCCTATAACATTGGTATACCTAAAATGGGGCTACAACATGCCCAGTGAAGGAGGCTTCCTGTGGAGCCTCTGCATTACATAAGACTAGGTGGAAGCCTGAACCACATCCAGATCTTCAGAGATGGGAAATTTCCACTTAAAAGGATGAGCATACCAGCCTGGAGCGGCTAGAAGAACAGAGATACTTCTTGAAAGAAAGACCTACAGGAAAAATACAAAACAACATAGGCAGACTGACTGTTAATTACAAGAACAAGCAAGTTGCTTGCCCAGGAGACATCAAGGCAAGTGGTCGGGTTCCCTCAGTGTAAACCCTCTTCCAAGACTAAGACTCAATGGGAATACACACTCTGATTGGTGACCACTCTTGTCACCGATATGGGAAAGTGAGGGATAAACAGCAATGAAGCTGCAAGCCCTACAATGTTCAATAGACTCCTGTGAACCCAGGTGGAGACCTGGTTGGCAAGCAGTGTGGCAAGACCTGAGGACTCTTGGGCCCAGAGTCAGTGACATAGCCACAGAGGACTAGACTGGAGAGTGAAGCGTCCAACTAGTAAGAGAGGGCATATGCATTTAGAACACCCACACTTGCAGATAATACCCACTTGACCTGGCTTCAATGACTGGATGATCAGAGCTGAACTAGAAGAAGAAAGAAGAGGGAAAAAAGAGTAATCTGATACAATTTGATGAACTTGACATACACCTATGGATGCAGTAGCTCAAAAGAGGGAACAAATCCTTACAGCAAGGATCATTCCCAGCCCCTCCATACACAGAATAGACAGGGATGGGCAACTTGCACATTGGCTACCCAAAAGGAGTGTGGACTACAAAGGCAAGAAGTGACTGGCTTACAAGCTTTCAAGAGGGACCCTGGATTCAGAGGGCGTGAAGGAAGGTAGAATCTCCACTGAGTAGTATCCAATCTGTCTAGGCAGGGCTGATGAAATGTGGATGGGCCTCTTGTGATACAATAGTGAATAATTGTTATCAGAACTGCTTGTGAGGGTTGGAAATGTAAAGGTAGACATTTTGTAGCAAGGAGGGGAGTGATTAATGTTTCAGTCTAGTACCGGAGATCCCTGGGACCATCAAGGGAGAGGAGCAGAGAGCGGGACCCTACCCAGAGAAGCAGTGATGTCTGAGATGGAGGGATGACGTGGAAAGATGGAGCAGTTGGGGACTTTAGACACAGGGAGAGAGGCTGTATGCTGATGACGGGGGTGGGGGTGGGGGCAGGCTTGTAGTGTATACCCTTTGGTTGGTAGATGATGCATGGAGGGGATTGTAACCATGGCAATGAAATTATGTACAATAGAATGAATGTAAAACTAATGTTCTCCCATGTAAACTAACACACAATTCACAGTAAAACATTAAAAAAAAAAGAAAAAAGAAAAAACTGCCACCAAGTGGATTCCAACTCACAGCAACCCTATTATGTCAGCTCTACTAGAGCAGAGAGGCTAGTGGGTTTGAACTGTAGCCCAATGCCTAACCCACAGTCCCACCAGGGCTCCTTCACTACAACACAAACACACAAAAAGAAGTTTCTTTTCCCTAACTGTCCTCTTCATACAAGCTTGTTCTGTGTCTGCTGCTATTCTAAATCCTCCACTGCCTTCCCTAGCCCACTTCCACATTGGGTGCCCAAGCCAAACAATTGTGTCTGCTCCCTGGAAAGCCAGTCTTGTTCATTTTCAAGTGCTCCAAAACCATCATGCTACAAGCACTCAACAACTGTCTATTCCCAACCCTGATAGTTCTCTTATTTTAATAAGAAAACACTACACAGAACATCTTGAAATAAGTCATTAACTCAAACAGCAGACATGATATTTGTTATTGTTTGTTAAGTACCATCAAGTCAGTCTAACTCTTAGCAATTCTGCATAAGGTTCCAAGGAGCAGCTGGTGGGTTTGAACCACCAACCTATTGGTTAGCAATTCAGTGCTTTTTCTAAAGTGCCACTTCAGGACTCCAGACATGACACAGGTAAAGAGGAAACAGAATAGTCATCTGACAGAACAAGGAAATTACCAAAAATGAATCATAAAGATATAAAGAGAAGGGAAGTTGAGTGAGAAGCTACAATGTACTTTGAATAAATTTCCAGAATTGATGCAAAACCTCAATATTCAGGTTGAGGAGGCACATTTGAGTCCTGAGAACTGTAAATAAAAGTATAAATAAAAAGTCAATATGTAAGTTAAATCTTTGAAAATATTAAATTACACAGTAGGGCTAGGAGGACTGCAAATGTTCCTACTATCTCCTGTACCACAGCACTCAAATCACATGATCAAATTGTTGGGAATATTACTTTTTTATTTTAACTACAACAATTTACTCAAACTTCTTTAATTAGTGATCTAAGATGGTCTAAGTGATATTCTTCTATGAAGGATTCTGCTTGATTCAAAGCTTTTATTTTCACTAGAATCAAAATTATTTCTTTCACTTCATCCCTGAATTCACCCCTATAATTTATGTGCTGACTGTAATAGAAATTGGATGAAGTTTTCTAGCTGGGGAATAGATGTCCTCATAGTAGGGTTTTCAAACCACCGTTCTGGAAGACATGCTGCTATCTCGCTACACTTTTAAACAACATATGGCCCAGGTATGGAATTAAGAGCTGTGTGGCTCTGTGGGCTAATGCATCAGAATGCAAAGTCATTTGAACTGCTAAGTTGGTGGTTCAAGCTCACCAACTGCTCCTTGGAAACCCTATACAGGGTTGCTATGGGTTGGAATTGCCTTGACAGCACTTAACAACATAATATAGTGATTTAGCAGCTTTCCCATTCCAAGCTCTTGCAAGGCCTCATCTGGGAGGAGTCCATTCCAAAGAAGAATATTGCAGAAGAGCTTAAGACCTGACCAGAACCTGTCTTTCTTGGAATTTTGAATGTGGTGATATTTTGTTTTCTACAACATTCTTTGGATACAGAGGAATAAAAACCTCTTCTGTTGCCTTCTTTAGTCTTGAAATAATGGATTTAAGTAATCCTTCATTTTCACAAGTCGAATGCTCTTCACGACTCATTCTGCAGTGTGTTATTAAGTTTGTTATCTGTGTGGCCCACAAGGGATCCCAAATGAATTCCACAAAGTCTGTAAGTCGAGGAATCACCGTTTTGTTGATGATAGCAGTCAAGATTTTTTTTTAATATCAGAACTAGTGTCTTCTTTGAATCTTCCATACTGCTATCTACAAATTCTTCTGTAGATGTAAACCAAGGCATCTGTTTTGAACCTACGGAATCCAGCTGAAGTGGATTCCAGTCAATCAACTGAATCTGTATTAGGGGATTTAAAAGTTTCTGGATGCACAAACTAATGAAAGCTTCATAGTAGGAATCAGGAAACTTTTGTCGCCACTGTTGAAATTTCAACAAAATATTCTGAATGCTACAAAAATTATCATGCACATCTTCAAAAATCTTCTTATGATCCGGTAAATTGTCACCTTTGCAGTTTTGGAAGTTATTTATTTCTGCTGAAGGCAATTCATCATCACTATATAGTCCTTCCTCATGACTACAATTCCCAGAAAGTACCCTTGCTTATCTTCTTTGTGTCCTTCGAGATTCAATTTCTTCTAAAATCCCCTGTGTTTTTTCATCTATAGCTAAGCTTCCACTTTGTTGATGTCTCAACATTGCATGATAACTGTTGTAAATACATTGATTCATGTTTTAATTCATCTTGTCTGTGCTTCATAAAGGTCATGGCTTGTTTTAAAAGGATTGCATGCATGGATGATTCTATTTCTTTTCATTAAAGCAATTAAATTTTCCACATAAATTTTCATGCTTTTATAGAATTTATAATTTAGACCTTGATTTGATGAATTCTTTAGATTCTGAATTGTACTCTTTGAGCTCTTGACATCTTAAATGTATTTTTCATATTCCCTCAGGTGTGAATGATATCCTGTAACAATGTTAATCTATTATTTTATTTTCTCTTTATTATTTCTAAATTTACTGGTGGAAATGAAATAGAAGTATCAAATTTCTTCACTTTTTGAGATTCACTTCTCTGACAAAGATCTGTGTCTCTTCCCTCTATGATTTTTAACTGCTTTCCTCATCTGTTGCTCTTCCCAAACATCTTGCTTTTCATCATCTTGACTTTCTTCACTTATGGTTGTTGTTTCTTCAGCCATTCTTTGTCCAAGTGTTTGAGGCTTTGGGGTAAATGGTATTCTTTCTTCATGGGCATCAGGCTCACTGATAATCTTCATCACAGTTCTTTAGACCAGAGGTGGTGGAGGTCTGTTTTACATCCAAAGAAATACAGTCTTCTCGGGCCCTGGCCAGTTCACGTTTTCTGCTGGCTGCCTAACAGTCGCTCCTTGGAAATCCTATACAGGGTTGGTATGGGTCGGAACCGACTCAATGGCACTTAACAACAAAGAGGAAAGCAATGCTAATGATGAGAATTCCTTTTCTTCTGGAAATAAACTTGGATCATCCTGACTTTCTGAGGAGTGATGTGTTCCATTTGCTTCAGCAGGTGAGGAAACATTTGTTCTGTATTCTAAATTTTCTGCATCGGTTCCGGGGTCACCATGGTCGCTAGAGTCACAGCCTGCGTTGGGGGCTGCTCTCGTGGCGCGCCGGGAACTCGCCCAGACTCGGCCCGAGGGAGCCGGCCTCTGAGCTGGCATGTGGCCACTTCTGCAGGTGGTCCTTCCTCCACAGGACCCAGGCCGACTGCTCCTGCAGCGCCCCAGGTTCTGAGGACGACTCCTTGCTGTCACTGTCGCTGTCACTGAGGGAATATTAATTTTTAAAACTTCATAATCGTTTTCTCATAATTTTTCTGTTTTATTGTATCTTCAAAGATAGGCTATTTTGTTGCTATTGTTAAATTCATATTCTTATCTCTAATGTAGTTGGGTTCTCCTTATAGTGCTCCACTATGTCTTGGTGGTTATGTGCTGTGGAGTCAGTTCCCACTCATAACGACCCTGTACAGGGTTTCCGAGGCTATAAATCTGTATGGGAGCAGAAAGCCTCATCTTTCTCCCACAGAGTAGCTAGTAGATTCGAATTGCTGACCTTTTGTTAGCAGCCCAGCTCATAATCCAATATCCTACCAGGGGTCCTTATTATGTCTTAGACTAAATAAAAATTTTGTGACAGAAAAAAAAAAAAATATATATATATATATATAATTAATATAGAAAGAAAGAATAGAATAATAATAAAGATGGATTCCCCCCCCAAAAAAAGAGTAAAATGGTAGACTTAAATCCATCCATATTAATTATGTTAAGCATCAATACTTAACTAAGCATTAAATACTCCAATTAAAAAGAGGGATTTTACGCACAGATTTAAAAAGGCAAGATCCAAGATTATACTGACTGTAAGAGATATACTTTAAAGACACTGGTCTAGATTTCAAGACAGACTGTTTTAAACTTGGGGAAAAGAAAACAAAATCAACCACACAGTCACAGTAGTCAAAACGGCCTGGCAGTGGTACAATGACAGATAGATAACTGTCGTTGCAGGGAAGGGATTATAATCACTGAGATGAAACAAAATGTGTAATTTGCTGAATATAAAGCTGATGATCTAGTCTGTAAACCTTCACTCCATTCACAATAAAATGTTAACAAAAAGAAATGCTCATGATCATTAGCCATTGTCGTTAAGTGCCATCCAGTCGGTTCCGACTCATAATGACCCTCTATAGGGTTTCCAAGGAGTGTCTGCTGAACTTGAACCACCAACTTTGTGGTTCAAACCGACCTTGCAGTCCAGTGCTTATCCTACAGCACCACACCAGGACTTCGATACACCTCATAACATGGATGAACCTAGAGGACATTGTGCTGAATGAAAGTAAGTCAATCACAAAAAGACTAGTATGAGATAAAAAGTAAAGAAAAGGTTTTCACAATAAAAGAAAGTCTTTGATAGTACCAGGGATGAGAGGGAAAGGGGGTAAATCACTAACTAGAGGGTAGACAAGTGTTAACCTGGGTGAAGGGGAAGGGAATATAAAGGAGAATAGGACTATATTCACTATATTGTTAAATTCATATTCTTATCTCTAATGTAGTTGGGTTCTCCCGATAGTGCTCCATTATGTCTTGGTGGTTATGTGCTGTGGAGTCAGTTCCCACTCATAGCAATCCTATATACGGTTTCTGAGCTGAAAATCTGTATGGGAGTACAGCAGAGCACACAGGAGGCAAAGTTATGAAGCTATAACTATTGGGCTCTCCCTATCTGGAGCAAAGGAGAATGGAGAAAATTGAAGACACATGGAAATAACTAGTCCATTAGACTATTGGGCCACTCAAATCTCAGTTCCCATGACCCTGAGGCCAGAACTAGATGGTAACTGGTTACCACTACTGACCACTCTGAAAAGGACTACAGTAGAAGGTCCTGTATAGAGTGGGAGAAAAATGTGAGACAAAACTTAAAATCATAAAAATATATCAGGTTTAATGGTCTGATGAGAAATTGGTGGAATCCCCAAGACTTTGGCCCTTAGCCACCCTTCATATATTTGTGTGTATATTTACCTTTACTACAAATATACTCATGAATGTGTTGGAGCATCCAGAGGAGCAAAACTATGAAAACTTCTTAGAGGCCTGGTGTGGTGCTTGCTATAGGATAAGTACTGGACTGCAAGATCGGTTTGAACCACAAGGTTGGCAGTTCAAACTCACCAGTCATTCCTCAGAAACCCTATATACTTGTTTGCTGAGTCAGAACCAACTCAACGGCACTTAACAACTTAAGATATAACCAGACACCTTGAGGCAATGAGTTGATGGGTCTGGGGACTCAATACCATGGTCTTAGGAGACACCAGGTCATCTGGCATAACAGTCCATAAAAACAAGTTCTACATCCTATTTAGTGGAGTACTGCCTGGGGCCTTAAGAGCTCATGAGTAGCCATCTATAGTGCAATTATAGGTCTCTCCCTGAGCCAGGGAAGAAAATTGAAGATACATGGAGACAGTCCAGTGGATTAACAGACCACAGGAACATCAGTCTCCATGATCCGGAGATCAGAAGAACTGGATGGTGCCCAACTACCATGACCTACTGCTCCGAAAAGGATCATATTACAAAGTCCTGGGGAGAGTGGGAAAAAATGTGGAACAAAACTCAAAATCATAAAAAAGACCAGACTTATTGATAAATAGAGACTGGTGGAACTCTGAGTCTATGGCCCTTGGTCACCCTTCAGGTCTGGAACTGAACTCACCCTCATGGTTCAATTTTTTTTTTTTTTTAGAAAGAAACTATTTTTGGCCTTTTAATTATTCTAGCAATTTGGGGCTTCCACTCTTTAGATGGTTAATTATCCATTGATACCTATTTGCTTTACAACTGATGAAAACCATTCTAAAACATTAATAATTCAGTTAAAGACAATGATCCTTCTTTTCTCAAGAGAGTTACCATAAAAGAGAATAAAGTCTCATTTCTGAACAAAATTGAACCAACACCAAAAATATGAAAAGATCAGTCTCTGCCTAGCTGGGCAGGAAGTAGTGTCAGGATTGTAAAACCAAACCTGGAACTTATCTCCAGTCGTTCTTACCTTTCACCTCTGTCCTCTCTAATCTCCCCCTAATTCCCACCTCCAATAAATATCCAGTCTAAATTATTCCCCATCCAATTATTAAACTTTTTTCACAAGCTCCATGGAGAAGATTTACCGTGAGACAAACAGTGGGTAGAGAGGAGGTTTTGGATAAAAGATAAAAAAGTACAAGGCAAACTGGCCCCAGTATCAGAAATGAAAATATTGTGCTACCTGTGTGACTCAGTAGTTTAGCAGGTAAAACACAAGGTCAGGTTGTTAAGAGGAAAGGTCTGTGAAGAGACTGGAATATACTGAGATTCTTAACTGTGGGCCTGTGCTTAGACATAGAGCTTCATACTCCAGAGAAAACAGTAGGACTGGCAGCTGCACTGAAATCAATTGAAGCAATTTTTTTTACTTCTCCCCTTTCCAGTCCTCCAATAAATGTAATATAGGGCTAAGGTCTGGTCTCTCTGTAAACTAAGGAAAAAGAGCAGCAGATAACAGGAGAGCAAAAGTTGTTTCCAAGCCCAGAGTTTGGACCAGATCCTTAGTAGATGCTTTGTGGAGACTAGAGGCCTGGATTTCTGCCCATCCAGTCCCCAGTTCACTTTGTGCCCTGTGGTCATCCTTCCTGCTCCACCCTTGCTACATCCCTTTGTCCCCTACCACCAAGAACACAAAGCTTTTCAGTTCTTTGTCACAGGTAATTTTTTAAAAAGTGGGTTCTTTAATAGTTACTAAATTAGTTCATTTTTTAGTAACAGACTTCTCTATCCCAGTACCTACCTACCCCCAACTCACATCATCATCATTGTCATCTTCTTCCCTGCTCCTCTTCTTCATCCCCATCCTCTTCTGGCAATTCTTCTTTCTCCTCTTCCTTTTCTTCATCTAGACAAACTACCACCTCAGCTGGCTCAGGTAATCAAGAGGCAAACCAATCCAGTACCTGACTCAACTGAGGGATATCACTTTCCTGTAGCTGTTGATGGGCTGCCCAGTATCTCTCCAAGGGCTGTATATCTGGTGGAAGTAGGGGGATGGGGAGAGGTGGTGTCTTGGCCCATTCATTAAAGGAGCGGGCTAATGACAACAGTGTGAAATTGCTGGGTCCTGGAAACTAGGGGCACCAGGTACTACGTTGTCCAGAAACCACTTTAGTTGCCCATGCTTCAAGGCATAACTTGTCACCAAACCACTGAATAATCTCAGACCGAGGTAAACCACTGATCTGTTCAAATTTATGATAATCCTCACACCATGCCCATTGACACTGTAAAAAAAAAGGATTTAAGGATAGCCAGCTGCTCTTTGTGGTATTGGAGGAGAATACTAAAAGTGCCATGGGCTGCCAAAAGAACCAATAATAGATCTGTTTGAGAAGAAGTGCAGCCAGAGTGCTCCTTGGAGGCCAGGATGGCTAAGCTTCGTCTCTCATACTTTGGACATATTGTCAGGAGGGAACAGTCACTGGAGAAGGATGTCATGCTGGGTAAGATTGAGGGTCAGAGAAAAAGAGGAAGACCCCCAACGAGATGGATTGGCCAGATGGCATCATTGATGGCGTCAAGAGTGGCAGCGGTAGTGAGGTTGGCGCAGGATCGGACATTGTTTCATTCTGCTGTGCATGGGGTCGCTGTGAGTCAGTTCCGACTCGATGGCACCTGACAACAACAATAACAACAGCTGCCCTTTGGCTTTGTGCTTGGTCTTTCGTTGGTGGCGGTGCCTATCAGGAGAAGGTATTCCATAGGGCCAACTCTACCTGGTACTAAGTTATGTTGTAGCCCCTGGGCCCAGGCTGGCTCCAGATGTGGCGGTAGTGCCTGCTCATTGGGTGACAGTGGCTGGAGGGGTTTAGAAGCAGCAGTAGCTCCATTAGCTAGTACCTGGAAAAAGCAAGAGGTAGAGGAAGAGGAAGGAGTCACACTAGATGCTGACTCCTTCTTACAACTACTGGCAAGTAATGAGAACAGTGAGGGCTTTTCCCAAGCACATGGCTGATGGGCAACTATGGAGTGATTCCAGGAAGCAGTGCCCAGGCCATGTGACTGGTCAGGACCCCTGCCTGCCTGCTCTTTAGAGTGGCCACTACTTTGAAGATCCTGCCAAAAATTTGACTGATGAGAAAATGTCCCACTACCATATGCCATCAAGGGCTCCTTTACTTTCTGGTGACTAGTTGGCTTTGGTGGTACCTGAGAGCATTCCTCAAGCTTTACCTTCAAGCCTTTCATCTGGGTGGGCTCACTAAGAGAAGAAGGCACCTCCTCTGGGGGCCGCCCTGCATGATGAGTAAAAGAGAGAAGAGATTTGAAATGAAGTTGGTCCCAGTGGTACACTACTCAGGCTCTAGTCTCGTCTATTTCCTCAGATGACCGGCTAATGCCACAATGGAGGTGCTGAGCCATGAACCAAGTCTTGACTTTCTCCATCTGTAGCCCATACCGTAGGCAGAGAAGGCTGGGACAGGGAGAGTAGCTGAAGGTTTGTAGCAAGTGTTAGTTGTCATCCAGCTCACTTGTGTGGGCTGCTTGGGAGGCAGATGAGGCCCGATGGGGAGCTGTTAAGACTGGAGGCCTCTTTATTAGGAGGCATGGTGTTTTCTGATTTGTGCCCGTCAGAAATAGCGTGGTCTGGCCCAGGTGGCAGCTCCCAGCCTCCTACTGTGGGCTGGAGGAAGGGGGAAACGAGTAAGAGGGGTCAGCAGCCACCAGGGTGGAAGTGGGGTTGCTGCCCGGCATGGCCTCCTCGGAGCCCACCCCCATGGAGGGCCACGATGGGGACTGACTGCCTCCCCTTGCCCCCGAGAGCGTGCCCGTCTAGCCCAGCCCTGATCCTTTTTTTTGAATTGTGAACTGAGTGATAATTACATGGGAGAACATAGGATTTACACCATGGTCTCATTACAATGATGACAGTCTCCACGCATCATCATTCAACAATATTTGCTTCCATTCCCTCTTTGTTTGGGGCAGTGGGGTGGGGGCAGGAATGTACACAAAAACGCTCAGGAATATGTAATCATTGAAACACCAAAGGACACATTCTGTAAGCCAGCATTCAGTCCCTCTCTTTCCATGAGTCTAGAGTCCTCAGCTGCTCCCTCTCTCCATGTCCTCATCTCTGCCTCCATCTCTGGTGTCGCTGCTTCTCTGGATAGGGTCCCACATTCTGCTTGTGCTTTTCTCCCTTGATGGCTCTAGGGTCCTCTGTTTCTGGACTGTAAGATTAACTACACCCCTTTTTGTTACAAAACTTCTACCTTTACAGTTGTGACAGTCACAATTAGGATGATAACAATTACTCACTATTGACTCACAAGAGTCTTATCCCCATCTCTTTTCACTATTCAGTGGGGACTCTACCTTCCCCCACATACTCTGAAACTAAACTCCCTCTTGAAAAATTGTAAAGTCAGTCACTCCGTGCCTTTATCACCCCCTCATTTTAGGTAGCCAATGTCTAAGTTGCCTGTCCCTATCTACCCTGTAGATATCAAGTATCAAGATTGATACTTGATGTGAAGATTCCTTCCCTCTCAGTTGGTATTTTGAGCTACTACATCCATATGTATAGGTCAAGTTCATCAAACTGCAGCAATTTACACTTGTTTCCTTTATCAAAAATTGTATTTTATTTATTTATCTTTCTTCTTGTTGAGTTCTGATTATCAAGCCATTGAGGCTAGGTCAAATGGGTACTATCTGCACATTTGGGCGTTTTTGTATGTCTCTCCTCACTTTATATCAGCTGGATGCTTCACTCTCAGCTTTAGCCCTCCGTGGCTATGTCCTTGTTCATGGGCTCAGAGATCCCCAGGTCTCACACTTCCAGCCTTTCCTCTTGTCTCTCTCATCTTCAGGTCAACGGGAGTCTATGGGACATGGTTGAACTCAGCCCGTTTCTTCATTGCTGCCTTTCCCACCTCTTCCACTCACCAGTAGACCAATGCGGTCGTCAGCAAGCTTACATGCCTGCTCGTGTGTTCCCTGAGAGTTTCAGTCTTGGGTGGGTTTGTCCTTGAAGGGACTCAATTGCTTGCCTTGATGGCTTCCGGATGAACAACTTGCTTGTTCTTGTAGTAGCCAATCATACTGCCATTTTTGTTTTGGGTTTTGCCAGCTGATCTTCCTTTGAAGACGTATCTTCTGTTGCTCGAGCTGTTCCAGGTTGGTCTGCTTGTACTTTTTAGTGGGAATGTCTCACTTAAGTTTCTGGATGGGGCCCAGGATTCCACCTAAGGTCCTATACACTGCAAAGGATCCGCAAGAGGCCTATTTCATTGGGCAAGTTGTGGAACCCCTTTCAGGTTGAAGGCTGAAGACTGGCTTACAAACTGTTTGTAATCATGTTTCCTGACATTCCTTTCTATCCCACTCAAGTGTCTGTTTTACAATATTAGTCAAGGGAAACCAATATTCATAACACAGCCAAACATCTTAGCATTATTTCCCTTCTTCAGACTCTGCCTCGATCCCTGTATCACAGAACCCTGTTATTCCAAGGTTGAGCATGCATCACTATTAACCTCTGTCCCATTTAGCCCATGCAAACCTGTCTCAGTGTTCCCATATCTACCTTGTTCTTTCACCCCTTTCCCCTTGTATATTGCCCTCCCCAACACCTGAACTATGATGTGTCTACCCAATACCCTGTGCTCTACCATCCCCTCCCTCCACCCCCTATCCCACTCCCACTGGTAACCAAACAATTTTTTTTTCCTTTTAGTATGGGTATCTTTTCTTAAGCTTTTACAATAATGGTTTTATGCAATATTTGTCCTTTTGTGACTAATTTTACTCAGCATAATGTCCTTAAGGTTTATCCATGTTATATGGTGACTTGCTGCTTCCTTGTTATTCTTCAAGGCAGCATAATATTCCATTGTGTGTATGTACCAAAGTTTATTTATACATTCTTCCATTGATGGGCACTTTGGCTGTCTCCATCTTTTTGCTATTGTGAGTAGTGCTGCAACAAACACTGATGTGCTTATATCTACTCGTGTTATGGTTCGTAATTCTTATGGATATATACCAAGTAGAGGAATTGCTGGATCATAAGGTATTTCTATTTCCAACTTTCTGAAGAAGCGCCATACTGTTTTCCAGAGTGGTTGGACCATTTTGCATGTAGGAGGGTCCCAGTCTCCCCACAACCTTGCCAGCATTTATTGTCCTCTGATTTTTTTAACTTTGCTATTATTGCTGATGTGAGATATCTCATTGTTTTGATTTGCATCTCTGGTGGCAGCATCGATGGGCTCAGGTGTACCAACAATGGTGAGGTTGGCCCAGGATCCGGCAGTGTTTGGTTCTGCTGTGCATAGGGTCGCTATAAGTCGGTACCGACTTGATGGCACCTAACAACAATAGTTAATGATCATGAACATTTCTTCATATGTTTGTTGGATGCCTGAATCTTTACCTTGGAGGTGTCTGTTCATGTCCTGTGCCCACTTTTAAATTGGGTTATTTGTCTTTTTCTTATAGAGGTATTGTAGTTTCCTATAGGTTTTAGAAATTAGTCCCTTATCTGATACATCATTGCAAAAGATTTTTTCTTATTCTGTGAGCTCCCTTTTTACTCTTTTGGTGAAATCCTTTGATGCACATGTTCCTAATTTTTAGAATGTCCCAATCATCTATTTTGTCTTCTTTCTTTGTTTGTGCAATTTTCAAAATGTTTGGTACTGTGTATGCCCTGTATTGTTGTTGTTGTTAAGTACTGTGGAGTCAGATCCAACTCATAGTGACCCTTGCACAGGTTTTCCAAGGCTGTAAATCTTTACAGGAGCCTATCTTTCTTCCACGGAACAGCTGGCAGTTTAAAACTACCGACCTTGAGGTTAGCAGCCTGATTTGTAACCACTACACTACCAAAGCTCCTTTATTAGAGCCCTTAAATTTGTCCCTATTTTTCCACTGATGTCCTTTATAATTCTGGGATTCACATTTAGGTCTTTAATCCATGCTGAGTTGGTTTTTGTATATGGTATGAGATAAAGGTCTTGTTTCAATCTCTTGCATATCGATTTCTAGTTCTTCCAGCACCATGTGTTGAAGAGACTATGTCTTCCCCACTCATTGTACTTTGGCCCTTTGTCAAAGATCAGTTGGCTGTATGTGGATGGGTTAATTGCTTCTTTCTCAATTTTGTTCCACTGATCTATGTATCTTTCGTTGCACCAGTACCAGGCTGTTTTGACCACTGTTGCCATGTAGTAAAATTTGAAATTAGAGAATGAGTGGCTTCCAACTGTTCTTCTTCTTAAATAGTGCTTTGCTTATCCTGGGTCTCTTTCCTTTCCATATAAAGTTGTGATTGTTTTTTTCCATCTCTCTAAAGAATGTCATTGATATCTGGATTGGGATTGCATTATATGTGTAGATTGCTTTGGGCAGTATTGACATTTTCACAATGTTAAGTCTCCTATCCAGGAGCATGGTATATTCTTCCATTTTCGTCTCTTTTGGTTTCTTGTAGTAGTGTTTTGAGTTTTCTTTGTATAGGTCCTTTATTTCTCTGGTTACGTTTATTCCTAAATATTTCATCCTTTGGGTGGTTACTGTAAATGGTATTGCTTTCCTATTTCCTTTACAGCACTGTCATTGTTTGTATAGAGGAATCCAACTGATTTTTTTATGTTGATGTTGTACCCTGCCACTTTGCTGAATCTTCCAATGAGTTCCAGTAGGTTTTTTTTGCTGAGCCTTTGGGGTTTTCTATGTATAGGATCATATCATCTGCAAATAGAGTTTTACTTTCTTTTTGCCAATTTGGGTGCCTTTAATTTCCATATCTTGCCTTATAGCTCTGGCTAAGACTTCCAAAATAATATTAAGAGTGGTGATAAAGGGCATCGTTGTCTGGTTCCTGTTTGCAAAGGGAAGGCTTTCAGTTTCTATCCATTGAGAGTGATGGTAGCTGTTGGTTTTGTATTTATGCTCTTAATTATGTTGAGGAATTTCCATTCAATTTTTACTTTGTTAAATGTTTTTATCTGGAATGAATGTTGGATTTTGCCAAATGCCTTTTCTGCATCAATCGATGTGATCATGGGATTCTGTTCCTTTTTCTTGTTTATATGGTGGATTACATTGATTGTTTTGCTAATGTTAAACTATCTTTGCATCCCTGATATGAATCCTACTTGGTCATGATCTATTATTTCTTTGATATGTTGTTAAATTCTGTTGGCTAGGATTTTGTTGAGAATTTTTGCATCTATGTTCATGAGGGATATTGGTCTGTAATTTTCTTTCTTAGTGATGTCCTTCACTGGTTTTGGTATGAGAGTTATGCTTGTTCCATAGACTGTATTAAGACATTTTCCATCCTTGTTTATATTCTGGAATAACTTGAGTAGAATTAGTGACAGCTCTTCCCTGTCATGGTTCAATTATCAGGCAAGAAATTAAATAGGTACATAGTGGGGACAACAACATTAATGAGGTCTTCACACTTTAGATTAGCCAATCATTCAAAACCAAAAGGGCAACATTTACCCAAGAACAAAGTTCAAAGAGTTATGAAAGAATGAAGAATGGAAACAGGAAACACAGGGAAGATATGGGATAAGTGATGTTACATTGTGGGGACTGCAATTAGTGGCATGAATCAAAAGTGCCTAAACTGTTAAGTAGAAATATTATCTGCTCTGTAAACCTTCACTCAATTTACAATGAAAAGTTTTAAAAAGAAAAGTAAAGGTATCTGAATAAGTATGAAGTTTAGTTAATGATAATGTATCACTACCAGTTCATTAAATATAACAAAAATGGGTGTGGGGTATATGGTAACACTATATCATCATAATTTTTCTATAAATTCTGTTTTTTAAAAGTTAAAGTCATGTCTCTTAAATATGCTCAAAGAGCTAAAGGAAACCATAGGCAGAGAATCAAAAGAAGAAGGGAAAAGAGTGTATGAATAAAATTGAAATACCAAAAAAGACATGACTTATTATTAAGTGCTATCAAATCAGTTCAGACTCATAGTGACCCTGATAGGGTTTCCAAGGAGTGACTGCTGAGTCATTCCTTGGAAACCAACCTTGCAGTTCAAACCCACCTTGCAGTCTAGTGCATTATCCCACATGGGACTGAAAAGAACACTAGAGGTGTTCAACAGCAGATATGAGTATGCAGAAGAAAGAATCATGAATCTTGAGGACAGGACAATTGAAGTTATTCAGACTGTGGAGCAAAAAGGAAAAATAATAAAAGTGAACAGAGCCTGTGGGATACCATCAAGCAGACCAACATAGGGGTTTCAGGGGGTTTCAGATGGAGACAGGAGCAAAAAAGGATCAGACAGAATAGTTGAAGAAATTGGAGCCCAAAACTTCCAAACTAGGATGAAAGATACAAGATGCTCAATGAACTCCAAGCAGGACAAACTCAAAAAGGAGATCAACACTATGACGTATTACATTTAAGTTGCCAAAACTCAAAGACAGTCTAGAGACAACTAACTCATTTGTACAAGGGATATCTCATTCCTCATCAGAAACCATGGAGGCTAAAAAGCAATGAGAGGCACCATTAAAGTGTTGCGAGAAAAAGTTGTCAACCAAGAATTCTATATGCAATGATCAGAGCTCAACCAAAAGAGGAGGAGGAAAAAAAGAGTAATCTGATACAATTTGATGAACTTGACCTACACCTATGGATGCAGTAGCTCAAAAGAGGGAACAAATCTTTACAGCAAGGATCATTCCCACCCCCTCCATACACAGAGTAGACAGGGATGGGCAACTTGGACATTAGCTACCCAAAAGGTGTGTGTGTGGGGGAGGGGGGGGGACTACAAAAGCAAGAAGTGACTGGCTTACAAGCTTTCAAGAGGGAACCTAGATCCAGAGTGCATGAAGAAAGTTAGACTCTCCACTGAGTAGTATCCAATCTGTCTGGGCGGGGCTGATGAAATGTGGATGGGTCGCTTATGATACAATAGTGAATAATTGTTATCAGGACTGCTTGTGAGGGTTAGAAATGTAAAGGTAGATGTTTTGTAGCAAGGAGGGGAGTGATTAACTTTTTTGTAGATTGGCATGGAATTTTAAAGCAGGTTCTTGTTGGTGCACAGCACAAATTAGTTACATATGGGGGTGGTAGTTTTGTTTTCATTTTATTTCTTCATCTTCAGTTGTCTGATGCAGTTTCTATGAAATAATTTTTCTGTTAACTGAATTGTTGTTAAATGTCGTCAAGTTGGTTCCAACTCATAGTGGCCCTGTATAGGTTTCCAAGGAGTAGCTGGTGGGTTTGAACCATCGACCTCGAAGTTCAAACTGACCTTGCAGTTCAGTGCTTTATCCCACAGCACCACACAAAATGATGCTGTAATTGCAAACAAAAAGACTTACACCCTCCTCCAAGACTGAAACTCAGGGAACATATGAGCAGGCATGTAAGATTGCTGGTGACCACATTGGTCAACTGGTGATTGGAAAAGGGGTAAAGGCAGCAATGAAGATATTAGCTGAGTTTGACCATGTTCCATAGACTCCTGTCGACCTAGAGATGAGAGAAGAGGAAGGGCTGGTTGGTCTGAAGTGTGATGAGACCTGGGGACTCCTGAGCCTATGAACAAGGTCATAGCCATGGAACACTAGAGCTGAGAGTGAAGCCTCAATGGCTTGATGATCAAAACTCGACTAGAAGAAGATAAAAAAAAGCAATTTTTGATAAAGGAAACAAGTATAAATTGCTACAATTTGATCTATACTTACGGATATAGTATCTTAAAATACCAACTGAGAGGGAAGGAGTCTTCACATCAAGGATCAATCCAATCTCCTCTGTTTATAGGGTTGATAGTAATAGTCAACTTAGACATTGGCTACCTAAAATGGGAAGCTATAAAGGCATGAAGTGACTGGCTTACAAGTTTTCAAGAGGGATTTTAGTTTCAGAGTGTACGGGGGAAGGTAGAATCCCCACTGAATAGTTTTCATCTTGTCTTGATGGGTCTGGTGAAAAGACATGCGGATAAGATTCTTATGATTCAGTAGTGAGTAATTGTTATCATGACTACTGTAATTGTCACAACTGTAAAGGTAGAAGTTCTGGAACAAAAAGAGAGGAGTAGTTAATCCAGGAACAGAGGACCCTAGGACCATCAAGGGAGAAGAGCACAAGAAGAATGTGGGACCCTATCCAGAGAAACAGTGGCACCAAAGATTGAGGCAGAGATGAGGCCATAGAGAAATAGAGCAGCTTGAGGACTAGACTCATGGAAAGAGAAAGGCTGTGTGCTGGTGGCCAGGTGCTGATGGCTAGGAGGCAGTCTTGCAGAATGTGTCCTTTGGTTGTTTAAATGATTATATATTCCTGAGTGATTTTGTGTATATCCCTCCAAAAAGCTACAACAGAGGGAATAAAAGCTTTTTCTGTTGAATATGATGCATGCAGGAGATTGCAATCAAATGATCAGTGTAAAACCAATGTTCTCCTATGTAAACTATCATTCAATTCACACACACACACACACACACAAAACAGAAGGAAGGAATCTTCACATCAAGTATCAATCCCATCCGCTCTGTATACAGGGTTGATAGGGACAGGTGACTTAGACATTGGCTACATAAAATAAGAGGGTGATAAAGGCACAAAGTGACTGGCTTACAAGTTTTCAAGAGGGAGTTTAGTTTCAGAGTGTATGGGGGAAGATAGAGTCTTCACTGAATAGTTTCCATCTTGTCTAGACGGGTCTGGTGTAAGGAGATGGGGATAAGATTCTTATGATTCAATAGTAATTGTTATCATGACTAATTGTGACTGTCACAACTGTAAAGGTAGGAGATGTGTAACAAAAAGGGAAGAGTAGTTAATCTTACAGTCCAGAAACAGAGGACCCTAGGATCATTAAGGGAGAAGAGCACAAGCAGAATGTGGAACCCTATCCAGAGAAATAGTGACACCAGAGATGGACTCTATGACACCAGAGATGGACTCTAAACTCATGGAAAGAGAACGGCTGTGTGTTGGTGACCAGGGGGGACAGGCTTGCAGAATGTGTCCTTTGGTTGTTTAAATGATTATATATTCCTGAGTGTTTCTGTGTACATCCAAAAACCAAAAAAAAACAGAGGGTATAGAAGCAAATACTATTGAATGATGCTGCATGGAGGGGATTGTAATCATTGCACTGAATTGAGTATAAAACAGATGTTCTCCCATGTACACTATCACTCAATTCACAACAAAAACTTAAAAAAAAAAAAAGTTGCAGCTGCTCTGTTGACATTCTGAATGCTAAGTAAACACAATTTTTTAAAATAAAAAGAAGAATGACGAATCTGTGAAGCACCTCATAACAAAAATGAACCTGGAGGACATTATGCTGAGTGAATTAAGTCATCAGTCACAAAATAACAAATATTGTATGAGATCACTATAATAAAAAATCAAGTATGGGTTTTCTCTCTCTTATATACAATACTTCCCTGCCTGCCCACTCCCACCCCACCCATCCCCCTCCACACACAAACTATCCTTGATTAACAAAAGAGAAATTAGAACATTCTCAGGGAAACAAAGTTACTAATATACTGTCTATAATTACAAATACTAAAGGAAGTACTTCAGGCTGAATTGAAAGGAATTAGACAGTAATTCAAAGCATATAAAGAAATAAACAATACTAGTAAAAAGTAGCTCCATAGGTAAAAATGAAAAGCAGTATTATAATACTCTTGATTTGTACTTTCCCTTTTTTCTATATGATTTAAAGACAAATGAATAAAATAATAATTATAAATTTGTTAATGAACACATGCATAATTTGTAGCAGTAAAAATATAAAGGACAGATTATAGGAAAAGAGTGGGGTTTTTTTCATATTATTGAAATTAGGTTGTTATAAATTAAAGATGGTCATTGTAACCCCAAAGATAATGACTAAGAAAATAACTAAAAATATATTTTAAAAAATTGTAATATGTAATTGTTGTTGTGTGCTGTGGAGTTGGTTCTGACTCATAGCGACCCTGTACAGGGTTTCCAAGGTTGTATATCTTTATGGGAGCAGAAAGCCTCATCTTTCTCCCATGGAACAGCTGGTAGTTTCGAACTGCTGACCTTGTGGTTCGCAACCCGATTCGTAACCACTACACTACCAGAGCTTCTATATATGTAATAGTTTACTACAAAAAATATTAAATATAAAAAGCCTAATTGAGAAAAAAAAGCAGGTAAGCTGTACAGGGGAAGAATAGCTAAATGGGATAAATAAGTCCTTATTATTAATACCTTTGGACTCCTGGTGTGGTGCTGTAGGATCAGCACTGGACTTTGAACCACAGGATGAGCAGTTCAAACCCATCATGTACTCCTTGGAAACCCTATACAAGGTTGCTATGATTCGGAACTGACTCAATGGCACTTAACCACAACAACATTAATACCTTTAAATATAAATGGACCAAACTCTCCAAATTAAAAGGCAGAGATTGGAAGATTTATTATTTATTTTTGTAAGTTTTTATTGTGAGTTAAGTGAAATTTACAGGGTAGATTATCAGTTTTACATTAGCAAAATCACATTTTGTTTCATTGCAGTGAATAAATCCCCTCCATGTACCATCAGTCAATAGTATTTACTGCTAGTCCCCCTTTTTTTATGTACACATACCAAACAGTAAATATATATTTGTTGAATATATATATTTGCAAAGGGCACACACTTTGCAAGCCAGCCTCCTGCCTACAGGCACGCAGCTTTTCTCAGTCCATAGGCCTAGAGTCCTCAGCTGCTCTCTCTCTCTGTGCTGATGCCTCTGCCACTGTCTCTGCTGTTGCTGCTTTTCTGGTTAGGATCCTTGGTCCACTCATGATGGAAGATTTATTATTTTTTTAAATTATCTATATGCTATCCATAAGAGACTCACTTTAGGCAAAAATATCCAAAGACGCGGAAAGTTGTTGTTAAATGCCCTCATGTCAGTTCTGCATCATAGTGACCTTGTATAGGGTTTCCAAAAAGCGGCTGGTGGGTTAAAAGTGCTGACCTTGCGGTTAGCAGTTCAGTGTTTATCCTACAGCGCCACATCAGGAAATAAAAGATATTCCATGTAAACAGTAACCAAAAGAGCTGGTGCAGCTATCCAATATCAAACTAGATTTTAAATGAGAACATTTAAAAGAGATAATGGATATATTGACTAAAGATTCAATCTATCAGAATGAAAAAACACATACATACCTGGCCTCAAAATATATGAAGCAAAAAAGGACAGAACTGAAGTGAGAAATAGTTCTGCAAATAATGTTGGAGACCTTAATACCCCACTTTCAATAATAAATAGAGAACCAGAGAGAAGATTAATAAGGAAACAGAGAACTCGAGCAACACTGTAAACCAATTAGACCTAACATACAAAAAACCTGAGTGGATCTGTAATGTAACAAGTAAGGAGATTGAATCAGTAGTCAAAAATATCCAAACAAAGAAAAGTCAAGTATCAGATAAACTTCACTGGTGAATGCTACCACACATATAAAAAGAAATTACACCAGCCTTCTTAATCACCAAAAAACTGAAGAGAAAGGAATATGTCCTAACTCATTCTACAAGACCAGTATTAACCTCAATGAGGCCAAAGATACCACAAGAAAACTACAGACAGATATGCCGTATGGATATAGGTGCAAAAAATCCTCAACAAAATACTAGGAAACCGAATCCAATACCATACTAAAAGGATTATATGCTATGAACAAATGGGATTTATTTGTTTTTAAATAAATAAATTTATTTTTTAAAAAAATCAATGTAAGATACCACATTTAGGAATAAAGGAAAACCCCCACATGATCATCTCAAATGATGCAGAAAAAGCATTTACAAAGTTAAACACCCTTTTATGGTGAAAATACTCAAAGCAGGAATAGGAAGAAAATTCCTTAATATGAAAAAGGCCAAATATGAAAAGCTCACAACTAAAATTATACTTAATGGTAGAGACTTTCCCCTTGAGATCAGGAATAAGACAAGGATGCCTGCTGTCACCATCTCTATTTAATATTTGTTGTTAAGTGCCATTTCCAACTCATAGTGACCCTGTATAGGATTTCCAAAGAGCAGCTGGTGGATTTAAACTACCAACCTTGTTGTTAGTAGTCCAGTGCTTAGCCTACAGCACCACATCAGGACTCCATTATTTAACATTGTTGTTGTTGTTGTCAGGTGCCATCAAGTTGGAACCGACTCATAGCGACCCTATGCACAGCAGAACGAAACAATGTCTGATCCTGGGCCAACCTCGCTACCGCTGCCACATTTGAGTCCATCAATGCTGCCACCTGGCCAATCCATCTTGTTGGGGGTCTTCCTCTTTTTCTTCGACCCTCCATCTTACCAAGCATGATATCCTTCTCCCGTGACTGTTCCCTCCTGACAATATGTCCAAAGTATGAGAGACGAAGTTTAGCCATCTTGGCCTCTAAGGAGCACTCGGGATGCACTTCTTCCAAAACAGATCTATTGGTTCTTTTGGCAGCCCATGGCACTTTTAGTATTCTCCTCCAACACCACAATTCAAAGGCATCAATTCTTCTACAATCTTCCTTATTCACTTTCCAGCTTTCGCATACATATGAGGTTATTGAAAATAGCATGGCTTGGGTCAGGTGCACCTTAGTCCTTAAGCTGACATCTTTGCTCTTCAACACTTTAAAAAGTTCCTGTGCAGCAGATTTGCCTAATGCAATGTGTTGTCTGATTTGTTGACTGCTGCTTCCATGACTGTTGATAGTTGATCCAGGAAGAATGAAGTCCTTGACAACTTCAGTCTTTTCTCCGTTAATAAGAATGTTGTTTATTGGTCCAGTGGTGAGGATTTTTGTGTTCTTGACATTGAGATGTAATCCATACTGAAGGCTGTGCTCTTTGATCTTTATATTATTTAACATAGTACTGGAAATTCTAGCCAAAGTAATTAGAAAGAGCAAATAATCCAAATTGGATTATTTGTATTAATTGTATTAATCGATTTATGTTGTTGTTATTAAATGCCATTGAGTTGGTTCCAACCCATAACGACCCTGAACAGGGTTTCCGAGGCTGTAAATCTTTACAGGAGCAGAAAGCCTCATCTTTCTCCCATGGATCAGCTAGTAGTTTCGAGCTGCTGACCTTGCAGTTTGCAGCCTGATTCATAACCACTACACTACCAGAGCTCCTTATGATTAATATAAAATAGATTGATATGAAATCGATAAAATTAATGTAATATACATAAAATTCCACAAAATTAGGCACATAGGGTTTAATTAGGCTTTCCTAGGTTATACTGGGACTCTCTCTTAACCCCCATTCCTACACTGTTCTGCAGGAATTTCCGCAGGAATAAAAATATTCTATGGGATGTCATTGGGACTCCTGGTGTGGAGCTGTAGGATCGGCGCTAGACTGGAAACCACAGGATCGGCAGTTCAGGCCCACCAGCTGCTCCTCGGAAACCCTATACAGGGCCACTATGAGCCGGAACCCACTCTACAGCACTTAACAACGAAATGGGATGAAAGGAGTCTTGGTGGGGTGCTGTTGGATAAGTATTGAACCACAAGGTCCATTTTAACCACAAGATTGGTGGTTCAAAACTCATTGGTCACTCCTCAGAAACCTTACACAGGGTTGCTATGAGGTGAACCACATCAATCGATAGCACTTAACAACATCAACTTATGGAAGACACGATCTGACATATGGAAGTTAGAGCCAATAAGTGAGTTCAACAAAGCTGCAGGATACAAAATCAACACTGCCATGGAGTTGATTCCAACTCATAGTGACCCCACGTAGGGTTTGCAAGACTGTATGGAGGAGATAACCTCAATCTTTCTTCCTCAGAGTGGCTGGTGGTTTTGAACTGAATTGTGTGGTTAAGTAGTATAATGCCTAACTCACAGTGCCACCTGGTGAATTAATTCAGCAAAGTTACAGAATACAAAATCAACACACAAAAATCAATTCTTATACATTTTGTTGCGTTGTTGTTATTAAGTGCTATCTACTAGGTTCTGACTGCAGGGTTTGGGAGGAGCGCTGCCAACCTTGTGGTTAACAGTCCAGTGGTTAACCTTTCAGTGCCACACATATAGGACTCCATATGTTAGCAAGAAAAAAATTCAAAAAAGAAATGGGGTGTGTGTGTGTCAATGAGATTAAAAGAGATTAAAACACTTCGAAATAAATTTAACCCTAAAATTTGTAGAATGAAAACTGCAAGATACGCACACCGAGAGGATGCAAACCATCCATCATCAGTGGAGCCAAGAATCACGGAAGTCTGGGAGAAAGTCAGCACATGCCCTGGAAGCTGGAAGCTCAGGGGTAGAGGGAGTGGGAGAGGGTGTTTAAGATGCAAACAGACAGCAGAGTTTGAGGGTGTGCCGCAGGCAGAGGGCCTTTTTGAGCAGGCGTCTGTTGTCCAAGTCCGCAGCCCTGGTGGAGGCGTCGCCCCCAGCTCAGCCACCTACCCTTCTCGCCCTGTAGCCACGCACCCTTCTCCCCTGCGATTTTCCCCGACGTCTCCATCTCTGTCTCCACGCCAGGGTCTGCCCCGCACTGCAGCTACTCTACAGCGTCTACACCTCCCGACCCCAACGTCGCCCCGCCCGTGTTCCCCCACCCCTGGCGCAACAGACCACGCAGAGACAGAGTGCAGACGGCCGCGGCCAGTGTGATGCACTAGGTGGGTAGCAGCCGGCGTGGGCGCAGCTGGAGCAGTGGGGACAAAGTGTAGCGCAGGCGACGGAGCGCGGCTGCAGAGCAGAGGCACGGGAGTCTACGGCGGAGCGGGGCCGAGTTGACCAGCACCAGGTACAGCAGCGGAAGCGCCAGGAAACCGAGTGGGAGAAGCAGTAGCATCTGCAGCGCGCCCAGCACCCACAGCCTGCAGTAAGAAGGGCGAACCTCGAGTGGCTGCGGCTGCCCGGCTCCTGGAAACCAGCCCGCGAACCTGCCCACCCACCCGGCTCACCTGATGCCCGTGGCGCCCAACCAGCGTGTCTCCTGCGGGAAGAGGGAGCCGGCGTCCAGGGGGAGCGCTCGGACTTCGTGGGGTAGGGGCAGGACTGGACCCGGACCCCAAACAGGAATGGGAGGGGAACGGAGCGGCGTCCGCCGACCCGGTCCCCCAAGGGTGCTCTGTGGGGCTGGTTGGGTCCCCGTGGGAGGTGGGTCTACCTTTGGTGGTGAGTCCCCCTTGGGAAGGGACCTCCAGGGCGATTGGCGCTTCAGGAGTAGTGGGTCCCCCGTGAGCTTAGGTCTCCTGTGGTCTCCCCCGGGGACAGTGGGTCACCTGTAGGTTTGGGTACCCCGAGGGCAGTGGGTCCTCTAGGGGCAGTGGATCCTCCGTGGACGGTGGCTTTCCTCTACCCCGCCCGGGCTCGTGCTCACACAGTCCACCTTGGCCACCTCCTCCATGAGCGAGCCCGCGCTGTGCTGCTCCAGATGACGCTGAGAATCCCACCTGCGGGACACCGTGCTCAGGTCGGGTCAACTCTGGCAGTCAGCCGCCCAGCCACACTTCGTAGTACGAATCCCCTTACGGTTCGGGGCCGCCTCGCGTGGCTTCCAGAGCAGCCGCTGCCTCCATCACCTTCCCCTGAAGTTCCTGGGGGGTTGGAGTGGGGAGGCCTTAGCGTCGAAGGAAGGGACAGAGTAGGCCGTCGTGGAGTCAGAGGTAAGCGGCTCGAGGCGCTGTGAGGGCGCATCACCTGCAGAACCCCACTTTGTTCTTGAAAGCTGGCCCAGGCTTCCTCTGTACGCTGCGCGCCCTAGGGTTCGGGAGCCGAATCAGCCTAGGCAGACCGGCTCCTGCCAGTCCTGCTCCTCCCATTGCTCTCCGTACCCCGGGGTCCCAGCTTGGGCCGCACCTGCCGCAGTTCCTCCGCCTGCACCGCGTGCTTGGCCTCCACCAGCTCCAGCTGTTTCTTCGAGACAAGCCCAGAGATGTCAGGGGTCAGCGGGCCGCTCGGTCCCCAAAACCGCGTGGCACAAACCCAGAGTTCACTACGCCCCGCCCCTACACTCACAGTTTTGGCCCCATCATCTCCTCTTCGTCCCACCCCTGATCATCATGACCACCACACCCCCTATTCGCTCCACCCCTACCCTCAGGCCCCGCCTCCGCTTCGACCCACACTTGATGCTCTGGTTCCGACCTGCAGCGCCACCAACTGGGACCCGATCTGCTGCTCCGCGTGCTGCTGACTCGGCTGTTCTGCTCCGTAGTAGAAGAGCTGGGGACGGGAAGCGTATGAGTGGAATACGCGGGACTCTTACAGGGACAGGCCAGGGCAGGGATGGAGCAGTACCTCCCTCGGAGGCCAGGTAGGAATCTCCTGAGCGTACCTGACTTGACAGCTCCTCCCATTGCTCCTGCAGCTGCTGGTTGTGTAACTCCTGCGGATCGGGTCAGGGGACGCTCCTGATCCACTCCGCTGCACCATCGCCCTAGCACTGGGCTGGGTACCAGCACCACCTGACCCCGTCCTTCATCCCATTCCGCCCCGCCTCTTTGACCAACTGGCCTCGCCCCCTGACCAACAGACCCCGCCCCTCTAACGGCCCAGCCTCGCTGCGCACCAATTCCTGTTTGCGTCTCTCAGCTGCTTCCAGCAATCCAAGCGCCCGCTCTGCGCACTCCCGCGCCGCATCGCGCGCCTCCCCGTGCAGGACCTGTGCCGCCTGGGTGCGCTTCCGCTGCAGGCTGCAGAAGAAATGCTGAGACCTGTGCCATGGCAGCTCCCCCAACTCACGACCACCATCCGCCCTCATGTCTCCGGGTCCTGATCCCACACCAACAGCCCACCTCCAGGTCCCGCGCCCACACACCACTTGCCCCGGGGTCCTAGCCCATACTGCACACTCAGTGTCCTGCGTGCCCTGCGCCCACACTCCACGTCTCCAGGAGTCCAAGCGCACGCCCTCCGGGTCTCTCGCCCTCACCCTATGCCACCGGGTCCCCCAGTACCTGCGTTCGCGCTCGCGCAAGTCATGCAGGCGCCGGGTGAGACACTCGCTCTCAGTCTCGAGCCCGCGCACCAACTCCTCCAACTCTTGGATTCGCAGGCGCCCGTCGCGGTTGTCTTTCTGCAGCTGCAGCAGCACCTCCTGTGTCCCAGCCATGATCCTGCACTGCCCTCCTCGCCCGGGCCTCTGCCTGACCTCCACATCGGCGTCACAAAGGGCCCCCAAGGGCGGGGAGCACAGCGTCACCAAGCTGTCGAGCAAACACCAGTACCTGGCGCTGGCAGGATTCCCTCACACTGCAGACTGCCACTCTCAGGCTGATAACACCTGCTTTGCGGGAAAACTTGAGCGGGGTGGGGTGGGGTGGGGGGGACGACGCACTCCTGGAAATTTATCCAGGAGTGGAATTCCCCCTCCCCCCCATTTTCTTTCTTTCTTTTTTTTAAAAATGTTTTATTGTGAATTATGTGATAGTTTACATGGGAGAACATCAGGCTTACATTCATTCTATGGTATATCATCTCATTGCCATGGTTACAATCCCCTCCATGCAATCCTTCCCCGGTACCACCCAAGTCTTCAGCACACAGTCACTCTCCCTCTCTGGATCTAAAGTCTCCAGCTGCTCCATTGCTCCACGTCATCATCTCTGGCTCCATTTCAGGCATCACTGCTTCTCTGGGTAGGGTCCC
>NW_006408858.1:465733-467106 GCF_000296735.1 Chrysochloris asiatica | reverse complement strand
CCTGGGCGTCAGCGACCGGGCTGCAGTAGGGTTGGGCCTCAGGCAGGTGTTTTGGGCCTTGGGTGGGCGGGTTGGATCTCAGGGGCACTGGGCCTCAGCAACTTGGCTGCATGGTGGGTTGGGCCTTGGAGGCCCTGGACCTCGGCTGCTGAGGGTATGTGATTTAGGCCTTGGTTGGGCCTGGGCCTTTGTGACCAATCTGTGGGCAGATTGGGCCTCAGGGCAGGCCTTGGCCTCAGTGGGAATGTCTGGGCCTTGGGAGGGCCTTGGCCTCAGTGGGCGGCCTTGTGCCTTGGCCGTTCCTGAGCCTTGGTGGCTTGGCAGAGGGCTGGTCTAGGCTGGGGTTGTAGAGGGCTGGGGTAATGGCTGGAGGGAGGCAGTGTCCGTATTTGATGACATAAAGAATGCCTCTCTCAGTCTCTCTGCGCCATGGGTACCCCAATTTTCCTGATATCCACACCGATATCCCTCTCTATTTGTTCAGCTTGTTATCCTTTTCTCTGGAAATGCAGCCTCCTAAGTGAGGTTGCTCTAGCCCTTCATTCCAGTGTCTGCAGGGGGCAGAGGCACTTGCCGGCATGGGCGCCGAAGCGGGAGTCGCGTGCAGGCAGGCAAAAGCTTAAAATGCCTGTACTTCATCAGCAATTTGATCTTTTAAAAAAACGAGTTCAGACTGTTGAAATATAAGATCTTATGTTTGTTCAAAGGCTGGCTGTCTGCTAGACAGAGGTTGCCTATGTGCAATTCTGCCCCTTTTCCCCAGAGACTTCCCTATCTGGGTTGTCTGGTCAGGGAAGCGCCGCGTCACCCTCCTCGCTATAACCTTTTTATCCCCCCATTTTCTTTTAAAACTTTTTATTGTGACTCGAGTGAAGGTTTACCAATCATCAGTCCCATATTCAGTACACTTTGTGCCATTACAATGACTGCAATCCCTTCCGTGTACCACCAGTTAACAGTTTAACCTGTATTCACTTTTTGTACTCCTCAGGGAGAACATTTTATAAAAACCAAAAACCTATGAATTACTCATTGAGTCTTTTAGCTACAGCCCCCACCAATAAAGGAAGCTAATGTTGCGATTTGTTTAAGCTGCTGCTCCTATGGAGTTCTGTGTGGCATTGTAGATTGATGCGCTGAACTGCAAAGTCGCTTTGAACTGAAAGGTTGACGCTATGGGTCAAAACCGACTAGATGGCACTTACAACAACTGCTCCTATACAGAAACAACCACAACAGGATGACTTAAAAAAACAGAAATTTATTCTAACAGATTTTGTTAGGGCTGTTGTTGTTGTTTTTAGGTGCCATCTAGTTGGTACTGACTCACAGTGACCTTATGCACAGCAGAACGAAACACTGCCCAATCCTGG
>NW_006408858.1:424670-465178 GCF_000296735.1 Chrysochloris asiatica | reverse complement strand
TTATTCCCAGCACAATAAACCATGTGGTTGTCAGATTCAAAATGGCCAATACCAGTCCATTTCAGCTCACTAATGCCTAAGATATCGATGTTTATGCGTTTCATTTCATTTTTGACAATTTCTAATTTTCCTAGTTTCATACTTTGTACAGTTCATGTTCTGATTATTAATGGATATTTACAGCTGTTTCTCATCATTTTGATTTGTGCCCCCTCAGCAAATGAAGGTCCCATAGGCTTTTCTCCCACGGGCTTTACTCCATTCACATAATCACGGTCAACTCTACTTGAAGGAGGCAGCTCTTTGAAGTCCAGTTGCATTTTTAGTGGCTTCCTACCTGAGGGACTCACTTTTCAGCACTATATCTGACAGTGTTTCTCTGCTATTCATAAGGTTTTCAGTGACTAAATATTCAGAAGTAGTTTGTCACCCCTTCTTCCTAGTCTGTCTTTGTTTGGTAGCTCATCTGAAACCTGTCCACCATGGGTGACCCTGATGGCATTTAAAATACCGGTGGCATTGATTCCAGAATCACAGCAACTCACAAGCCACCACAGTATGACAAACTGACAGATGAGTGGTGGAGATTTAGTAGGGTAGAAGTCCAAATTCGGGTGCCAGTTCTAGGGGAAGACTTTCTCTTTGTGTCTCCTAGTTCTAGGAGGTTCCCAGCACAGGGACCCATGGTCCAAAAACTCAGCCAGCTCTTGGCTCTTCTGTCTCAATGATAGTAGTTCCCTCTCATCTCTGCTCCATTGTTAAGCCTATTTTACATCTAAAAAAAGATTGACTCAAGATACAACATGAACCTGTAGATTTCATCCTGCCTGATTAACAACACAGAAATCAAGATTTACAACATACAGGAAATTACATCAGGTCACAGAATGGAGCATAATTATATAATACTGAGAATTATGACCTAGTGAAGTTGACACATATTTGGGGGGTGGGGACACAAATTAATCCATAACACTATTAAAATGATATATCTTAATATTGTTTAACCATAGAGATATATGTTTACTGAAAAGGTAGAATATTAAAATTTATGCTAAATAGGCCTAAGCTTGTAAGGTGCACAGGCAAAGTCAGTAAAGCCAACAGGCAAAAGACAAGAATTAATTTCATTGTTGGGTGAAACTATAAGCAAGCTTGTTCTTTTAAAAATTGAAGAAAGCCAGGAAGAGAAAACTGTCAAGTTGTTGAAATAAAAACTCCCTAACATCATGAAAGATGAGGAGATAACCATTCAAAAAGCTGAGCCAACCCCACACAGGATGTTGTTGTTGTTAAGTTGGTTCTGACTCACTTTTTCCTTTATAGGGTTTCCAAGGAGAAGCTGGTGGGTTTAAACTGCTGATTTTGTGGTTTGCACAAGTGCTGATCCTATAGCACCACACCAAGAGTCAGATCCCAAAATAAAATTACCAAGACATATCATAATCAAACTTTCCAAAATCAAACACAAGGATAGAATCCTGAGAGCAGCTTGGGAAAAACAAAAAGTTACCGACAAAGAAAAACCAAAAAGTTTTTCTCTGATTTCTCAGCTGAAACCATGAAGGCAAGAAAGCAATGGGATGACATACAAAACACTGAAGAAGAAAAAAAAATTGTCAACCAAGAATAATATACCCAGAAAAGCTGTCTCTCAAATACGATGATGAAATTAGGGCATTTCTTGATAAATAGATATTAAAGGAATTTGTAATGACCAGACCAACTTTACAAAAAATGCTAAAGGATGTTAGTTGGACTGAGAACCCACAACAGCTCACAACAAACTGAGATTACCATACACCACCCAGAACTCAATCCAGCTATGTTGTTGTTATTGTTGTTAAGTGCCATAGAGTCCATTCCAACTCATAGCAACTGGTAAGCTTGAACCACCGACCTTGCAGTTCAAACTGATTTTGCAGTCCAGTACACTAACCCACAGGGCCACAACAGGACTCCAATTCAGATACAGATGTATTTAAAGTAAAACAAATGTATAAGACTGAAAATAGGAAACCAGAGATACCAATGTATAATGAAGTCAACTACAAAGCAAAAAGAGGGAATAGTGTAGACACAGAACTTCCAATTGCCAAAAAAGTCAAGTAGATTTCAAGATGAAACAGACTGTTTTAAGCAGGGAAAATATTAATAAATTACAGGGTAAACTCATAGAAAAAGAATACACCTGCACATCAAAATTAAAAAAAAAAAAAAAAGGAAAATCAGAAAGATTCTGTAAACATTAATACAATTAAAATGAAAATGGAAAAACAAACCCACAAACAAAATGGAACAAAGAATCCAGCAGCACCACAAAAAAACACACACTGCAAAATGATAACCAATTCATATCTATTGATAATTACATTGAATGTAAATGGATTAATTGCACCAGTCAAGAGACATAAAGAGCAAAATGGCTAAGAAAACCGAATCCTTCAATATGCTGTTTACAAGAGACATATCAAAAAGATGTAGACACTCTTGGGCCCAGAGTCATTGACACAGCCACAGAGGACTAGAGTGGAGAGTGCAGTGTCCAGCTGATAAGAAGAGAGGGCATATGCACAAAAACACCCACACTTGCAGATAATACCCACTTGACCTGGCTTCAATGACTGGATGATCAGAGCTCAACCAGAAGAAGAAAGAAGAGGAGAAAAAAGAGTAATCTGATACAATTTAATGAACTTGGCCTACACCTATGGATGCAGTAGCTCAAAAGAGGGAACAAATCCTTACAGCAAGTATCATTCCCACCCCCTCCACACACAGAGTAGACAGGGATGGGTAACTTGGATATCGGCTACCCAAAATGGGGGCACTACAAAATGGGGACACTACAAAGGCTTACAAACTTTCAAGAGGGAACCTAGATCCAGAGGGCGTGAAGGAAGGTAGAATCTCCACTGAGTAGTATCCAATCTGTCTAGGCAGGGCTGATGAAATGAAATGTGGATGGGTCTCTTGTGATACAATAGTGAATAATTGTTAACAGAACTGCTTGTGAGAGTTGGAAATGTAAAGGTAGACATTTTGTAGCAAGGAAGGGAGTGATTAACTTTTCAGTCTAGGAGCGGAGGTCCCTGGGACCATCAAGGGAGAAGAGCAGAGAATGGGACCCTACCCAGAGAAGCAGTGATACCTGAGATGGAGGCAGAGATGATGATGTGGAGAGATGGAGCAGTTGGGGACTTTAGACGCAGAGAAGGAGAGGGGCTGTGTGCTGATGACTGAGGGGTGGGCAGGTTTGTAGTGTACACCCTTTGGTTGGTTGATGATGCATGGAGGGGATTGTAACCATAGCAATGAAACGATATACAATAGGATGAATGTAAAACTAATGGTTTCCCATGTAAACAATCACATAATACACAATAAAACATTAAAAACAAAAAAAAGATGTAGACAGCCTAAATGCCCATCAACAACAAAAGTATGGTTAAACAAACTTTGGTATAATACACAATGGAATACTACAAAACACTGAAGAATAAGGATGAATCTGTGAAACACCTTACAACATGGTTAAACCTGGAGGACATTATGCTGAGTGAAATTAGTCAATTACAAAAGGACAAATATTGTATGAGACCAATGTAAAAAGTAAAAAAAAAAGTTTTCTTGATAAAAGAAACCATCTATGATGCTTATGCGAGCAGGGGCAGGGAAGATTATTCATCTGCTAGAGAGTAACACATGTTAACATAGGTGGCATGGCAGGCAATATACAACAAGAGGGAAGTTAGTACAGGAAAGATGAAGGTAGCAGGAGACGTTGTTGTTAAGTGCCATCAAGTTGGTTCCAACCCATAGAGTTTCCAAAGGAGCAGCTGGTAAGCTTGAACTCCTGACTTTGCAGTTCAAACTGACCTTACAGTCCAGTGCATTAATCCATGGCACCACACTAGGACTCAAGCTAGACACATGGAGAATAGAGGTAAATGCTGTTAAGTGTTGGTACATGGAGGAGATTGCAACTGTTTAATGGTTTGTTGAATGTAAGACTGATGACCTGCTCTGTAAACTTTCACTCAAGTCACATTAAAAAACTTTAAAAAAGAATAGTACAAGTCCACCTTTGAATCAACTGGGGCTTCTGGGAGGATACCGTCTCTGTTAAAAACAAAACAAAAAACAAACAACTGGGGCAGGGGGACACATGTGTCATCTGCATGTGATGCCTGGAACTACTACAGCCACTTTGTGACCATGAGGTGCCTAAAACAGCAACTCCTTCTATTCTATTGTCTCTTTTGGGTAGACCCTACCTTAGAGTTTCTTTCTCATGACCAAACTTAGGGTGCATTCTCAGTGCTAAGGAGCCAAGACTCAGGTATAGGGTAGGGTGGTTTAGAACAAGTCATTTCCATGATCACAAGGCATATGTTGTTGTTGTTGTTGTTAAGTGCCATTGAGTTGGTACCGACTCATAGCAACTTGACACACAGCAGAACGAAACACTGCCCGAGCCTTGGCCAACCTCATATAGTGATGGGAAAACGGGGTCACAAACAAATAAATGTTGATTCTAGCTTACATTCTAGAAAAAAATAACCTCAGAAGGATTTGAGATTAAGTTATTGTTGTTGTCAAGTGCTGTCAAGTCAGTTTCCGACCCATAGCGACCCTGTATAGGGTTTCCGAGGAGCAGCTGGTGAGCTTGAACCGCCAACTTTGAAGTTCAAATGGCTTTGCAGTCTGGCTGCACAACACCAGGAGATTAAGTAGGGAAGGCAAAATGTTAGAATTGGGGCTTTGATTAGGGGAGATTTCTTAAACAAGATACACACAAAACAAACAAACAAACAAACAATCTGTGAAGAGAAGGTCCATGGCTTTGATTATATGAACTAAGGTGGTTCTGCTTATCAGAAAACCCCTTTAATAATGGTGTGCTCTATCCTGATGGAACAATTGGTCACCAGATTGTAGGTATCAGTAACAACAACAAAATCCCTGAACAGAGAGTTTAAGATCTGTACATTCCATATTCTATGTAATTTTTATACCTCAAATTAAAGCAATTTCCTTGGGGAGAAGGAGAAATCACTTGGAACAAAAAGACAACATGCAGAACACTCATC
Source organism: Chrysochloris asiatica (assembly GCF_000296735.1). Taxonomy (NCBI): domain Eukaryota; kingdom Metazoa; phylum Chordata; class Mammalia; order Afrosoricida; family Chrysochloridae; genus Chrysochloris; species Chrysochloris asiatica. The sequence goes on along the minus strand of NW_006408858.1, from coordinate 460,085 downwards.
CATTGCTGTGGGATTGTAAAATGGTACAGCATCATAGAAAACAGTTTAATGGTGCCTCAAAAAGCTAAATAGAGGATGACTTCAGACAAGATAGAGAACTAGGCACACGCACAACATGGACCCTCTAGAGTAAAGATACGAGAGACCAAATGAAACAGACACAGATGAAAATTCTGGAATCCTGAATTCAGAGGAAAGGTTAGAGAAGTGGATTAAGTGCTTGCTGGGAGAAGCTGAGCAGGGACGACCCACGAGAGAGGGAAACTGACTGGTTGAGCAGTCAACCAGACTCTGTTCAATCATCTTGAACTTTTGTGAGCAGCTTTGGCAACAGGAGGTGGCCTGGCAGAGTAGATTCACACAGGCTATAGGGAAGGTGGGATTTCCTTCTATTTCCCCATGCTCCTCTGGTGACCAGAGGTGTGGCCAGCTCCTACCCTATCCATCCCCAGTACAAACCCTGCTCTCCAGCAGTTAAGAGCTACATGGTTAGGAACCACGGCTGTGCCACTTCGGTGCTTGGATTCAGATAGGCTCATCCAGACCTACTGAACTCATAGAGCCAACATTAGCAGACTTGGCACACAGCAGAAACCAGCATTAGTCTAGCAGAAACTCTCATAATTAGCCACCCTGCCCCAGCTGCCCTATGGTCCTAACAGACTGAGTACACTGAACATCGATAACAGGAACTCGGTCTATGTCCAGGAACATCTGCTGTCACATCCCTCCCGCACCCTTCTGATAACCTTCAGAGTTTTCTTCTCTCTAGGTACAACAGTGGCACTGGATTTTTTTTTTTTTAACCCTTTCATTGCTTTTGTTTGTTTATTCTTTCATCTCCTCTTTACATTCCCTGAATTTTATCCTTCTATCCTGATATTGAGTCCTGGTGTGGTGCTGTGGGTAATGAGCCAGGCTGCAAAGCCATTTGAACTGCAAGGTCGGCGGTTCAAGCTCATCAGCTGCTCCTCAGAAACCCTATACAGGGTGGCTATGGGTGGGGATCGACTTGACGGCACTTAACAACAACAACAACCTGATATTCTCTGCTATTCATAAGGTTTTCAGTGACTAAATATTTGGAAGTAGTTCGTCACTCTTTCTCCCTAGTCTGTCTTCATCTGGAAGCTCATCTGAAACCTGTCCACCAAGGGGGTGACCCTACTGGTATTTAAAAGACTGGTGGCATAGTTTTCAGAATCATAGCAACTCACAAGCCACCACAGTATGACAGATGAGTGGTGGCCATTTGGTTTTAAGTGGAAACTGTCACTTTAAATGTCGAGGAGATCTGTGTGCATGTATAGTAGAACCTTCCAGGGGTGGGGGTGGAGTGTCCATTTGCTCAGGCATCCCCTCTAGTCATCAGAATAGAGGTGCACAGACAGCGAGAGACCAATGAACAGATACCAAAAAAAAAAAAAGAATGTCCACACCTGTATCTCAGCGGTTCCGTCAGGCGTTTGTGGCTGTTCTGATCCTTCCCCTGCTTGGTCTCTCCCAAGATGGCAAAACCAATGATTTGTTCATTTCAAATACCTTCTTTAGACAGCATAAGAGATGACTATACACATGGACCTCACCAGATGGAATACATAGAAATCAAATTGACTACATCTGCGGAAAAAGACGATGGAAAAGCTCCATATCATCAGTCAAAACAAAGCCAGGGGCAGACTGTGGAACAGACCATCAATTACTCACATGCAAATTCAAAATGAAGCTGAAGAAAATGAAAACAAGTCCACAAGAGCCAAAATATGACCTTGAATATATCCCATCTGAATTTAGAGATCATCTGAAGAACAGATTTGATACATTAAACACTAAAGACCAAAGACCAGAAGAGTTGTAGGATGACATCAAGAACATCATACATGAAGAAAGCAAAAAGAGAAAGACCCCCAACGAGATGGATTGGCCGAGTGGCAGCATTGATGGACTCAAGCGTGGCAATAGTAGTGAGGTTGGCCCAGGATCGGGCAGTGTTTTGTTCTGCTGTGCATAGGGTCGCTATGAGCCGGTACCGACTTGATGGCACCTAACAATAACAACAATTGCCTGCCTATTCCAGCATAGTTTTGTTCTAGGTTCTGGTGTTGCAGAAAGTTCACACTCCACAACTACCCTAAAGGCTGGTGTTTGATCCCACCCAGAAGCTCCACAGGAAGAAGGCCTTGTGATCTGCTGCCATAAAAATTACAGCTAAGAAAATCCTATAGAGTGCACTTCTACTCTATACACATGGGATCGAGGCATATCTACAGAAAATACTGCCTATAGCAAGCACTGACACCACACCCCATCCAAACATCTGACACCCATCTTTTAGATTACTATCATAGCAGCTGAAAAACACGAGCCAGGCTCATCTATATTTTACTTGACACCTTATGGCATGACATGAAAATGCACCTTCCTTGCTTTCAGCGATAAATATTGGTCTCTGATGACCTCAAAGTCATTGTTTTCAGTTTCTTCTCTTTCTACACTCAGCAGAGCAAGATCACCCAGCCTTCCTTGACCCATGGAGGCTCACAAACATGAAAATATTATTTTTAACTTGCTGTATGATCTCTCTCACAGCTGGTGATGGAAAATATGATCATTAATAGAAACTGCTCGGTGGTGACTCCTTAAATTGGTATCCAGGACACGTGCCATACCTGCCATGCCTTCAATATTCATCTACATGTGCTCAGAAATGGCCCAATAGCAACAGATTTGTTGTTGTTGTTGTTGTTAAAGTTTTATTGTTTTCAAATAAGTTTGACATGATAATCTATACCTGCATTGGTTGAAAATTGGAAAAGTTGTTCAAAAGGGTTAAACACTTTTCACCTTGTTTATGCAATCTGTCTGCTGAATCCAGGAAGCTAGACTACATGATAAATGTGGCAACAGAATTGGAGAAAGACTCACTAACCTGCCACAGACAAATGACACAATTTTGTTTGCTGAAAATGAAGACAACTTGAAACACTTACTGATTAAAGTAAAAGACTACACAGTCTTCAATATGAATTATGCCTGAATGTAAAGAAAACAAAAATTCTCACAATTGGATGGATAAACAACATCAATGAAGAAGTCAAAATCAATAATTTCATTCTACCAAACAATGCCCATGGACACAGCAGTCAAGAAATCAAACTATGCATTTTGTTGCATTAGGTGAATCTGTTGCAAAAGAACTCTTTATAAGTTATATATATATATAAAAAGTAAAGATGTCATCTAAGGTACACCATGATCTTGCCTCATCTGCATGTGAGAATTGGAAAATGAAAAAGGAAAACAGAATTGACACATTTAAATGGTGGTGTTGGTAAAAAAAATACTGAATATAATTTACACTGCCAGAAAAAGGAACTAATCAACCAAAATACTCTTTAGAAGTGACAATGGTGAGACTTGCTTACTTTGGACACGTCCTTAGGAAAGACTGATTGCTAGAAAAGGACATCATGGTTGGTAGAGGGACAACAAAAATGAGGAAAACCCTCAGACATGGACTGGCACAATGATCACAGCAATGGATTCAAACATTCCAACAAATATGAGGGTGACAGAGGACCCAACAACATTATGTTCTGTTTTCCACAAGGTTGACATGAACTGAAAACACTTTTGAAACTATATAGTTGATGACAACTAGCCTGGAACCCCCGGGTGGTCAAACAGTGAATGCGCTTGGCTGCTATCTGAAAAGGTTCTTGTCCACCACAGGTGTCTCAGAAGAAAGATCTGTTGATCTACTTCCAAAAAATCAGCCACCAAAAACCCTGTGGCGCACAGTCTAATCTGATACACATAGGATCATCATGAAGCAGAATCTACTTGATGGCAAATGCTCCTATGACCTTGTATATAAATCGCTGAAGTCCCTTGGTGATCTAAGCTCAGCCACTAACCAAAAGGTTGATGGGTAGATTCCAACCAGAGGGCCCTTGGAAGAAAAGTCTGGTGATTCAGTTCTGAAAAACCAGCCACTGAAAACCCTATGGGAGACGGTAGAACCATGACACATAGCTGTTACCATATGGTGGAAGTGACCCCATGGCAACTGGAAGGAAAAAAAAAAATTAGGCAATGCTTTCTCAACGTCTTCTTATGAAAATTTACAAACTTATCAGTAAGATGAATGCATTTTTAAGGCCAGCTCCCACAAAGCCACCACTCTGATTCCATGACCTGCTTGCTTCACAGCTCACATCCAAGTGTCCCCAACACCACACACAGAATTCCAAGGGATCCCACCTGGGAGCCCCATCTGCCCTTGATGTGTGACTGCTGGTGCTGCCAAGGGTGCACCTCAGAGAAGTGTTGGGGGCTTCATGAACATGCAATGTTATGAATCAAGTGGTGTTTCCCCTCAAAAGACCTGTTGTGGCTGTAATTCCGTTAGGGAAGTTGATTTCTTTGTTATGTTAATGAGGCCACTTCAGTGCAAGGCATGCCCTAAACCTGGTCACTCATTAAGGAGCAACAGAGACACAGAAAAGGAGCTCTGGTGATGCTGTGCATTAGGTGTTGGCACTGCTACTTCAAAGGAGAAAGATGAGGCTGGCTGTTTCTGTAAAGATTTAGTCTCCGAAACCCTATATAGAGTCTCTTTGAGTCACAATGGACTCAATGGTAGTGGTTTGGTTTGATCAGAGACACAGAGAAGCCAGCACGAATGTGGGAACACAAATGCCACATGAGACTCTCCAAGGACCCTAGGAATGCAGGGACTACAGAAGCTATAAACAAGGACATTCCCCACTGGGCTGACCGAGAGCCCTCCTCTTGAGCTACACTCTGCATTCCGAACTTCAGCCTCCTGAACGGTGAGAAAGGAAATCTCTGCTCATTAAAGCCCCCACAGTAGTGTCTGTGACCCAGTAGCACTAGGAGGGGCTGATACCAGCCATCCAGTTGAGGGCCCCAAACAACTGACAGCTGGGAGGACGTTTGGTCATTGCCTCGGGAACTGGAGGCAGGAGTCTAGTTGACACCCTTCAGGAAGGAAAGGCTCCCATGGAACAGAGCTGAGATCAGAGGACTCACTCCTTGAACACAGGACACAGGGGCCAGCGGGAGGCCCCCGGAGGCCATGTTCTGGGCTCCCTTCTCTCTCCCTGCACTGCCTCACTTGTGGCAGCAGAGCAAGGAAGACATCTGCACAGCTGCTGTACCCTTTCAATCAAATCCTGCTCCTCGGTTTCACCTTCACAACACCCCTGTGAAGCTGGGCTCCATCTTTGCCTCCATCCCATGCAATCAAGATGTTCTGTTTAAACGACTGCCTTGTGCTCTATGTACAAGTACATTATGAGTACAATTAAGTGTTCTAGAATATCCATTCTTCACAATGTTTTCCATAGCTTGCCATGTTCTACACAGTCAAAAGCCTTTGCATAGTCAATAAAGCATAGTTACACATCTTTCTGGTATTCTCTGCTTTCAGCTACTGTCCATGTGATATCAGCAATATCTGTAGTTCCTTCTGAATCTCACTTGAATTTCTGGCTCTGAATCTGACTTGAATTGTACTGTTGCAACCTTGTTATTCAGAGCTGTTGAGTCAGTTCCAACTCATAGCAACCCTGTATAGGGTTTCCTGTTATTTGAACAGACAACCTTATGGTCTATGCTTTATCCCACCATGGGTTGGAGATCCTTTAATGACAAGACCTGGCTTTCATTGAGTCCTTTTGAGAAAGATATTCACACACTTCCTTATACATTTTTTGTGCCACTTGGTAGATGTCCTGTTATGAGTGCCTATGGGGAATAGATGGGGTTGCTAACCACAAGGTTGGCACCGGTTTGAAACCGGTTTGAAACCGGAGAAAGATGAGGTTGTCTGCTTCTGAGATGATTTACTGCTACAGAAACCCTATGGGGCATATTTACTCTGTCATTCAAACAATGTAGCATCAAGGAAAGCCTTTGTATGGTTGAAACTGTGATACTTCTTCATGCGTGAAGATGGAATGTTTTTTAAACCAGTAAGAGTTTAATGAAGGGAATGAATCTCTGGAGTAAAACCATTAAGGAGCTAGGCCAAAGAATGTACAAACCCTCTAAATTAAAGAGACGATCCAAAAAGCTTCTAGAGAGGAAATCAGCCTCATACAATGGGCAGGAGATGGACTTTTCATCAGATTGGAAGGTGAAAGTCAACAGAGTAACACCAATCCAACCTACAAGTCTATACCTAGCCCAACTATCAACTGATAGTGTCTTTTAAAGGCATTTCCATCTTTCAACAGTGAAAAAAAAAACTATTTGCCATGTGCTTTCTCAGGATACTAGAAGCAATGTGCTACCAAAATGAGTATATAATCCAACAAAGAGAGCATGTGTGGCCCAGTAAACAAGACTTCTAATACCAGACAAAGGCAAGAACTCCATCCCATATATACGTACGACAACAGCAGGCTCCAGGAAGGATGCTCTCTGGGAAAAAAATGAGTACCAGAACAGCTGACTGACACATTTTTGCCAAAAACTGTACTGGGAGGCACTTCAGTTGTGTGAAAGGCAGAAATTCAAATCAAAGTAAGCAATTAAAAAAAAAAAAATCCCACAATTATTTACTTCAAAAAATTCCCAACAAATTATACCAAAAAAAGAAAAAAGATGAAGGCCCAAGTTTAGCAATAAACATTTACGTAGTGAATGAGTATGGATTGGCAAAATACCCTGCTCCAGTTTTTGTAAATGAAGCTTTGCTGGAACACACCCATGTCCATGTGTTCATATTGTTGATGGCTGGCTGCTTTTGCACTATGACACCAGTTGGACAGTTATGACAGAGACAGCTCTCAGTGTTTAGTATCTGGATGCTTTGCAGAAAGTTTGTCAATCCTGAAATTAAACTTAATATTCTGGCAATTTTGGGAATAAATGCCAAGAAGTGGGTACATGTGAAGTAAAATTATCAAGCAGATGAAAAATCAGCAGTGTAAAAATATTTAGAAAAGAGAGACAACGGCCCCCCAAAATGCTTGAGTTCAACATGTTTGCATGTAGATGTGAGATGGGTTGGAGGTCAAGTAATTTTTAAGACATTTTAAGATCCATGTGGTTGCTTAAACTATGTTCATCTTACTTTTATAAAAGCTAAAAATCAACCTCAGAACCACTGGCCAGAATTTATCTAGTTGCTATGTCCACACCCTTCTGGAGGTCAGGGCCACCAGGGTCATGAGACTGGCCTGGAGCTGCCACCGGAGTCTGCAGTCCATGGTGCCCAAGAGTCGGCTGCCCACTTAACTGGCTCCATCCCCACCCCACCTCCTGGGTCAACAGTGCCCTGGAATTCCCAATCCAATGTACCATCCATTACCCCGAGCCTGGAATCTACATGTGCCCTCCTTTCCGTCTTCCCTCCTTGACTTTTACTCCACTCAGCAGGAAAGAGTCCTTCTTCAGCCCCAGCAGGTATGATCTTGAGCCCTTTCCCTCTCATTCCAATCACGGTCTACAGAGCCACCAAACTCCAGCAGCCAACTTAGCCCATCATTCAAAATGGTGCTGTCTGAAACCCGCCCCCTACAACATCAGTGTGTCATTTAGCAGAGAACAGAGGCCCAACACGAGCTAGTTTCAATCAAGCTTTTAATGAAAAGATCATAAAATAACAGTTTCTTGTCACTGTACATTAAGACTGCACGCTTCTGAAGGAGAGGTCAGTCGTTGGAGAATTGCTTTTCTATGACATGTGGTGAGCCATGTTGCAGCTCTGACCTGAATTTATTCCAACACTTCCAGGGACATGAACTCAAGTGTTTATTACAGTGACAGTGGTGGAGGCCGGTACGGGAGTGTGAGTCGGGGTGCCCTACCCTGCTTTCTGGGAAGGGCCTGGAGGATGTGACCCCTCCTCCAGCTCCAGTAAAACTGAACAGTTGGAACCCCACCCCCCTCGAGGTATTTATGGATAGGTCTGTGCCCAACCTGGGGTCCCCCCGGGGGTGGGGTGGGGGGAGAGCAGTGATAGGTGGGATACAGAGAGGCTCCCCTCAGCACCTGGCCCCATGAGGCCCCCACCAAATGGAGGGGGGGGCCTGGGAGCCTCCCTGTCCCAGGTGAGGTCTGTGGTGCAGCATCTGAGGTCAATAAATTACAGAATAAATAGCAGGTGAGGTAGGGGGGGGCTCCTGGTAAAGAAGCAAAAAGCAAAGTAGGTTGACGGAAGCTGGGGGTTCCTAGGAAGGGGTTCTGGGTAGTCTCAAGTCTCCCAGCATGTCTACCCCTCCCTTTGGAATGTCAGACTGAGGCTCTTGCTAGGTCTGCTCACCTCACATAGATTCACAGGACTTGACATACCAGCAAAGGCATGGCTGGCGGCATCCCCTGGGTCTGCCTTTCCCCTGAGAACTCGGGACAAGATGGTTGCAACCTCCTCTTCCCTGAGCCTCAGCTCTGCCCTCCCAGTGACCCAGGCCCGTCAGTGCTCATGGCCTGCAGTCCAGAGGACACAAAACGGGTGTGGGCAGGCTTGTCTAGCCCAGGATGGAAAGGGACATAGACATGCTGTGTGGTGATGGAAGTAGGCAGGTCCGACTGTTCAGGACACAGGCTGAGGTGTATGGCTATGCTGTGGTCTCATAGTCTCAGTTGTATAAAGGTCTGTCCAGTCTTGCTTCCCTTTTTGCAATCCTGGGGAACCCACAAGGGGTTCAGTCTGGCAGGAGCGTGAAATGGCAGAGCTCAGCCTGCCTCACGCCCCAAGTCTGAGAAATAAATACATTCATCACTGCACAAACATATTGATACAAAAACAACACTGTTAAGAGTGTTTGCACCGTATGAAGGGAAGGGCCAGGCCCAGCCAGCCCCTTCCACTGCCCATGGAGACTTCCCGAGATGGGGGACTGGCTGGAGTCAGCCATGCTGTATAAAGGTCCTGGCTTTTTGGCTTGAGGGGAACCCTCGCATCAGGCCACCTGAGGGCAGCAGGCAGAAGCCCAAACCCAGACTTGGGTCCTGTGGCCAGAGCCACCAGCCACCCCCTCCAGTGCCAGCTGGCCAGGATGCCTTGGTCTTGCCAGAAGGCCATGGAGGTGCTGGTCAGCACAGGTCAAGCTCTTTGGTGCCATCTGGGATGGAGATGAGGGCTTAGAAGGCTCCACTCCACAGGCCTCCCCCAGGGGGCGCCTCTCTGCCCAGGAGTTGTCCCCTGGCAACTGGGGCCTCCGGCGGCAGGTGAGGCTTCACTGGGCCTGGCCTTACAGCTGCTGAGGTCTGAAACTGTCAAAGTTTATGTAAACAATGAGATCAATATATTAGTTATCTTTTTTTTTCTGAGCCCACTGAGGTTTCCACTCGTATTCAAAATGTGCTTTGGTTTAAAAAATAGGTTTTGTGAATTTGGGTATGAGCTTTTTCTTTTCTTCTTTGTTTTAATCCTCTTTCCTACATGATATCTGCTACTTTCTCCTGTTTTCTCCGAAACATTTAGGAATGAAGTGACTAAAGTAGAGAACTTTGCAAGCCACCGACTTTGGCCTCCACCGGCTGGATTTCCTCATTAGGCTCCCACACGTCTCCACACACACATTCACAGGCACACACTTGAAACACTTGTCAAAAGAAAATGACAAAAGAATGAAGTGTTGCGATCTGCCCGCCCCACCCCACCAACCCTTGAAATCTTAAATATGAAACTAGTGTTCTGCTTTCTCATCAAAATACAGAAAGAGGCTCGGCACAATACCAAAGGTGGGTACAATACTAGGTCGCACAGACGTCGTAAAGTTGAAGGGGGATCTGCTCCCCATCCCTGAAGTTCTGCAAATGAGTCACCTACCCTTACCAATTGCCTGGCAATGGGCAGGCCTACGTACAATCCTCGCTCTTGCGTGTACAGACTTTGTGTCGTGTAGCTTAAGTGCTGACAGTGGGGCAGGATAGGCAGGGTCTCCCCGAGCCAGATCCTTACCCACCCATGCTGGAACCTGAGACCCAGGGTCCCGAGTATCATGCAGAGGGGACAGAAGCCTCTGCCTGCTTGCCTCGCCACTGAGGTCCCTGTTTCAGCTGGAGGCTCTCTAGAAGGGTGGAGGGGGGTGGTGGAGGGGTAACTCCAGAGTTTTTTGGTCTAAACTTAAAAACACCCCAGTATATATCCACTGCCTTTGAGTTGGTTCCACCTCACGGTGATTCTACAGCACAGAGTAGAACTGCCCCTGAGGGTTTACAAGGCTGTGAATCTTTACAGAAGCAGACTGCCACATCTTTCTCCCTCAGAACGGCTGCTGGGTTCTAACCACTGACACTTTTGGTTGGGGGTCCAACACTTAACCACCAGGGCTCCTTGAACTTAAAAGAGGGGGGAAAAAAAATACAAGAATTGCAAAAAGGAAAACAAAGGCGATAATGCCGGCTAGCTGGCTGCCTGCATCTCCAGCAGCCAAGAGATGACCACTGGGCCTGTGTGGGCATCCAGCTCAGGGAAGGAAGTGGCTGTGAGAAAGCCCCAGGGTAGCTGAGGAGTAAGGGAGTCTCCCCTGCCCCCACTCTGCCTAGAGCTGAGTGAATGGTGGGCAGATTCCTGTCCCTGCCCTGCTGGAACCCACAGGTCTTTCCCCATCCTTGAGTAGACACATCACTTTGGTCACAGTTCCCATCTGCTCAAGCACCTGGGGGCCATCTACTCTTGAAAGCGATGTGCTTGACCCCACCCTGCATGTGTGGAGTGGCACAATACCACTCAGAAGAGGTGACCATGGCTTGAAGCACCTGGAGGAACGTGTATACTTGGAGAGCCTGCCACTGCCGAAGTATCCATCCAGAGACCACTGAGCTTTGGTCCCTCACTCAAGCAGATCCCAGGCCTTCCCAGTTGGAGGCCAGATGGCCCCTGAGATGACTAACAGGAGGAACACAAGTGTCCCAGCCTCTACCACCAGTCACCAATACATTGTTCAAGTGGATTCAAGAGGTAGCAAACAGCCAGAAGTCTCTCCCACCTTGTTCAGTGAGGGAAGGAAAGTGAAACATCTGTCCACACTCATTGGGCATACACACGCACGCACACACGCAGAGAAAATTAAAAAACAAAAACAAGAGTACCAAGGACTCGGTACCAAGTCCAGCCTACCCATGCCCACCCCCCTTAACCCCAGACCTTCCAGTTCAAACACTCACATAAACGTTACACTGGTTTTCCTCTTAATAAAAAACAAGTACCTCTAAACAAAGAATATTCCTTGGAAACTATAAGAAAAGCGTTTTCTCCCAAGGTGGCTGAGGCAAGGCCAGGGGAGCCCGGGAAAGCCTTTGGGCAAAAAGGGCTTCTATCTAGGGCCTGCAAAAGGGGGTGTCTCCTGGGTCTGTGCCACCACAGAGGGTGGGAACAGAGGGGGGCGGTTGCCCCTATTACATTCCAGCTGCACACCCAGGCTCAGTTGGTCCTGGGGGTGGGGGTTAGGGGTGGGGCCAAGAGACAGGGAAGGGACCCTGGGAGAAAAATGGTTTGTTTTGGTTTAAAAACAAAACAAAAATCAAAATGTAAAAATGGAAAGGAATAGCTCAGTAGGAACAACAGCAACCCAGCCCCAGAGGGCTCTTTAGGTGTAGAGGTAGGCAGGGTCACCCTGGGGCCAGTGGGCAGGGCACGCCCCCCTCAAGGGCATTGACTCCCTGGACCAGGGTCCCAGCCCCGACACCACCCAGCCACAGGCACCCTCTCCACGCACAGCCCTCTGCTGAACTTGACGAGGGAGGAGCAGCCAGGCCGTGGTGCGACCAGGGGGATGGGAGGCGAGGTAGACTGACTCGCTGGGCATGGTGCCATCAGCAGCGTCCCTTCTTCTTTGCTTCCCTTGGTATAGACTGTCCATTAAAGCTCTTGGGGGGTGGGGAGGGCGGGGGCTGTGCCAGGAGCCCTGCCGGACACCCACCCACCTTGCCTTCTGCTTGCTTTCCGGCAGCTGGTCTTCGGGGGACACCCGCGCCGGCTGGGGGCGGGTGGTCTTTGGCTTCTAGGAGGGGGAGGTGTGCATCCGTAGGTGGCTGATGAGGTTGCGCTGCTGGGTGAACTTGCCCCCGCACAGCTGGCACTCATAAGGCTTCTCACCTGAGTGCACACGCATGTGCTCTGTGAGGCGGTACTGGCGGGTAAAACGCATACCACACTCATCACAGGCAAAGGGCTTCAGACCCAAGTGACTGCGCATGTGGCGGGTCATGGTGCCACGCTGTGTGAACATCTTGCCACAGATGTTGCAGGGGAAAGGTCGCGTCAGCCAGTGTGTCTTCTCGTGCTGCCGAAGTGTGGCCGGGTCCTTGTAGGTCTTCTCGCACACTGAGCACTTGAAGGGCCTTGGCTCAGCGGCATAGGCAGAGCTGGGCGCTGACAGGTCCTCGGCCTCTTCCTCAGCTCCCCCACTGCCTGTCTCATAAGCCCCCTCCTCTTTGATGAACAGCTCTTCCTCCGTATGTGTCTCCACGTGGGCATTGAGCTGCTCGGAGCTGGGGAAGCCCTTGGCGCAGGGGATGCACACGTACAGGTTATCCCCATAGGACACTGTCTCGTAGCCCTCAGGCCGGTATAGGTAGTGAGCACCAGCAGGTCCACTGCCTGCCTCACTGCCGCTCTGCCCGCTGTCCTCGCTCCCGTCCTTGCCATTCTCCTCCTCCTCCTTACAGGGGTATGGGGGCTCTCCAAAAGGCCCACTGGGGCCACTCCCACCACCTAGGACACCGTTGGGCACCCTGTTCCCGAGACCCTCGCCCTCCTCACCCTTGGGCACCACCTCCTTCCGCTCCAGGGGGGCACAGGGCTCCTTCTTGCTCCAATCCTTTTTACGAGCTGAATGTCGCAGGCTCTTCCGGGGCTGCCCACTGGACCCCTCCAGCCGGTTCAAGGGGGTGTCCTCAGCTCCCTCCAGATCCATGGGCTCTTCAGGGGCACCCCCCAGCTCGGCATAAGAGGCACTGTTGGCAACAGGAGGGACAGGGGCGGAAGGGGGCGAGCCATGCTGACTGTCACTCAGTTGGGATAGGTCGTCGGAAGTGAGGTGGGGTCCAGGTGTGGTAGGGGGTAGAGGGGGGCTCTTCTTAGACAGGTCCAGGCCTAGCTCTTGCTCACAGGCCCCACTGCTCCCATTGGTGTTGCCGCTGCAGCCGCTCAGACCAGCTTCTCCACCGACAGGACACAATGGCCGGCTCAGGCTGTGTGCCCCATCCTGGTTGGAGGTGCTGAGGAAGGGCTCGTCATCTGAGCCTTTGGCCTGGGGGAGCTCCTGGGCAGGATGGGCTCCCTTGCACCCATCCCCATGGCCTGGGTAACGGGCCTGGATGACGGAGGTGGTGGATAGGCGCTGGCTGCGGGGGGGCCGCCCCATGCCAGCAGTCCCTACCCGTGCAGAGCCAAAGGGCTTGCCCGCCCGCTTGAGGCGGCGGCGGCAGAGGGCTGCTAACTCAGGCAGCTGGAGGTAGCTGGCGGCGGTGAGGAGGGTGCTGAAGTTGGGCTCGGATGGCTGGTCACTGGGCAGCAGCTTGCCTGTGTAGATGAAATCCAGGATCTGCTGGAACACTGTGGAGCTGACCATGTCTGTGTCCAGGCTGATGAGGTTGTCATGCAGCACCAGTGACTTGAAGTAGATGCTGCTGGCGGCCAGCACGTTCTTGTGGGCCCGGAAGATGGAGTTCTCGACCATGATGATGACGTCACACAGGAAACCCTTGGTCCTCTGCTGGTTCAGCTGCAGCAGGAGTTGCTTCGAGTGGCTGGGCAGCTCCATGTCAGGCCCCATGTCCCCGCACCCTCCCCACACGCACCACCTGTGGGCAGAGAAGAGGCAGGCATGGGTTAATCTAGCAGAATGCCAGTGGCTGAAAGACAGGTAGGGCCCTCTGTACTGACCTGACCTCAACTCTCTGCATATGGGGAAAAACTACCACAGCCCCCTGACAAAGCGCCAGTCCACCTGCTCGTGAACAGATGACGCAGTGAGCAGGGAAGGTCGAACAGGCGCCAAAATGGGAGCCCAGGTCCCTCCTCCTGCTGGGTAGGCCTGGGTGCTACTCTCAGCCGCCCAGTGCCTCCAGGTGCTGGGAGGTGGGAAGGCTGGTCTGGCCAAGGCTCTGGCACCACCTGGGGCCTGGGAAACTCAGCCCAGACATGCTGGCACAAACACTAATTGCTGTCATTAAGTAATAAACACACAAGCACCCCTCCACAGGACATCTGTGAGGCCAGTGCAGCATTGAGTGTGTGTGTGTATGGGGGGGGGGGGTGCTTTCCACCACCACCACCCATGCAGCCTGGGTGAATGGGCAGCCTTTCACCATGGACAGGGCGCCCAAGAGCAGTTTAGCTAGGGTAGGGAAACAGGAAGGACACAGGATACCAGGGGTGGGTGGCGGTGGTGGTGTGGAAGAACATCCTCCCACCCTCTAATGAAGAGGTGCTCAAAGCCCTCCTCAAGCCCTGAGTCAGCTCAAAGCTGAGGGAGCAGCACTCCGATCTCCACCCCTGGGCCTCCATGAGGCACAGCCCAATGAGCTTCCACAGGCTGAGGCTGGCAGAGGAGGCAACGTTCCAGGTGGTTCTCTGACTCACAGATGCCTAGCAACTGAGCATCGAGGGCAGGCCGTACCTTCCATGTCAAGGCCACCGGTTCATTCACTCGGGGTCCCATCCTGGGTCTCTGAGACTTACCCTGAGCGCCCAGCCCTGCCTAGGACACACCTTCTCCCTTGCCCAACACCTTGCCCTGTTCTTGGGCACAGCAGGAAGCCAAACAGTCCAGGTGTGATTGTGGGCACATACGGGTTCCCGTGAGCTAGCACTGTCAGACCAGCAGAAGGCAGCAACACCTGCCCCCAGGAGAGCCCCTCAGTCATCTAATCAAGTCACTCAGGACTGCCCAGTGGGGCAAAGGAGACAGACTCAGGCTTCCTCTATTGCCAACTGGCCCACCCCGTTAGGTAGAGACAAAGATTCTGGGGTGCAGATCCCACATGTCCCACACATTGTCTTAGGTCTGGGGGTGGATACACAAAGGAGCAGGGGCCAGGGTTGCCAGTGAAGATCTGCTAGCTGAGCAGGGCTGCCCGTCCTCCCCATTCCCTGCCACTCCCCCGATCCCCACCCCAAGCGTACCGGAGTGCCAGGGGCCCAGAAACCATGTGCGCAGCAGCCAGCGGGGGTGGCCTCCTTGCAGGCTTGGTCTCCCTGGGGGAGCATCAATGCCTGGTCACCTGAGGAGAAGGAGGGCACAGTTACCCATATGGCTATCACCTTCAGGATCCGGTGGGCAGGCATAGTGACCACAGTGACCTGGGCTAGGTGAAGTCCTACTGAGAGAGGGTGATCGGGTACCTTAGGGGCCCCTAGGCCTGAGGAGCTAGTGGCAGGTGTGGTGACAGGAAACCTAGGCCCAGCCCTCCCTGGCCAGCTGGCCACACCTATATAACAAAAGGTCTGAAGTGGAGACACTTGTGCACAGGGTTATTTATAAGAACCAGTCTCAACTGCCTCTGGTCCCCAGCTACCCCCTCCGCCTTTGCCAGAGTTGAGGGACGCCCCCACACAAACACAAAATTTTCCCCTTCTAAAGGCACACCCAGCCTAGCCCAGTGGGATCACGTGGCCTTCCTATCAGCAGAGTCCGTAGCTCCAACCAACAAGGCCACTGGCAACTGCTGCCAGAGGTGGCCCCCTTGCCTTCCAGAACTTTAGCTGAGATTCTGGCTCCTTTTAGATCACACAGGCCACACCAGGCAGGGTTCCCTGGATTGGGTGGGGGTGGCGCTGGCCTGGAGCCCATCCCTGCTGGCCCTTCCCCCAGGCCACTCCTAGGGCCAGGGAGGTTCAAGTTGGTCCCTCAGGAATGTGACCAGACACCCGGTGCTGCCCGGCCTCAGTCGAGTCTGCAAGCTTCATGTACCAGTGGTTGGGGTGGCCCAAGTGAGGGGCAGCCAAGGGCCTACCAACAACCAGGAGGCTACAGAGCCAGACCTGTCAGTCCAGTGCCTAAGCGTCCATGTTTCATGGGTCTGGGGATGGGCCCATCACTCAGGAGGGATTAAGTCTGTTCACAGAGCCCAGGGCCCCCACCCCCAAGTGAGGTTAATCAAAAGGACAGAAGAGTTTGCAGCCAAGCAATGGGTACAGCCAGCCTGGGAAGAAGGGCAGGGGCCACTGTCGAACAGGAGAAAGTAGTTTAGGGATGCCCCGGCAACAGCATTAAGCTCACCTGCCCCCAGCTCCCCACAGGTGTAACTTTGCCCAAACATCTCAAGCTCAGGCTGGGGTGATCCTTCCCAAACCTGCCCAGATCTCCCAGCAGGAATGGACAGAGGTAGGACCTATGGTGGGGTCCCAGGTTGAGGCAGACACAGGAGTCTCCTCTCAGCTCAGGTGTCAGGGTTTGAAGAACTGCCTTACGAGAGTTTACAGCAACTAGTGGGACCACCCTGCCTGCCATCCACTCCCAGGTTGGGTTCACCCTGCCCTACTTGAGACTCCAGAACCCTAAGAAGGTCTTCTCTTCTCTGCTGGTTGGGGGGCTGTGGGCACCTGCCTGCAGAGGCCACACCTTGGCTCAGGAAGCTGACAGCTCAATATCCTATCAGGTACACATGCTGGTGCCCAGCCCTGGAAGGAGTCATCTGCTAGCTAAAATGAGTATGCTGCCTGGCACTGGTTCCTGGCATCCAGCAGCTTCTGGCAACAGGCTTAGACCAGGTGCCTATCAGCACCAAGGATCACAAGCCACCAGCAGGCTGGCTCTGCAATGCCCAGGATGTGGAGCAGTGGGACAGCTGCTCTGGGGCGAGGTGGGGTAGGATGGGGTGGGGAAGTATGGTGGCGGCAGCAGCAGGAATACAAGTGCACAGCCATAAGAAGGATGGAAGAAAAAAAACAGAAAAATGGATTCCCAAGATTCTCAAGTCCTAAGCCACCTTGTCAACTTGGTCAATAAAACATCCTGCCACCCAGCACAAGGGCTGCTAAAACCACAAAGCGGGCAGGTCTTAGTAAGTTCTCCTTTCCTTTTCTCTCAGTCCCTGTCCCACCCTACTTTCCAGCCACAGGGCGCGCACAAGCACACGCACACGCACACGCACACGCACACACACACACACACACACACACTTCTCTCTGGGGTCTCCATACAGACCCACCCTCCACCCAACCCAGAGTGTCCACCAGGTAAGTTTCTTCAGGAGAAAGAAGTACGTTGGGGCAGGCATACCCAACCACAATTCTGACTCATAGTGACCCTAAAGAACTGAGTAGAAATGCCTCAAAACTGTCAATCTGTACAGGAGCAGACGTCCTCATTTTTCTTTTGAGGAACAGCTGGTGGTGGTGGTGGGGGTTCAAACCACTGATCTTGTGGTTGGCAAGGGGGTGGTAAAAATACAGGAAATTATAGAGCAATCTCATTCCAGTGATGAGTCGAGTGTATAATCAGCGTGAAGTACTTTTACAGCCCTAAAAACAATAGTTGAATTTGTGCATTAATCTCAAGAATCTGTCTAGTGAGGGACACTTTGAACAGAGAACATACTGCTGGACTGCGTCCTGACAAGTCCTAAAACACAGTGGGGAAACTCACAAGGAGGATGAGGTGAGGACAGATGATGTGGAAAGGCCATGTGGAAATGTTCTGAGTATCCTGATTAACATCACCACCACTCACTATTGTCGCTTTGATTCTGACCCACAGCGACCTGACATTGCTGTTGTGTCATCAGTCCCTACAGGACAGAACAAAACTGCCATACCTGTGTAGGGTTTCCGAGGCTGTAAATGTTAATGGAAACAGATAGCTGGTGGGGTTAAACCATTGACCTTGCAGTTAGCAGCCCAACACTGACCCCAATGTCCCACGGTGGAGAGTCAGAATTAGAATGCAGAAGTCAATGTGCTTTAGTCCACCCAGGTATGCCAATCAGCCTCAGTTTTGCAACCTAGAAGCAGCCCACGGAGGCAGAGGCATCTGGTGAAAGCAAGTCCCTGTTGCTCCCTGCCTGGGGCACTCTCTGTGTGCCCTTGACCTGTGTTCCCCAAACTTGCACAGATGGCATTGAGGATTTGCAGCATGGCTGGACCAGGGTCAACACCTCAAGGCCTAGCTTCTGAGATCCACAAAGGAGAACGTTTGGAGTTAGCACCTCTCAGAGGCTGAGAGAACCGCTATCCAGTAGAAGCAACCCTCATAGAGAGCACCAAGAATGACTCCAAGGCCCCAATTGTGACAACAGTACCCCAACTCGGCCTGGACTTCCCAAGAGGCCAGGCATTCAGAATGTGCCCCACAAGTGCAGGCGACCCCACCACCTCCATGAGCACCACTAGAGGGTGTGGTCCTGGCCCTCATGAGCCTGCCTCTCAAGAACACTGCCACTTCCACAGTGCGGAGCTGGGGGGAGGGGCCAGGAACGAGGCAGGAACCTGAGATCAGAGCAGGCAACTGTCCAGTTCCTGAGTGACTGAGAAGGACAGTGCTTAGGGAAGAGGCAAGCCCCCTTGCCTCTCTTGAGGCCTCCTCTCCACCCAATGGGCGGTCTGATCTTCCTAGGAGAGAGCTGCCCTGCCCTGCCCTGTCCTGCTCTGCCCCACCCCAGCAGATTCCTCCTTTCCCCTTCACCATCTCCTGGCCAAGGAATTCCAGCTACAAGGAACAGACTGAATCAATACTCCCAGCTGGTGCCAGACCGCCTGCCCAATGCTCAAGTGCCAGGTGGGAGGGAGGGCCAGGCCAGGCAGAAAAGCAGTGCAGGGCTGGGGGCTGGCATCTGGCAGCTCCACACCCAGGGGTTTAAGGTATGTCTAACTGGGTCCTGAGAGCCTGACCACCTGACCACTATGATCGTCACTACTCAGGTGCAGCCCAAGCAGTCCCTCCCCCAGGCCTCAGAGATGGGTGGGTAGGCTATAGGGGAGGATACCCTGGCAGAGGTTAAGTACAAGAGTCAGTGAGTCCCAAGTCTGACACACTGGACCCATGAGAGTCCTTCCCTTCCTTTAACCTGCTTCAACAAGGACCCCTCAACGAAATTCCTCCCACCTCAACCCCACTCCTGATACTCCACCAAAGGCCCTACCGGCCCTCCACCTCAGCTCTGAACCCTGCCACGCACAAGGCTGCCTCTGTGGGGGAGGACTCTGAACATGTACTGGTCTAACTGAACCCTCTCACTAGTGAGGGGATACCAACATCTCTACTTTCAGATGTCACTTTGAGGACTGCAGTGCACCTAACCCAAGCCTTAGGATTTTCAGTAGCCTCATATGCATGCAAAAAGCTGGACAATGAATAAGACTGGAGTAGAATGTATGCTTTTGGATGACGGTGTTGGCCAAGAATACAGAATATACCATCGACTGCCACAAGAATGAGCAAATCTGTGTTTGAAGAAGTACAGTTGGAATGCTGTTTAGAGGTGAGGATGACAAGACTTCATCTCACCTACTTTACATATGTCATCAGGAGAGACCAGCCTCTCAAGAAGGGCATCACGCTGGTAAAGTGGAGGGTTAGTGAAAAAGAAAATCCTCAATAAGGTACACTGACACTAGGGCTGCAATGACAGGCTCAAACACAGCAACGATTGTGAGGCTGGTGCAGGACTGGGGTTTTGTTCTGCTGTACAGAGGGTCACTATGGGCCAGAACCTATTTGATGGTACCTAACAACTACTGCTATTTTCAGATTAGAAAACTAAGGGTGTCTTGGGGGTTGAGCGACCTGCCTGTGGTCATAGCAGGCAGTAGGTGGCAGAGAGAAAAGTCAGACTTTGGGGATGAACATCCCCTGGACCCCCCCCACCTCCAACCCAGCCCACCTGCTCACAGGGGAGGCCTGAACCCCAATAACCCAGTTAGCAAGAAGCCATGAGGCAGGGGCGTGCCTGAGCTGACTGCTGCCAGGGAACACCCATGCTCTCCGTCACCTCTCTGCCCTGTCTCTCCAACCATGGCTGCTGGTGGGTGGGGACCCAATCTCTGGGCAAGCGAAGCTATGTAATCCAGCCCCAGACCTGGACCCCGGCCAGCGGTTTCTGGCTCTCTTCCCAGTCAGCCTCCTGGAAAGCAGCAGACGTGGATGCCAGGCACCCATCCAGCCCTCTGCCCACAAGGCTTCTATGAAACCACAACTCAGCTTCATTCAGTGAGGGAGATGTGGTACCCAGGAGCCCAGGCCAGCCCTACAACCCACCTGCTCAGTCACTATGAGACAGTATGGACATGGCGTCACCCTAGTCCAGCATGTCTGACAGGGAAGGAGGCTCATGGCTGCCCTCAAGCTCAGCATCTCCTCTGTTCCTGTACACTGAGCAGGGATCCCTCTGATCCTCTGACCCAGTAAATCCTATCAACAAGCTGTTGACAGCTTTTTCTACCTGTGCCACAGTGAAGACAAATCTAGAAAACATGGCTGTGCCCCAGTCACTGGCCCTGCTCTACAGCCCTTCGACACTCCCATCACCCTGATTTTGTGTTAATAGAATATGGCTAGGACAAGACTGGGAAATGGTGGACTCTACAAAAGGCCCAGGTCTGGCAGCAAGTGTCTGAAGAGTTCTGCAGGTGAGGTCGGCTCAAGGAAGAGAACTGATGAAGACAAAAACTCTGCTTGCCTCCAAACTTAACTCCTGCCCCCATCATGATGGCCACATGAGGGGCATACACCCCAAATACAAAATCATTCCCACTCAGAATGACCCTGTATAGGGTTTCTGAGGGTTGCTATGGGTTGGAATTGACTTGACAGCACTTAACATTCTTCTTGAGAGCAGATGCCTCCTCTTTCTCAATGAGCAGCTGGTAGGAATAGGGAAATGAGGTGGGGAGGGGGAGTCAAGGAAGGTGGGCAGGCAGGCTTGCAAAGCAGTTGCCAAACAGACTAGCAGAGCGGGGGAAATATGCCATCCCTACCTAACTCATAGTCACTGAGGCAACTCCAGGTTTGCAGAGTTGATCTTGCTCCATGGGGCGGTTTTCATGGCTCTGACCTTTCAGAAGCAGATCACCAGACCTGGCTTCTGAGAGCCTCTGGGAGGGTTCAAACTGTCAACTTTTCAACTAGTAGCTGAGCACTTAACCACTTGGTCCACCCACGGACACCATTCTGTCATCCCTAAACCAAAACCAAACTGGAGACTGAGCAGTGTTCCAGTATGCTATATTCTAAAAGGTCCCACAGCCCCAACATCTGCATTAGTCCCACTCCTGACCTAAGAAGTCTAACCTCTGGTAACAGGAATGCATATTGCAGTCTGAAAAGTCATGGGATAGGTTAGGCACATTCTAATTCCTGAAGGAGTTCCTGAGTAGCACAACAGGTTTACGCTATCTGCCGCTCACTAAAAGGCAGGAGTCCACCCAGAGGCACCTCTGAAGAAAGATCTGATCTATTTCTGGGGAAAAAAAATCAGCCAATGAAATCTCTATGGAATGCAGTTATACTCTGCTCACAAGTTGGAGTCAATGCCACAGCAACCGGTTTCAACTAGTAAGTACAACCCTGAAATAGGCAATGCTAGATGCGGTGATTCCTCACTGATGGGGATGTCGGTGAGGAGACCACCACCAAATAGGAGCTTCATTTCTCACAGTACAAGCCTAGAAGCTGACTGGTTCAAATGACTGACCTGGAACCTGAAATGGCAAGTAGAGCCTTGGGGGCTGTAGGAGCAGGTGTCTGAGACAAGGGACGTGACAGGAAGTAAGGTGTGGGCTGCAGGATCACAGCAGCTCTATGAAAGAGCTCAGAGCAAGGGTACAGCAAGTCAAGAGGTCAGTCACACACAAACCTGGGAAGGCAACAGGGGACCCTTAGCCATCCCACTAGAAGGGACTGGCATGACCATCTAAGCCACCTCTGGGTCACCCCTCAGAGAAGAAACTGAGCCCCAAAGGATGGTGCCTGTCAGAATTGATCCTCATCTTTGTTCCATGGAGCACCGGAGCACCTGGTGGGTTCAAACTGCCTTGTAGTTAACAGCCCAGTGCCTGACCCACAGCATCACCAGAGTTCCTTGCATTAGAGAAGGAACAATGAAGGTATTGTTTGTTGTTAAGTGCCATCATGTCAGTTCCGACTCATAGTGTCAATGAAAATGGAGGCACCACATACCAGGGAAAGAAGCGAAAGTAGTGCTCCAAGGGGAATTTATAGTTGTAAGCACACCTATCAACAGCAACCTAGTAAACATTGTTAAGTGCTGTTGAGTCAGTTCCGACTCACACTGACCCTGTATAGGCTTTCCAAGGAGCAGCTGGTGGATTTGAACTGCCAACACTGTGGTTCACAGTCCAGTGCTGATCTTATAGTATCACACCAGAAGTCCTAAAACCAACCTGTTGTTGTTAAGTGCCATCAAGTTGGTTCCAACTCATAGTGACCCTGTATAGGGTTTCCAAGGAGTAGCTGGTGGGTTTGAACCGCCACCTTCTGGTTTAAATTGACCTTGAGGTCCACTGCTTATCCTGTTGTTGTTGTTGTTGTTACGTGCCATCGAGTGGGTGACCTTATGCACAGCAGAACAAAACACTGCCTGATCTTGGGCCAACCTCACTACTGTTGCCACACTTGAGTCCATCGATGCTGCCAGTTGACCAATCCATCTTGTTGGGGGACTTCCTCTTTTCCTCTGACCCTCCAACTTACCAAACATGATATGCTTTTCCAGCGACTGGTCCCTCTTGACAGTATGTCCAAAGTATGAGAGACGAAGTTTGGCCATCTTGGCCTCTAAGGAGCACTTTGACTGCTCATCCTGTTGTTGTTGTTAAGTGCTGTTGAGTCGGTTCCGACCCTGAACAGGGTTTCCGAGGTTGTAAATCTTATCTTTACGGGAGCAGAACGCCTCATCTTTCTCCTGTGGAATAGCTGGTAGTTTCAAACTGCTGACCTTTCGATTCGCAGCCCGATTCGTAACCACTATGCTACTAGACTGCTTATCCTACAAGGCCAAAAAGGCAAGTAACCAGCTGCCGAGTAGTCAATTATGACTCATGCAACCTCATGTGTATTAGAGTAGAACTGTGCTCCATAGGATTTTCAATGTCTGGGATCCTTTACAAGAGGATTGCCAGGTTTTTCTTCTGAGGCACTTCAGGGTGGTTCAAACTCCCAATTCCTGGTTAGTAGCTAAGTGCCTAACTGTGCCACCTAGGAACTCCTTAAGCAAAGTAGAAGTTCTAACAAATAAAAAAATCTTCTATTATCATTACTTCATGAAAGAAAACATGTTAACAACCAAAAACTAGTAAGAGTCATCTCTCAATGTAGAAGTCCTTTGAAAGGGCAGGTGACAACCTTTCAGCAATGCTTTGGCCATTGGCTGCTAGAAACAGGGTCACTATGAGTCAGAACCAACTTGATAGCAGTGGATTTGGTTGGCGGAAATTTTGAGGCGACATGATGTTCCAGAACTACTGCCCTGCCCTGTGACGCGACAAGGACCCACCTGGATATGACAGGGCTTTGATGGAATGCTAACAGGGGATCAGAAAACCACAAAACAAACTGTATGCCAGACAGTGATGACAGGGTTTTAATTTGCCAGACATACTCCAAGGACTGGGGGAGGCGAGGGGAGAGATGTGGAGCTTAAAGGTTTCCTTTTGGAGTGAGGAAAACGTTTTGGAACTAGACAAAGCTGGTGGTTACACAACATGGTGAATGTACTTAAATGCTGGAGAGCTCTTCACTTTGAAGTGAAGCGAGATGGACATTGTGGTAGGATTCTGTTCATAGGAGTTCAGGTGCAGGCAACACTGATCCCTAATGATTGTGGAGGGCAGGGGCAGCTGTTCTTGCTTTGGATGCTGGGTTCTCAGTAGGTTCACCTGAGATTCATTCAGGGCACTTTTGTTTAAGCTCTATTTCAGTACCACACAGAAACCATCAGGAGGGAAGGAGATCTAACTAGGTCCTAAAATTAGCAAGTCCAGGCAGGAACTTCTCATGAGCCCCTCAAAAACGGTAATCAGAACCGTATGAGAAATGGTACGCTGGCACAACGGATGGGAAGAGGTGACAATCAGCAAAGCAAGGCTGCCCAGTTTGAGAAGAGGAGTACTCTATGGAGGAGGGGTTTTTCACCTGCCAAGAGGCACCCTGAAAAGGCCCCTGCACCTTAAGGATCTAAGTCACATGGGGAAATGACTGAGAAGAGTGAGGAGATCCACGTGCCAATTCAGGTGAGTGGGGACTTCTTCAGGGAGGTGCCTTGGCAAGCCTGCAAGGGTGAAAAGGGAACAAGGGTGTCTGATACGTGTGCATGCACATGAGCACTACACTCTTGGGTGTTAACTATCTTTGCATATAACCCAGTGGTCATCCCTTGGTCAGTGAGGCAAGCCCCCAGTGACAGGGTGGCCTGGCACCTGTCTAGGAAAGCAGGGTTGAGAGATGCTGAGTACAGCTTTCTGGACATCTCCTTTCCATATCACAGGAGGTCACCCAGAAAATATTTCTTGTTAGATGCTATCAAGTCAGTTCTGACTCATAGTAACCCTATGCACAACAAAACAAAACACTGCCCGTCCTGAGCCAACCTCACCATCATCACACTTGAATCCACTGTTGCTGCCATTGTGCCAATCCATCTTGTTGGAGGGAGTCTTTCTCTTTTTCACCGATGCTCCACTTTACCAAGCATAATGTCCTTCTCCTGGGACTGGCCCCTTCTGATAATTTGTCTGAAGTATGAGAGAGAGAGTCTCTTCATCCTGTCTTTTAAGGAGCATTTTGGCTGTACTTTTTCCAAGACAGAATTGTCTGTTCTTCTGGCAGTCCATGGTACTTTTAATATTCTTCTCCAATACTATAATTCAATGCATCAATTACTCATTGTCCAACTTTCACATGCAATTGTTGTTAAGTGCCGCCGAGTCGTTTCCGACCCATAGCGACCCTGTGTAGGGTTTCCAAGGAGCAACTGGTGAGCTTGAACTGCCAACTCTGCAGTTTAAACTGACTGTGCAATCTGGCACATTAACCCACAGCGCCACACCAGGACTCCTTCACATGCAATGAGGCTACTGAAATACTATGGGTCAGAAGCACCTTAGTTCTCAAACTGACATCTAAACTCTTGAACACTTTACCGTGGTCTTGTGTAGCAGATTTGCCTAATGTAGAAAACATTACTGTCCTAATAAACTCAGGATGGGCCAGTTTCCCAGGACAGAGGGCAGAGTTAATGCTAAACCCCAAAACCCAACCCACTGCTGTCAAGCTGATTTAGATTCACAATGACCTTATAGGAAAAGTCAACAGGATTTCAGAGGCTGCCAATCTTTACAGAAGCAGACTGCCACATCTCTCTCAGAGAGCCTGGTGGGTTGTTCAAGTTGCTGACCTGGTGATTAATAGCCCAACACTTAACCCACTGCAACACCAGGACATCAGACATTAGGGCAATAAAAAATTACCTGGTTGCCTTTTATCTTTGTTGTTGTTGTTGTTGTTGTTATGTGCCATGGAGTTGGTTCTGACTCATAGCGACCCTGTACAGGGTTTCCGGGGCTGTAAATCTTACAGAAGCAGAAAGCCTCATCTTTCTCCCACGGAACAGCTGGTAGTTTTGAACTGCTGACCAGAAGTATATCTGCTCCTAAGCAGAGATTTTCCAGAGCTCCCGAGTTAAAACTATTCCAAGTGAAAATACCAAGATCCCCTCTTCCAGGTCCTCAGATCAGGCCCTTGCCGACTCCTGGCCCCTGTGGTCCTGAGTTCAATCATCCTGAGTTACAGTTCTCCAGCATGGCTATCAACTAATTGTCCTACTGAAATGATTTCAGTGAACTCCCAGTGCTGGGATAAAGCCCACTCTGTGCCCGGTGGACTTGACTGCCACAGCACCTAGCTGCTGGAACTGCAACCCCATCCCCGACTGCTCCCCTCCCTCTACACACGGTTGCCTAGTCGAACTGCCTCCTCCCCAACCCTCAACACACACACACACCCTGCTGCCCAGGCTACCAAGGTTAGGGAGACCCTGCTCCCAACCAGCCAGCACACACTGGGCATGCAGGAGACACTCAGTAAATGTTTGCCAGGTAAGGAAATGACCGTCTGGAAGAATAAATGCCTCAGACTAGAGTGTGAAATCTACACTGAAGACGGTAAAGTAGTACAGGGAGGAAGGGGGAGGGTGAGTAGGGGGAAGAGAAAGGCTGCCCAGCATGCTTTGTCATCCTCTCCAAAACAAACCTTCTGCCATCAAGTTAGTTCCTACTTATTGGGACCTCATAAGACAGAGGAGTGCCCCATATGGTTTCTGAAACTGCAGACTGTGTTATCCTTCTCCCTTGGAGCAGTTGGTTGGTTAGCAACTGAGTGCTTAACCCACTGTAACAACTAGGGCTCCTTCAGCTACATCAAAACCCTGCTATCTACATTCTTAAAAATGAGTAAAAGACATAGCACTGCCATAATCCGCTGCCATCAAGTGTATATGACTCCAATTTATAGTGACCTTAAATCTTCACAGGAGCAGACAGCCTCATCTTTTCTCCCATGGAGCTAAGTTTGAGCTACTAACTTTTTAGTTAACAGTCCAATGCCTAACCCATGGTGCCACCAGACCATTTGTATTATCACATGACCCAGCAATTCCACTCCTGTGTATAAGCCCAAAAAGTAGTGAAAGCAGGAATGCAAACAGAACCTGTGTATCAAATTTCATTGCAGCACCTCTCATAATATGTGAGGTGGAAACAGCCCAAGTGTCTAAAACAAAATGTGTTCCATACACACAATGAAATGTTACTCAACCATACAGAGAAATGCTGTTGGAAGCATGCAACAACATGAGTGAACCCTGAAAACATGCTGAAGTAAGTTAGAGGCAAAGGACAAATACTGTATGATCTTACTTGTAGAGACCAAAATATAAGACCACTAACAAGATAAACCTGTTAGTGCTTATCAGGGGTAGATGAGAAGCAGGTTAGGGACTCATTGCTTAGAGTGGTGAATACTACCACCACCTACTGCCCTGGAGTCAGCTCTAACTCATAGCGACCCTGTATAGGATTTCAAGGCTGTAAATCTTTCTGAGAACAGAGAGCCATCTTTCTCCCACTGAATGGCTGATGGGTTTGAAATGCCGACCTTGTAGTTAACTGTCCAATAGTTATCCTACAGCACCACCAGGGCTCCTCTAGGGAATACTTTTGTTGTTAAGTGCTGTCGAGTCGGTTCCAACTCACAACAACCCAGCATAGGGTTTCCAAGGAACACCTTCTGAGTTTGAACCACCAACCTTGTGGTTCAGTGCTTTATCCCATAGCACCATACCGGAACTCTGTGGTGAATACTAGGGAGCTTCAAAAAGCTGGTGAAAATGGAATTGGAATTTTTCCATAAATTTTTTAAAAAGGATAGTGATGATGACTAAACATGAAGAATGTAATCAATGTCATGAAATTATATATACATAGAAATTGTTAAACTGGCAAATGATTTTCTTTTTCTAATGTATATTTTTACCACACGCACACACACACACACAAATCAATATGGACTCCAAAAGCGGTTTTGTTTATATGGTTTAGATATCACTTCATTAGATGTTGCTGTGTATTATATACTCTATTAATGTTTAATATACTGCCATTCAAGGTACTACAAAAACTGCTGTTTACAAATTTAACAACAATAAGGCCATTTCATGTTAACATTAATATTTTTTCAGGAAAAATTCCAAGAGGAAAAAGTTGAGAAAAGTGGCACTGGTTTTTAGATTTTCACAAACCTCCTTAATGTCTGACTTCATAAAGGAGCAGGGCTCTCTCATCTCTGCTTCTGTTAGGGACTGTGGTTTGGGTTGGATCTCAGCTTGAAAAATCTGACCCCATGAAAAGATTATCTCAATAAGGGTCACTATTCTTCCCTGATGTTACTGTTAAGTAGGTCCCTACTCACAGTGACCATGACAAAGGGTTTCTGAGGGGCAGCTGGTGGGTTTGACTGTTGACCTTGCGGTTAGCCCACCAGGACTCCCTGATATTATGCCTAAGTGACAGTTTCTCCAAGTGTAAAGCTGAATCTGAAGTTCTCTCTGTGGAGTTTCCCATGTATAGTCATACTGACATTAACCAACCTATTAGCACTTGAACCCAGGCATGGTTTTGTAAAATCAGGGCCTGGTCATTTGGAAAACACCAGTTTGTTTAATGACCTCTTTCAAATGTTATCACATTTCACTATACTGTATCAAAAAATCACATGTGTGAACATTACAACAGAGTTTATCAGAAAAGTCTGGTTCAAGTGCTGGGGAGCTGCCAGGCTCTTGATAAGAGTCCCAAAATTTAAATTCTTACTTGCAAGCTCAAATTTATCATGGGCATCAGATAGTGTCAGGTTTTTTTCCTTAAAGTGTTAAACTCAAGAAAATGCCTGTGAAATACACTAAGTCTGAATAACCATACGACGTCACCTGTTGATAGCCCAATGGGGAAGAAGGTTGAGTTGGCTACCAACTCAAACAAGATTTGCTGAGGGCACTGGTGGTTTTGTGGTAGAATTCCTTTGCCTTCAGTGCCAGAGAACCAGGTTCCAATCCTAGCTAATGTGCCCATCTGTCAGTGGAGGCTTGTGTGTGCCTATGATATTGAACAGGTTTCACCTGAGCTTCCAGACTAAGAAAACCTGAAGATCTCCTTCTAAACCAGCCAATGAAAACTCTATGGATCATAGCAGTTGGATTTGTAACTCCTTATAACGGGGGTCATACATGGGGGCTTCAGAAAGTTCATGGGAAAAATGGAATTAGAAAATAAAGGAATCTCCTCAGGAGCTTTCTGAAGCTTCCTCATACATACAGTAGAATGTTATTGAGTCATACAGAGAAATGATGTTTGGATGCATGCCACCACATGGACAAACCATGAACACATGCTTCTTCGTGAGCTGAGATACAAAAGGAGAAATACTGTATGATCCCGTTTGTACTGTAAGCAGGACCCGGTCCACCAGGAATCAGGGGCCAACTTGAGTGCGGCCCCCAGCACTTCAAGGGAGCAGCCCTCCTGAATTTGAGAGGCAAACAGGCCCTGCAAAGCCCAGGGGCAGAGTGGTCAGTGGGAGGGTGGGGGAGGGTATTATCAGGAAGTAGGAGGTGTATACTGCTGCTAGGGACGTGAAGTCAAAGTCCCCTCCTGCCCAAAGCAGCCCAGCCAGCCCTGCTGCCCTTATCAGTGTCCGCACATGCATGGAATGTGGGTCTTTGGGAATTTCTGGCCTGTACCAGAGGCTGCCTGGGGCAGGCGCCCTGCAGCAAGGCTAAAGGACCAAGCATGGCTGGAGCCCCTGCTTTCCCTCCACACACCCCAACCCCCACCCCCAGCCACGTGGCAGAGAGCAAGCTGCACCTGTTGGTAATAACACAGGGGCCTGTCCCTGCAGTCAGGAAGGAGGAAGGAAGGTGTTCTACCATCTCTGCCTCTGTGTTAAAGGATCTCAGAGAAGACCACCAAGAGGAGGAGGCAGCAAGGGGTTCAAAAGGAGTCCCTCTAGAATGCTAAGCTTCCCTTAGCACCTGGTGACAGAAGCCATCAGCACATTGAAAAAAGGGGAAGGGCAGGGAGGTCTGTAGGGGCAGGAGGCCCTGGTGAAAGCATGGATGCAGGAATCCACCCCAAGACCATTGGCACATGTGGGACCCCTGCTGTTCGCTGGCCATCCACCTCCTAATGCCTCAACCTGCTCTCCTCTAGACTACAGCATCTCCTACCTGGGACACCAGGTGGGGACCACCCCACTGCTATGGTCCTTGAGGCCATAGCAGGAAGCTGTCCTGAGGAGGCTGGGGTATCTTGTGTCCTGTCTGCCTGTGGGTGGGGACTGGCCTGCAACTGTTCCATCCCAGCAAGGAGGCAGAGCTACCACATAAGGTCCTACCGGAAGCTCTGCCTTCGTGGGCCCCTCCCCACCTCATCTCTTGTCCAGACAGTGAATCTCAGGATGCCTGTCCTTCTGAAGCTGGTCCTTCCTCTCCCTCCTCTATGGAGGGACCCTGAGGTCGAAGAGAAACAAAAGCAGCTCAGGTCCAAGAGACCCCCACCTGCCCATTCACCACTCAGCTGGAGAAGCCAACAGAAGCCTAAACTCACTATGGGAGTTCGAACAGAGACCAACCATGTCTCAGGAATGCAGCCAGAACTCAGGCCTTGGGAAGGAGTAAGCTCGGCCCAAGGTGGGAGGCTCCTTGGGTGTCTGCTGGAAGCAGTCCCTTAGTGCCTGCTGGCCTAGGTCTCTACCACCACTGCACAGGGAAAAGGGGGGTGGGGAGGGAGGCCCTGTGCCCGGATGATTTTAGACTTTCCTGGCTTAGGAGACAGGCACAGCAACCCCTCGTCACCAGAGTCACCTTTGATGACCTCGGCAGCCATAACAACTGCTTGATTCTACCATGGACCCTACTGGAATAGTGGTTCTCAAACTGGGCTGCATGTCAGAAACATTTCCAGAGCTGCAGGCAACTCAGACACCTAGGTCCAAAGACTCCAGAGAGGCCGGCTGGGTTGGGCCTTAGCTGGCCAGCTCTGAGAAGATCATAACATGCTACCCAAGCTGACCGTGGGGACACTGACTGGTCATATTTGGTGTGGGCCACAGATGGCCTGAGCCATCTCCCTGGAAAGCCCTCACTGTGTTCACACAGGGACAAGCCACAGAGTTCCTAGTCTCTTCACCCTTCTCATCTATTGTTTGAGCAAATTCATCAAGTGCATGATGAGTCCTTTGCTGCTGCTCGTGGCCCACATGGAGAGGCGGCCATGAGGTGGGTAGAAGGGGGTGTTAAGCTCACCTCAAAGTTATGGGTAGTGGGGAAAAGCAATGGTCAGGCGCACCCAGGGTGGTCATGGGTAGAAGTCAGGTTCAGCTCAGGTGGGCACAGGATGGGAGGCAATGGTCAGGGGTGGAACAGGTGATAGGGGTCAGGCTCATCATAGGAGGGTCACCCTCCACCAGGACAGGTTCTGTCCTACACACAGTCCCTCCCCAACTTGCCAGGGTAAACCTACCCACCTAGCAGAGAAGCGAGAAGGAAGCCTGTGGAAGCACAGGGGACAGATCTCACAGCAGCCTTCCTGTCCTCAAGGCAGGCTGTACGTACCCCTACCACACACCACCAAAAGCAATCCCTGCCTTCCCCCAGTCCCCTTGCTTCTCCCTCCCTGGTGCTCTCTGGGAATGGATCACCTATTGTGTAGTCCTAGTGTGGCAGTGGGTTAATGCACTGGACTGCAAGGTAGGCGGTTCAAATTCACCAGCTACTCCTTGGAAAGTATACAGGGCTGCTAAGAGAGAGAACCAACTCACAGCACTTAATAATTGTACACCAAACACCCACCGTGTGCCAAATTCTGCATTAGTAGCGGCCAGACTCTCAGACCTGAAAAACACCTGGCTGAAGCTCCATTCTAACCCCAAGGCCGCACACCCCGCCCCATGACTCGCACCACTTGTTGGTATGAAAAACACGAAAATTAGACAGTCAGGAGGAGGAGGGGCACTCCTCTGCCTGGCAGCCTTTCTCAACCTCAAAGTACAAGAAGGTCCCAGGCAGTTTGGGGGATTACTCCCTGCTCCCATTTAGTACAAATCCCCTCCCTCCCAGGTGCTTCCATCCTGGCCCTCTTCGTGGACTGCAGTGTCCTGATGCCTTTCTGATTAAGTCCCTGGGCTCCCACACAATCCCCACTGGCTTTGCCACTCCCAGGGTCAGCCCCTCCTCAGGATTCCTCCACCCCCAACCCAGGTCTCTAACCCTCAGGGTAAGGGCCATTCAAGCAAAAAGCAAATGCCTGGGGTACTAGGCCATATCAAACTGGACAGGCTTGTTTGGAAGACCCTCAGCTAGAGCCAGGAGCTGTGTGTATATGGAAGGCTGTTCCCACCCCCTTCCCCTGTAGGACTGCAAACCTTTCCAGCCTCTAGGCTGGGTGCCCTCAGGGACACTGGGTCCATCGAATTCACAAGTCAACCCCAGTCTCACCTAAGTTCTTCCCCACGGAATCCAGCAAGTCACACACATCACTTCTGTGCTGAACTATCAGAGTACCCAAGAGAAAACCACTGTTGGCAGGTTGGCGAGGGAAGAATCGCATGTTCCAGTCTACCCACGGGACCCACCTGTGTTCAGAAATGATCTCTGAATAGACGTCGGTTGAAGAACCCCACCCCATCCACCCCCATATCCTAGCTAGCTCCTGCCTTGTTCTCCCTTGGCCATTCTCCAATGGTTACCTCTCAAGGTTGACAACCCTCACTTTCACAACTGGAACCCCTGGTGGATCTTCCCCACAATATTTGACAATGTCATGGCCTGGTCACCACTGCACCCCTCTGTGCTGCCCTGGTCTCTCCCACCCCCTACCCCTGATAACACCATCTCACAATCATTCAGTTTTCAGGTCTATCCTCCCAGACTGGGCTCTGCCGGGCAACGATACAGGAACTGGAAGTGGAACTTCAGGAACAGGAACTTGGGTTCTGCTCCCCTCTGAGAAGTAGAGGCACTGAGGTCACCCAAGTGAATGAGTGAGTGAGCAAGTGGTAGAGCCAGGGTCTCCAAGGAGCCCTAGGGGAGGAACCTGATTTGTTATCTCCTGGATGGTGAAAGCCTGCAGGACCAGCCCAGGAGGAGGAGTCCCCAGCCCCACCCCCAGGCGATGAGGCTCTCAGCTCCAGTGGGCAAGACGAGGGGTGGGGCTGACTGCTCCAGGCCACAAAAGGGCAGAAGAGCCACATATCCCCTGGGTAAACTGAACTTTATTCCTACCTCACTCTTCCACAGAAGTCTCCAGAACTGCCCAGCCAGTCCTTTTCTCAGACTGGCTGATGTTTTAAAGGCACCAGTGTAACCAATGGAGTCCTGGTATGACGCTGTCGGATAATCAATGGACTGCAATGTCGGTTTGAATCACAAGGTCAGTGGTACAAATCCACCAGTCACTCCTCAAAAACCCAATACAAAGCTGCTATGAGTCAGAACCAACTCCACAGCACTTATCAATAGTGTCACCAAGGCACTGGGCTGCTCACCAGGAGGTCGGAAGTTGGAACCTACCAGCCTCTCCAAGCGAAAAAGATGAGGCAGTCTGCTTCCATGAATATTTACAGCCTTGGAAACCCTAGAGAAAAGTTTTACTATGCCCTGCAGGGTGGCCAGGAGTCAGAATTGACTTGAAGGCAATGGGTTCACTTGAGTGATGTCACACACATTCATGGTACTGGTACCCGCCTGCATTCACCAACCCCCAGCCCCACTCCAAGATCTGACCCCTGCAGACAATAAGGCTCAGGGAAGGCAGCAGGCCTGTCAGCTCAATAATGCAAAACCCTGTTGCTCTGAGACCACAACAGCTGACTTCAAGTGGCTCTGGAGGCTGTGCTTATTAACAAGATGAGAAATCTGATCTATGGAAAGAAAACACTATGCCAGTATTAATCCAGGACCTCGGCTCATGGAGAAGGCTGGGATGCTGGCCCAGTATCTAGGCTGGGATTGTGTGGACCTGTCCCCACAGCAGGTCCCACTCAGCAGGGGCTCTGCCTCCACCTGCGAGGCCCCCTCTCCTCCTCCTAGCAATTGCAGCAATCATCTCTCAGGTTGCTTTAATTAGAGCTGGGCTGCCTCAGGCTGCCACTTCCTCTCCTCTGCCATAGTCAGCACCAGAGGGGGAATTTTCTTTTCAGGAATTGCTTATAAAAGCTGAGTGACTAATCTACAAGTCCCAACAGCTGGCAGGAAAATACTGCAAGGAGAAGTGTTGGGCTGGCCTGGAGAGGCTGGTTACCAAGTACTCTGCAACACTTGAAACCTGCAAACAGGAAGCCAGGGACCAATGGGAAAGCAAAGACACCAGGGCATTCTGGCCCCTAAGGCAGGTAGAGAGGCTCCCTTCCAGCCTTACAGAGGTGCACAGAACCTGGAGGCTCACTAGGAAGGCAATGAAGACCTACCCCTTGGAACCACCCCTGGGCCAGGGACTGAGTTCAGCACTCCAGTATTGACCTCCTCCCACTCCTCAACTCAGTTCTAAGAGCCCACTATACCAGCAATCTCACCACACAGCTTTGTCCCTTGGGGACAAGCCTGAGGCCAGCCCATCTGCCTTTTTTTTCCAAACCACTCCACCAATACACACATACGCCCTCCTCTCTCCTGGAGACAAGGCTACAGAATGGCCACATGGCCTGTAATCATGAAAATGTCTGCAGCAAGGCCCGCCAGTTCCGACCCTGGCAGATGGGATCAGAGGCAAGCAGCAAAACAGGAGCCAGAAGGCAATACATGCTCCTTCCATGGAAGTGTCTCCATCTCAGGAATCCCTGGAGTTCAGCTTGGAAACTCAGCCCCTCTATTACCTGCGGGTTTCTCTCCCTCCCCCAGCCCAAGAAGCACCGAGATCCCCATATCAGTCAACAATCTTCCCCGCAGGATTCCTATGGGCAAGGGCTATGCCCCTCCCCCCCCATGTCAGAGGGGTGGCCTCCCAGGGTTACTACCCTCCCACTGGGGTGTGTGGAGGGGAGAGGGAAGAAGGGAACCCAGTTTCCAGATGTGCTCTGCAACTACTACAAGACACTGAATGAGGGTGGGTGTAGGTACAGGACAAGACATGGATAAAATAACTTCCATCCGGATCAGCACCGGGTTCCCTTCCCCAGGCTGCTCTGGGTGGGGCCGCTCGCAGTACTATCTGGCCTCGTCCCCTCTTCTCCATAAGCCGCTGCACCCACCCACCCAAGGAGAGACCTTTCCCCCAGCCTGGCCAGTGTGAATACAAACGGTCTTGGGAGATAAACAGACAGTGACAGTCTGGGGCCCTTCGGCCCCCTCCCCCCAGCCCATCTCGCTGCTACCCAAGTGGCTGCCCACGGGCGATATGGGACAAGGCAGCCCACCAGCCGCAGGGCCTGGCCCTCTGGGAGCTGCCCCTGCTTGAGTGACCCTGCCAAAAGGGGTAAGGGAAGGGGGCCACAGGCGGTGCCGGGCCGCGGTCCGGAAATCGCCGAATCCCCCCACGAGGAGTGGCTGTGGCCGCGGGCGCAGGCCGCTTGCATAATAGGCGCCCGCCCGCCTGTCAACAAGCGCAGCTCGCCCGGCGCGGTTCGGATTAAAGCGCTCCTGAAAAGGCACAAAGAGCCGACGCCGCTCGCCCGCCAGCTCGAGCCCGAGCAGGGGGCTTTGTGACCCAGCTGCCCCTCCCGAGCTCTCGCCCGCCCGGCCTTAGGCCACAAAGCGCGGCTAAGAACGCCTGGGGTGCCGCGTGTTCCCCCAACCCTACAGACGCGCGCCCTCCACACGTAGCCCAGCCGCCCACGCGCGCTCGCCCACGCCCCTCTGCCCGAGGGCGCGCTCGCCCACGCCCCTCTGCCCGAGGGCGCGCCCCACGCCCCTCACCTCGTGTGCGTT